>NC_051307.1:186355643-186658673 GCF_015220235.1 Choloepus didactylus
AGCTGAAGGTTTTCCTGTAATATAATGGCTTTCTCAGAACATGTGCTCTGTGTGTGTGTGTGTGTGTGTGTGTGTGTGTGTGTGTTGTGTGTTGGAGGGGGCGCGGGGTTTGGTGTAGGAGGGAGGGAGGGAGATCAGAACATTTTAGGTGGAGAAAGGCTGTGATTCTTTAACAAAAGCTGAACACCTAGCCAGGCCTTCCACTTATTTATAAGTGGTTGCCGCCAAGGCTGATTTTAATAGGAACAGTTTTACAAGTTCCCTTGTCCTTTGGCCACATCAGCACTTAGGTCACTGTATATCTTTAAGGGCATACACTAGAGGTCTTCGAGTGTCTAATTGCAAAGGGTAGAAGCCATTTTCACAAGTCAGCATTGTACCAGGGAACAGCTCTGCAAACCCTCACTCCTGCTGAAGTAGGTCAGGCTGAAGGAAGCACAGCAAGATGCACATGTGTAAACACTATACTTGGTAGCTAGTTCTGTGTTCAAACCTACAGCCATGACTCCAAAATTAGCATCAGTATGCTGCTTACTTCTCTGACCTTTAAGGAGGCATGTCCAATGATTGTTGGGTCTTATTTTTGTAGTTTTAATTATGAACATTGCTTCTTTATTGGATTCATTCATTCATCAACTAGTTATTGAAAGCCACCCTGGCCAGGCTCCATCTTGGATGCTGGGGGCATAGGAGAGAATCAGATGCAAGTGCTGTGGGTACTTAGTGCCTCATACAACCCTTGGCACGTGTTGGGTAAATGTCACTACTCTGAATAGCATCCTTTTCAGGTATGTCTGTTGCGTGACCATTGGGCAAGTCATTGATCTCTCTGAACCTCAGTTTCCTCATAAGTAAAATGGGGATAATATTACCTGTCTTATGAGGTTTTTGTGAGAATTAAAGAAACAAAGTGTATATGCAGTTAGAACCGTACCTGACTACTGAGGATCATAAATTTGTTCCTTGAGCTCATGGTGTACAGTGGACAGGTAAATAGTAGAAGGCAAGAGTGTGAAATGCTGTGGCCTCCTGTGTTGCTTTACGGTGTTGGTGCCCCAGTCACCTAGTGACCTTAATACATGCTCTTCATTAAAGTGCCTTAGATTTGTTTTGTGAGGTGACAGTGTGATAAGGTTAAGAGTAGGGATTCCAGAGTTGGATGGCCTGGTTCCATCCCAGGTGTGAAACTCACTGGCTGCAAAACTTTAGGCAAGTTCCTTAGCCTTTCTGTGCTTCAGTTTCCCCATCTTTAGGATAGGGATAAAAACAGTACTTACCAAATAAGTGTTTAAATCTACCAGGCAATGTAGATAAGTGTTCTTATGTCCCTGGTCTGTTTCCTCAACCTGATGGAGTGGTGGGGTGATGATAGGGTAGAGGTTGATGAGTGATGGTGGTGGGGGTAGTGAAGAGTGATAGTGGGCTGATAATGGGTGATGGGTAATGGGGGGTGGTGGTGGGTGATGGTGGATGACGGTGGGTGGTGGTGGGTGGCGGTGGGTGATGGTGGGTGATGGTGGGTGATGGTGGGTGGTAGTGGGGCCATGGTAGGGTGTGTTGTTGGTGGAGTGATGGTGGGTGACTGTCAGTGGTGGTAGAGTTATGGTGGTGAGGTGGGAGGATTGACTCATCTCTCCGACTCTTTGGAGGCCATCTGTGCTGAGACAATCATAATAGAGCCCTCTGTAGAAGTTAGCTGTTTCCCTGATTCCAGTGTGGACAGCAGACTCAGATCCACAGGTCTCCTGACTATGCCTCCGTAGACAGGGTCGGTGCTGAGTGTGCAGGAATTCTAAACGGCAAGACCAATTTCTGCATGTGGTCTAAGAATGTGTTTCATTTATTTATGGGCATGCTCACACTTTATTTTATAGTCTTGTCTCATACTCCATCTTTTCTCTGAGAAACTGCAAGCACTTTAAAGATATTGTACAAATGTTTCTTATACTATCCCTTTGATGTAGGGGTCAGGGGAAAGAACCATGCTTTATGGGTGAGGAAATTGAGATGACTCCCTAGGTCACATGTTTCTTAAACTATTGAGAGGTGGCATCTGGTTTACAACCATTTCTGGGGCTGACAGAATTAATTTTGGTCAGGGAAAAAAGGCCATTTGTTATATTTCAGCCTCTTCTCGACTATGGAAAAAGAGACGATGGGAAAATCTGCTGCTTTACTTTTTTGGAGAGGGTATCTTCTCCTCTGTGTTTGTCTGTGACCCTCATTCCTTGCTGCCAAGACCAAGGTACTGGGGAGTGGGGCTGATTCTGCAGGAGTGAGCAAATAGGAGGGGTCAGGTTTTCATTTTAAACTGGTGAGCAAGTGGTGCTTGTAGCTTCCTTGTTATCTCAGGGAACCATTTTCGAGAGAGAAAATTCTGCCATTTTTTGACTACTTTAAAAAGTATGTATTTACTCCATATTCAGGAAAGCTGAGAAAAATCACATTTTCTTTGGTGAAAAGCTGCGGCGGCTTCTTCCTAATGCCTCTGATGAGGGGCTGTTGCTACCACCTTTCCTGTTAGGGAAGGTGTATCACGGTGCACGGGCCAGGGCAGATGCAGCCAGCCTCCAAGTTGAAGTGTTTAAACTGAAGAAGGAATAAAAGGGTGTGATTCAGGACATACTTATCTCCAAAAGTCTGCTTCCTAAAAATGCTAATTGTGCATGTTAAACAGGAACACAGGCTCCCAGCAGCCGCACAGACTCCTATTTGCAGATGTTTTATGGAGGTGATTTAATCCTTAGGACACTTCCTTTTTTCCCTCTGGTGAAGGATCTTGGTGTTATCAACTCATTAACTCGTGTTCCCATTATTTTCCTGTGGTTGCAGTCCTCTGCTTTCAGTAAAGGGGCACAGCACTGTCAGGGGTTGGTAAAGCCGCAGAGGTGGTCTCAGTGGACAACCAACAGTGATGGCAACTTTGCAAATGTAAGAACAGCACATAAGGCAAAAATTAGAAACACTATCAGAAGTGCTGATGAAGAATACTTTTCTAATATTCCTATCCCGTGGTTCCACATGAGATGTGGACTGTGGTGAAGGAAATGTTATGAACAGTTTGGTGTTTGAAATTGAGATTCTCAGAGGCCAGACCATGCTGCTTTGTGATGTGGGGTCTTTGGGGCATTTATTCCTCAAAAACAACCTGAATGTCTGCTCTGTGCCAAGCCCTGGGCTAGGTGCTAGAGATGCGGTGATGGAGAAGACATGGACCCTGTCATCAGGGAGTAAACAGTCTGTGGAGACAGGTAGAGGGACATTTGCCAAGAAGCAAAATACGGAGTAGGAAGTGTCACAATGGAGTGTTGTTCCAAAAGGGATTCAGAGAAGACAGAAATATACATGGGCAGTGTAGAAATAC
The DNA here is from genome assembly GCF_015220235.1 of Choloepus didactylus. NCBI lineage: Eukaryota > Metazoa > Chordata > Mammalia > Pilosa > Megalonychidae > Choloepus > Choloepus didactylus. The sequence goes on from NC_051307.1 coordinate 186,359,008, forward strand.
ACGGAAGGTAAGCCTGGCCTTGATGAATCGGACAAAGCTTCACTGTAAATGGCCACCCACCAAAGACCACCAGGAATACATCTGTAGTCAAAATTGGGTTCATAACTTGATACACCAAAGGAGAACACACACCATGGAGAACTGTGGAGTGTTTGGATAAAGGGGAGTCTGGAGCAGCTTTCTAGAGGATTTGGGCTTGTATTTGGTGACTTGAGGGGGGAGTACAAGCAAGTGGGGATCTGTTCTGGATTCGTGCCAAATGGAGCCATGTGGTGACCGAGTATCTTGATGGAGTGGGATTAGAGTTATCACTGGAAGAAAAGCCACGGTTGCTCATGTTAGCCAAGGGAGGGGAAGTTAGGTCGTTCTTGTAGTTGCGTAGTATCTTTGTTTTTTTCTCTGTTTAGGTTTGATTATGGAGCAGTCTTGTTTTGTCTTGTTGGAGTTCTCGAATGATATTGATAGTCTGGAATTGTTTATGTCTGTCAAAGGCATATCACAGCCTAGCTGGTAGCAACTAGGCCACCTATTAGCTGACAGGTCTCAGGGATGCTTTTATTTTTCTCAAGAAGTTTGGTGGGGCCACTGAAGGATGATCTGCAATCCTAGATCAAGAAGGGGAAGGCATCCCAGGAAGGAAGGAGGGTATAGCTCGAGTAGAGCGAGAGAGAAAGGCATCAAATATTACAGGAGTCTGAGGACACTGTGAGCAGATCAGGAGGGTGGGCAACTCAGCAGAAGTGAGGGTGTGCATGGGGGAAACCAAGGAGTGTGAGGCCAGGGAGTCAGATGGGGCCACGTGCTGTAAGGCTTGTGAGTCTGGTTAAGGAGCTTACACTGTATCCTTAGGCCACCTTTATCTGAGTGCCCAAAATGAAGCTCCCTGAAGGAGGGATGTCTTTCTAGGAGACCAGATAGCTTTCTCTTACAGTAACTTTTGTAAGATTGTAGTCACAAAGCTGGAAGGGTTCTTACGGATAATTTGGCTTGTCTCCTTCCTTTCACAGAAGCAGACTAGAAGCCAGACATGGCAGAGGACATGCTTAAGGCACCACAGCAAATCATAAAAAAATGAAGACTTGAGCTCGCATCTCCTGTTTCCTTGCCTCTGTGCTTTCCACCACATCAACTCTTATACTGATCATTTGGAACCTTCCTAATGAATGCTTATATAACCCTGGGGCTTTGCATGGCTCATTCTCGGAAGACAGCCCCATACAAAAAAGCAAGATTCAGTAGCCAGGAGTAATTGAAAAGGAATTCCATTTGTTATATGCTTCTAGTGAAGAACTTGGAGGGATATGATTCATAGCTGTAGTAATGCTTTTCAAAGGCCCTTTCCTCAATTTCTCTCTCAGTTTCTCTAGAGTGTTTCTTGTGCCAACCCCCAGGCTACTTCCTCAACCCCAATCACGAGCTTATTCTTCCCTTGCTCCTTCCTTCCTCTCATCTAGTTCTTTTTAAAATAGATTGACCTGGCCTCCTGCTCATGTCCTCCGTACCTTCTTCCTGCCTCTCAGAACCCATCCCTCCTGTTTTGTGTCAGGATTGTGTCTGGTTGGATGTTACAGATACCTCATCACAGTGGTTAAAACAAGTAAGAGGTTTGTTTTTCTCTCACATTGAGAAGAAGGTCCGGCAGCTCCTTCTTCCTTTCTGCTCTGCCATCTGTGGTGTACAGCTTTCTTTCTCCTGCTCACAAGATGGCTGCTGTACCTGTAGGCATCGTGTGCACATTCCAGGCCAGAAGAGGGGGGTGGACGAAGGCAAAAGATAAGTGCTCATGGAATGGTCCCCTGTATCAGGAACACAGACGCTTTCCTGGAAGTGCCACCCAATAGATTTCCCCTTACATCTCATTGGCCAGCAGTGGTCACATGGCCACCACTACCTGGGAAGGAGCCCAGGGCAGGTCACTTTGCCACCCTGAAAAAAATGTCAGGGTCCTGCTGACGAAGAAGGGAAGACTGGGTAAGAAACTAGGAATGCCTGCCACTGCCATACCCATCACTGGGTTTTGTATCACAAAAATTTTGGGAGCTGATCTGGCAAAAACAGGGCTCTTTTCAGTGTTGGGGTAGGAGAGAGAAGCTGATTAAGCAGAGTTATTCACAAGTGAATAAATATTGGCTTAAATGAGTATGATCCATTTAAGAACATGTTGAGTTTATTTTCATCTTGAAAACTTTTAGCCATTAAAAAAATAGAGTGGAGATTTAAATAATAGACATTAAAGATATATTGCTTATAGAAAACTAAATTTTTTTCTTAGTGCATTATTCCTAAGATCAGGACTTTGCTCTGAAAAATCTCAATTCCAAGGAGAAAAAGTTTCCAAATATTTTCTACTTAGAAAGATTATAGTTGTTTTTCTTTTATTATGCATTAAAATAATTTTATAGAGAATAAAAACATCAAGCTGTTGGTACCATAAATTGAATTCTTGTCTTTTTCAATGCAGATATACCCATCTAACATTATTATAGTGGATGCATACCAGTTGGTAGTGATCTATTATTTTCCCTTTAACTTCACTGTATCCATGTGATTTCATGGACATGGACTGAGGTTTTGACACGGACTGAAGTTTGTTTAGAAAAGAAAACCTGTTTGCTGCAAAGGAGAGGCTAGGCCTCCCTATGGTTGTGCCTAAGAGCCTCCTCCCGAATGCCTCTTTGTTGCTCAGATGTGGCCCTCTCTCTCTGGCTAAGCCAACTTGAAAGGTGAAATCACTGCCCTCCCCCCTACGTGGGATCAGACACCCAGGGGAGTGAATCTCCCTGGCAATGTGGAATATGACTCCCGGGGAGGAATGCAGACCTGGCATCGTGGGACGGAGAACCAAAAGGGGGATGTGAAAGGAAATGAAATAAGCTTCAGTAGTAGAGAGATTCCAAAAGGAGCCGAGAGGTCACTCTGGTGGGCACTCTTACGCACACTTTAGACAACCCTTTTTAGGTTCTAAAGAATTGGGGTAGCTGGTGGTGGATACCTGTAACTATCAAACTACAACCGAGAACCCATGAATCTCGAAGACAGTTGTATAAAAATGTAGCTTATGAGGGTGACAATGGGATTGGGAAAGCCATAAGGACCACACTCCAGATTGTCTAGTTTATGGATGGATGAGTAGAAAAATAGGGGAAGGAAACAAACAAACAGACAAAGGTACCCAGTGTTCTTTTTTACTTCAATTGCTCTTTTTCACTCTAATTGTTATTCTTGTTATTTTTGTGTGTGTGCTAATGAAGGTGTCAGGGATTGATTTAGGTGATGAATGTACAACTATGTAATGGTACTGTGAACAATCGAAAGTATGATTTGTTTTGTATGACTGCGTGGTATGTGAATATATCTCAATAAAATGAAGATAAAAAAAAAAAAAGAAAACCTGTTAATAATTTTATTGATATGAATTGAAAAGTAAAGATTACCTTTGGATTTTCTTATTTAAAAAAATGGTATAATTTCCCATTAGTGCAGGTCTTTTTTGTGTGCATTCTTCAGTGATAATTTAAAGTTTTCTTCATACTTGTCTTATGTTACCCAAGTATTTTATTATATGTATTTATTCTGTGTATTTATGAAATTATTCCATGTATTTTACTTTCTTAGCTATTACAGATGAAATCTTTTCTTCCGTGATATCACCTAACTGGCTACTAACTTCTCTATATTAATTTTGCATTCACCCAACCTACAGAAATATTTTCTTTGCTGTAGATTTTTAATATATTCTCTCTCTTGTTTTGTTTATAATCACATCTACTGCAAATACTGATAACTTTGCCTCTACTTAAACATTTTTTGTACATTATATTTCTGTCTATAAGTTGATTTTATTGAAGAGTGTTGAAAAAATAAGAGTCATGGTGGACTTTTGTTTTGTTACTGACTTTAATGGGAAAGCGTCTTGTGTTTTCCCATTAAATATGAGGCTGGTTTTAAACATTGATATAGATACATCTGTCATGTTAAGAAAGTACCCACCATTAGCAGTCTCATAAGCTGACTCCTTTGGGTAGCCAAGTATATGTGTCCCTTCTTCTCTGTAGACCAAATTTGTCCCTCCCCAAAAGGGAACAGAGTCCCATTTAGTTTCTGCATCTGACACAAAGGCTGGCAGCTCTGGGTGAGGTCAGTATAAGCTTCCCTTGGTCTGGTGGTTTTTAAACTAAAAGGCAATATACACACTCTGTGGACAAGATACTCACAAAAGGAACTTCCATGTTGAAAACGGGAAATGGGAAACACACCACAGATATGGGTCCATGGCAGTGATTGCATCCCACTGGGCCATAATAGCAAAGATTCCCTCTTCTGGCTGTAGAACAGATTTTGTGGCTAGCTCATCTGGGATCTCCGGTTCTGCTCTCTGGGAAAAATGCGTTTGTTAATTGTCCACTGAGGTCCCTGGCTCTGTCCATGGGAACTTGAGTCCTTTTTAAAAAATTCTTTATGGTCACAAACATACAGCACTCTCAGCCAACTTAGGTTGCAGGCCACAGGCAGAAAGTACCTCTCAGCAGAATTGTTTTCCTTTCCATCTCTGCTGCTATCTGGCTGGCTCTAGTCTGAGATCATCTCTCTGGTATATTTTGGTGAATGAAAAAAAAAAAAAGGTAATGCCTACCAAAACTTTGAATTTTGCCTTAATTTGTCAGTGTCTGTTGGCAGGTTGATTGCGTTCTGAGGTACCACCAGTGGTCATGGGTATGTCTGGAATGTGGGGATGGCACATTTTGGTCTCTGTGGTCTCTCCATCCTCTGGTGTCCAGGAGCCCTTTCTTCAACCTGTTTTTTGGAATCTGTCCCTTTCAGCCCTGTCTTTCAGGGTCTGTGTCCATCTTCTCTCCTCTACCAGGCTGAAGTCTTCACATGCCCAGGATGAGCACTCCTTCCTTTCTAGGTGCTGGAGATTCAGGGAGGTAGAGGCTCAGTGCTGTGCTACAGGAGCTCCCAGCCTGGAGGGGAGAGGGTCTCTATTAAACCAAGGTGTAATGGAGGATTTTAAAAAAGGCATGGTGAGGTATTAGGGGTGTTTGGGCTTCAGTGGGATTAAAGGGAATGAAGAAGAGGAGCAAAAGACCTTGGGGTGTGGCGTGTGGTTTCCAGCCTGAGGAGAGCAAGGAGTGAACAGGGGTGCCTCTCTCTAAGATGTGCAGGATATGATCAGTTTTGAAGTCTGGATCTAAGTCTGATTTGACTTCTTTTTTCTTTTTTATTGTGTTATCACATACATGAAGTGTGTAAAGTGTATAAAGTTACATAGGCACTCTCTGTGTAATCACCTCCAATATCAAGATATAGAATATTTCCAGCTTCCCAGAAATCTTCCTTGTGCCCCTTCCCAATCAATTATCTTCCTGTCCACTGCTTTGACTTCCATCACCATGGACTAGCTTTGCTTGTTCTTAAATTTCCTATAAATGGATTCATACCCAAATGTTCTCTCTTGTTCTTGACTTCTTTCCCTCATGATGTCTGTGAAATCCATCCATCTATCCATGTAGTTTGCACATTTTTATGGCTGTATGATTTAATTTTGAGTCCATGATGCTAATACAATGCTAGTGACTCTAATATTATACATACACAATGAATATTAGGTGAATGAATGAGTGAATGAATGAAATATCCTCTCTTCCCATTCCCTCTAAAAGAAATCCTTACTACTGAGATTTTAGCCATATTCAGGGCTGCAGGTTTCTTTCCATTTTTTATTTTTTTAACTTTTTGTAAGTGACTTATTCATCCCATTGCTACTTGCAGGGGCAAAATTTATGGAGAAACCTCTCTTTAGGGCTGCATCTGGTTCATGCAGCAGTGTTGAGTTTTTCAGATCCTCTGAGGTCCTCTCCTAGATCAACCCGATCAAAGTCTTGTAACCTAGGCCCAGCCTTCAGGGAGTTGTCATCAGGCATGTTCTGATGAAGCCGCCTCAGCACCCACATGCTTTGTTCCTTACTCTTGCAGAGCTCATTGGTGAGTCCCACAAAGGGGGTGGCTCCTCACAATCTGTTTGGCTCTCCTTACAGCCAGCTCTTTCCCTTGCCCCTTCCCCAGGTGGTAGGCACACAACCAGCCTCCGAATTCTCAGCTTCCCTGACAGCCGAGTTAGGTCTGAGAGGGAGGAAGGCTGCCAAGCATACACGTTTATACACGCACATGCATGCACAGGGTACATGCTAAAATGTAGAGGTGTTGTGATAATGATGGCAGTGAGCTGCATTCTTTATTCATCTTTATATTTGTGATTGTCTTCATGCAGCACGAGATACTGCTTTCTACAGGCTGCCTAGCTCTGACTTCCTCTCCAACTTTAGCTCAAGCCTATCACTCTCTTTCTGTGGCTCAGCTCCCTCTCAACACAGTACTTTTGCACATGCTATTCCCTGTACAATGCTCTATTTCTTCCTCTCCCTGTCCCCTTTCCTCTTTGCCAGCTGTTGTTACTTCCTGCTTTTCATCAGATGTAGTGCATTGTTGAATCCACAGGGAGGAAGCCCTCTGCAAACCCCAGCCCCAGACTCCATCTGGGTCTGTTGTCCTATATGTAGACCCTACGTTGTCATCATACTCTGAACTTCTTCATAGCACCTATTGTAGAGCATAATTAAACTTTCATTCCGGTGATTGCTCAATTCACAATCTACCTCTAACACCAGCAATGTAAACTTCAACACACAGAACAGGGACCAAGTCTGTTTTGCTCACTACTGTGTGTTTTGCACCTAGCATAGAACTTGGCCTGTAGTTGGGGCTCAATAATTTTCTTTTTAAATAAATGAATGAATGAGAAGTTCTCATTTTGTGTAACGTTTCTAGAGGAAAATAGAGATCACCCTTTTGCTCACCTCCCACCTTACCTATTTCTCCCTCCCACATGCAGCAGCTCTGATGAGACAGTTAACAGAACAACTAGGTGGCTTCTGAGGTGTGAGCTGTCGCTTCCAGGCCTCCCTGCTGGTGTCTGTGTGGACATGAAGAAGTTTGAATTAATGGTCAAGGAGAGCCCTGAGAGCATTTGCAGCAGCCCTGGGTAAAAGTGCACAAAGCTGTTGGCGGTGCCAGGCTGCGAGGCTGTTAGCATAGGGGACAGGGCCTGCTCGGAGAGACCTGGCCAATTACCACGAGTACAGGTGACAAGAAGGTGCCCCCCAGTGCACACAAGTCCCAGGCTGCTGGTGTGCTAACACGGCAGGCCCAGCCTGACCTTTTTGGAGCAGAGAGATGCCATTTAGCATCTTTTGACTCTGGCAGGAGCAGTGAGCTGGGCTGAGAAATCTCTTCTTGCCAACTCATTAAAGATTGGGTTGGAGCCTCAGGAAGCCTATGTACTTGGGCAACTTAGCAGGAGGGAAGGCCAGGTTCCATTCCATTTCCTCACCTGCAGGTTCTCTTGCTTTTTATGGCTTCCCTTTGGCTCTTCTGGGCAGGACTACAGGGGAGGCTGAAGGAAAGAGAGTGGGTGGAGAGGAGGGTTGAAGAGGAGGGCATGGGGGCTGCCTTCCTAAAGTCTCGGCCCCTCAGGGATCCTCGGCTTTTCTCAGGGACCCACATAAAGGGTGTTTATTCTCTTGCAAGGTTGGTTCAGTGTCACAATCATTTATTGAGCTCCTGCCATGTTCCAGGCCCTGTGCTGGGTCCTGGGGGCCTGGTGGTATCTGGGACCCTTGGGGAGATAAGATGCATAAGCAGTTACCCTCAATATGAAGAGATGTGGGAAATAATAATAGAATCACATCTTTAACATGGTAGGAGTACCAAGAGGAGAGTGGTTGGACCAAGGCTTGTATCAGGGAAGCTTATAGGGGATGAGTGGCCTGAGCAGGCTTCACGAGATGAAGGGATGCTTGATGGATGTACAAGGGGACAAGCATTCCAAACAGGAAAGTCATAGAGGTGTGAAACAAGTATTTAGAGAACGACCACTCTGCTGTCCTGCTTTTTGCTAAAATGTGTTGCTCAATTTCCAAGTGCCAGGGAATGTTCTAAGCACTTTCCCTGCCTCATATCTTTTAGTCTTCACAGTATCCCTGAGAGCAAAGAAGCATTATTATCCCATTTCACAGTTTAGAATTGAGGCACAGGGAGGTTAAGAGACCTAACCAAGATTCATAGTTCATAAGCAGTGGACTGGGTTTGTTGGACTTTGAAGACCATAATATTGATGATGATAATAGCAATAGTCTAATCATAGTAGTTAACAACTTACAGCATACTTACTGAGCATCAGGCATGTTGTGAAGTGTTCTTTCAGTTAATTCTCACTACATGCGAGCCTGTACTGCTTTGTCCCCATTTCACAGACGAGGACACTGGGGAATTGTGAAGTAGCTAGCCCATGGAGACACAGCCAGTGAGTGACAGGGCTAAGATTTGCTTCCAGACAGCCTTAAGGCAGAGCCCGTGCACGTAACCATTGCTATTTCCTGGTGCGGCTGCTGGTGGAAGGGTGGAGTAGAGGAAGGTGATTCTGGAGAGGTAGCAGGTAGGCCCTTGAAGGGCCTTGTATGCCACACACAGGCCCATGGGGTATGGAGCAGTTGGTGATGGATTCATGGTTGCCTATTGGTAGGCCCCCATGGCTGCAGTGAGAGGCTGCTTTGGAAGGGCAACCCCCGAGTCTCCTCCATGAGTTCAGTTGGGGTCCTTTCTCCCTGAAACCATTGTTTTTTTCCCACTAGACTGCTAAGGTCTGTCAGGCAGGGCTGTGCCATCTGCTTCTCCTTGGTCCCTTCAGTGGGCTTCTGTGGCCTTGGGCACACTTGACTGGAAGGATGGGAGGAAACAAAAAAATGCACGGAGTCCCATGGGATGCCTTTGACATGGCTGGAATACTTCTGTCCACTGAGCTTGTTCCCTTCCCACAGTCTGCTCCTCCCCCAGTCTCCTCATCTCAGTAACTGGCAGCACCATCCTCCCAGTTTTTCAAGCAGAAACTGGGAAGCCATTACTGATATCTCCTCCTCCTCACTCCCAGTACTGAATCATTCACCAAGTCCTGTTGTTGTTATCTCCTCAAGTATTCCCACACCCATCTACTTCTCAACAACTCCACTGCCACTTCCTAGGCCAGTGGCCATTATCTCTCCCTGGATAAAAGAAATAGCTGCTAAGTGGCCTCTGAGGTAGTCTTGCCCCTTCTCCACAGATTATCTGCTCAGCAGCCAGAGTAATTTTTGCAAAGGCATATCTCTCCCTATCGGTCTGTTGCTTAAATTCCTCCAGTGATTTCCATTGGCTCTCAGGATAAAAGCACTGTATCTGGTAGCTTTTGCTGCATAATAAGCCATGCCAAACTTAGTGGCTAAACCAACAGGCATTTGTACCATTGATGACTTGGTCTGGACTCATCGGGGTGGTTCTTCTGGACTTGGCTTGGCTCACTCATGAATCTGGGGCTGGTTGGTGGTCAGTTGGCAACTGGCTCAACTAGGGGAACTCAGCTTGGATGGCTTGACTTCGTTCCATGTGATCTCTCATGCTCCAGCATCTGGGCAGGATTCTAAGAGAAAGATAAAAGAGGATTCAAGGTGCCTCAAGTCCCAGGCTTGGAACTGTCACAGTGTCTTTCTTACCACTTATTGGTTATAAGTGAGACCAAGGCCAGCCCAGATTCAAGAGATGGGGAAATAGAGTCCACTGCTTGATGGGAGGGGCTGCAAAGTCACATAGTAAAGGCGCTAGATACAGAAGTGGGAGGCAGGGGTAGGGAGTAGTTGCAGCCACATTTGCAATCTAGCATGGGCCCTGAATCCTGGCATATAAAGCACTATGTGATTTGGTCTCTGGCTTCCTCTCCAGTTTCACCTTGTGCCACCTGCCCTCTCACCTTTGGCATTTGACCTCAAAGTCTTTTAGTTCCTTGAACCTACCCACACTGATCCCTTTGCCTGAAATACTATTCTCTCTTTCACCTGGACAATTGTTCCTCATTTTTCAGGTCTTAGCTCAAATGTTGCTTCTTTGGGGAAATCTTCATTCATTCTGGACTAACTGGATCAGGTTCTCCAGGTATAAGTTCACACTGCACACCACTCTGTTCTTGGCAGCACTTATAGCAACTGGAATTAAGTAATTATTATTTTGAATATTTGTTTAATATCTGTCTCTTCTGCAGACTCCATGGGCTTCGATCAATCAATCAATTCATCTATTTAGCAAATGTTTATTGAATTACAATTATGTGCTAGGGATTGTGTCAAAGTACAGGGGATATAATGGTGATAAACATAGACCCAGTTCCTGCCTTCAGGGAATTTATAATTTGGTGGGGAGTCCAACATTAAGAAATAACCACCCAAACAAAATTGCAGCAGAGGTAAGTTCTACAAAGGAGAGGAACTTGGTGCCATGAATCCCCTTAATGGGATGATTTGGCCCAGTTAGGAGGTCAGAGAAAGCTTTGCCAAGATCTGTGCTATGGAGGGTAAATGTTTACTAGGCAATTAACATATTCAGTTGTTGTCAATTGTGTCAAATGCTGAAAAGTCCCATAACATGAAGACTGGAAAATGTGTTAGATGTAGTGGCTTTTCAGGGAATATATTTGTCTTGTTTATTGCTTAATTCTTGGTGCACTTCAGGGCATATAGTTGGCACTCAGTATCTGTTGAAGGAAGGGAAGAGTTGCTATATTTTCCTCTTCAGGCCCAGCGGGAGATTGTCTGCCTGGTGGAAAGTGCTGCGGAGCCTGCAGACACATTCTTAAATTGAATTCTTGACTGAGGGTTATAGATGCTGTAGAGACTCTCCAAGAGCTTTGGAGGTTCTCCTCTGTGTGCGGTACCCTTAGGATGGAGGTTCAGTTGGCCCTTCCCTGTTAAGGAGGGTTGGGTCTGAAGCCCTGGGCCTAGGATGGGGTTCACTTTGCTCTGCTCACAGCTCTTGGGGCTCCCCTATCGCGTTATTCATGCTTGGAGTCGAATCTCTCCCAAGTGGATGGTGATTTCCAAAGGACCCACCTTCATCTTTCCATTCTCCTTCAGTGCCTAGCAGCAGCTGGACACTGGGTGGACCCAGGTGTTTAAGAAGTACTCTGCCATGTGCTGGTGGTTCTAGATGATCCTTTCCCACTGGCTTCCTGGGTATGCTTGAGCCATTTGCCTGCTTTCCTCATTCTGCGGTATCCCTCTGTGGAGTGGGGTCACTTCTGTTAGTTGCCTCTTATCCATGCCCTAGTGCTATGGGGTGGGAGAGCTGAGCCGTGTGTGGTTACCCGAAGTAAAGTGACCATTAAGAGTTTTTGTCATGAAAGTTTCTCTATCATAGGTTTGAATCGTTTAAAACAACAGAACATCCTAAGATGGTGGTTGTGCTGACAGAAGCAAGAACTTGACAATGAGAATAACAAAGTTTGGGTTTTGGTGAGGATTTAAAACTGTACTCTAGGGAGCTCCAAGGTTCCATGGGATACCTTGGGGTCTCCAAGATGGGGATGAGGGAGGCCAATCAGGTGGGATTTGGGTCCCTTTATATTAGAGTATCTCTTTTATACATTGAGCACCCACCTACAGTATAATCTGAGGAAAGATTTTTGGTGCTCAAAAATTTTAAAACCACTGATTCAGTCCAATTTCTTTATTTTACATAAAAGGCAGCTGAGACCCAGAGTGGAAGGCCATGTCCAAGGCCTTGCTGGCAGTTGGTGGCAGAGCTGGGACTAGAATGCAGGTCATGTATATAGTCTTTTTTTTTTTTTAAACTGTTTCATTAACTACTTATTAAATCATGTATGTTACCATTTATATATGTATGTAAAATACTATGCTTATACATGGATCATGGATCATTTGTTCTGTTTGCATGTATCCATGGTGAGTTTGTTTACTTTGAAAGTGTTTGGAGAATAGTGCTTAGGAGTCTTGCAATTTGGAAACTCTTGTACACTTTTCTGACTTAACAAATACAGGGTGAATTGAGCAGGCATATGAAGACATACAGCATTTTTCACATACAGAGATATGAACCCCCAAAGAGAATGGTCTATTGGGGTTAATAAAGGTCAGCATTCCTCAGGGAACTGGGAAATTAATCTGATGGCTAAAACTTCTGAGGGGTTAATGGAAATTCTAAAGTAACAGCTCTGCATATTGAAAAGTCTATAAATAGCTAAAAAATCCTGAACTGCCTCTTGAAGCTATGATATCCTCCATATTAACTTCAGTGGCTTTGTGCCAAGCTATGACAGAAACTGAATTTATTTCAGCTGCATCCAGAAGACCCCTGCAATACCTTTTAGCCATGACCAAAAGAGTGGGAGGTAGAGGAAAGGCTATGAAAGGCTGATTGTTTATGAATTATGAGTCAAATCCTCATAGGGCAGGGGGCAGTGGTGTATGTGTGTGTATGTGTGTGTGAGAAAGAGAAAATTTGTATGTAGTATCTCATTTTGACTAGAGCATGTTAGTCTTCTGAGGCTTAGAATCTTTTTTTTTAATCTTGATTTTTTTTTTTTTTTTTTGGTAATAGGATTTTGGGTAACAGGACATGGTAGACTCATTTATGCATTAGAAATTGTCTACTTTATGTTCCTCATTTTCCATATGAGGGGCCCTCTGGGGCCCAGAGACTGTAGGTAACTTGTCTAAGGCCACACCTTGGTCAGCCAGGGCAGTGGGCACAGGGTTCAACCCTGGAAACCTTCCCTGACCTCCCCTAAGGAACTGGTTGCCCACCTCTGTTTCTGTAACTCTTTGTTCCACTCCATTGAAGCACCTCTCGTTGTGTTTTCTGGTTTGTTTGTCTGTCTCTCTCACTAGCCTGAGACCTTCTTGATAGTAGAGACTCTGTCTTATTCAACTTTGATGTCTAGCACCTAGCAGAGGTTCTTGGCATGTTGCAGGTGTTCAGGAAATGTTTGTTGATTGACTGAATGAAGTGTGGATGAATGCATGTATGGATGAATGAATGAATGAACTTTCTTAAGAGAAATCATCAAAGAGCCAAATTTTCATATAAGAAAAGACAGTGGTCAGGGGGAAAACTTTTGAACAGAGGGCAAGGACTCCTCCCCTGTTTCAAATTAAGAAATAATCATGCCTTTTATTCCATAAAACTTATGGTTACAAAAAAGTATTCATCTGATCTTCCTGATACCTTGTGAGAAAGGACAGGTATTCATTATTCCCACTACATGGATGGGGAAGTTGAGGCCCTGGGAGAATCGGTACTTGGCCAAAGCCTCACAGCTGCTACGAGACTGGTCCAGGACTCAAGCCAGAGCCCTCTCCTTTATTCTGTTGGTGTCCTGTTGGTCCCCCCCCACCCCAAAAAAAAAAAAGGGAAAACTTGCAGGAAATCTCTGAGTGAGAGAAATCATGACCAGGCATTTGGTGAAAGAAAACCAGAATTTGCTTCTGTTTAGTGCTTTCCAGACCCTTTGACGTGCTTTCTGGAAAATTGTCTCCTTGCTCCCTACAACACGAAGCACCAGATTCAAAGAACTGAGTGATTTGCTCCCATCACCTAATCCACCCATGGTGGCCTCAGAGCTGGGCCCCAGTCTTCAGGCACCTGAGCCCCAGCACCAAGTACTGTGACACCGGGAAAGCCCAGAGAATGTTAGGGCAAGTCAGACAGCATGAAGGAAGACCCCATAATTTAAGAGAGACAGCTCCTGTGTACAAGATGGCGGGCACAACAGGGCCAAAGGCTGTGCTGGAGAAGGGGCCGATGGAGGGACTCTGCTGGGCAACTTTAGAACTTGGAGGAGAGAGGGAGTTGAGAGAGGAAAAGTCCTGCAGAAGAGCAAAAAGCAAGCAAAAACTGAGGGAGAGAAAAGAAATCAGTGATTATATCAACAGGATGTGAAAGGGAAAGAATGATGTAAGCCAAACAAATGTAGAGAAACAGAACATATAATTCTCCCTGTGAAATGCCTTTAAGCTGCAAAGTGTAAAGAGATGTTATTTTTGTATTTGTGACATTTTAGGCTTCAGCTACTTGCAATTAAAATGAAAAAGAAAATCCCAAATCAACCCCACTTATTCCTTACTGAGTTAAGGAAAATGACAGAGGAAGGACACAACACTTAGCTGCTAATTGCCATTCTTTGACAACCCAGGAAGACTATCCTCAGCTTATTTAAAATAAGCATGTTACCAACTCCTCACTTTTCATCGCTGACATCACTCATGAGGGAAAGGTGGTAAGAAAAGACCAGGAAAACACATCATAAACCATGAATCAGAGCAGGGAGAATGAAAATAGGTTTAAGAAAAATTAACATCCTCACAGAGAGAAGGCTCTGGGACAGAAAGGGCAGTCCCTGGTGGGGCTCCCTGGCTTTTAAGTACCCTCTGTCCCTTGTCTCTTCTCTCTAGGGGTTTGGCACGGCTCTCTCCAGGCCTGAGTCTTGACATCTGATTCTTCTCTTTGTTTGAGGTTTTGATTGATCTCAGATTTAATTTTGTCTTCTAGGCTTTCCTGATAAATCTCCAAGCAGGAAGCAATATTACTTTTCCTTTCTCCTCAGTGAAAAGAGGGCAGGACCTTACAATAATTTTTCTTTGTGAGAGAGGATGAATTGAGATGTTTTCTGGGTGGGAAGGAATAAAAAAACGATTGTAAATAAGAGGAGCTTGGAAGGGCCTGAAGAATGAATTCCAGGCTGTAATGAGTAGCTGCTGCAATTGAATTAACAATCCTCTCCAACCTCCAAACCAAATATTTCTGCTGCATCACCAATACCCTCTCACCAAAACAAAACAAAACAAAACAACCCCCCCAAAAAACCAACAAAAAACCCCAAAAACACACACATGAAGCACAAATGTTCAAGTGAATGGGTTTAAACCCAAACTGAAACGTATACATTGTCTAATGATATTGGATTTGTCAAAAAATAATTTTCAAAAAGTTAAAAACACAACTTTCATACAAATAGAGAATGAACATGTGCTAAAGATTGATTGATTGATTGATTTTTTCTCCATTGTATTTTATTTGAATGTAATATTTGGGATAATTTTCCAAAAGGGGCAATATTTCCCAATTTAATCTGAAGTCATTACAGAACATCAACAAAACAGTATTTAGGATTTCAGTTTCTCACCCTTATCATTAAGACTCACTGCCTCCCATCATCAATATTTATTGAGCATTTATAGTGTACTAGGCACAATAAAACATACAGAAAACATTGTCCCTGCTCTTGAGGAGCTTACATTCTAAAAGAAAAAAAAATACACCTCTTTAAAATGGTATTTTTGTTTGGTGTTTTCTGCAAGGTACTGAGGAAATAGTCTGTAGGGTGAGCTTTGGGTATAACTTAGCCCCATCATTATTTAGAGAGTAGAGGAAGAAGGAGGATTTAAAGGCAGACAATCAAGATAGGTAGGACTTAGATGGAGATAAACACAATCTCATCAACCAAGGAGAGATTTGCTGCAGTAAATAGGATGACGGAAAATAGTCTGTGGGATGCAAGCAAAGGAAGTAGGGTAGTATCTTAGACATTGATTTGAGCCAGAAAGATCATGTGGCCTTTTTCCAAGTACACAGCCACCAAGTAGGAATGGTTGGTGACAGGACAGAAGAAGGCTAAAAAAGGAAGGTAATCCTGCGCACCTGACAAATAGAAGGAATAAAGGATCAAAACTGAAGGCAGGCTACAAGAGTATCAAGAAGTTCTTAAAAACCAAAAGTGGAAGCACAAAACTTACAGTTAATGCTACCCAACATCATGGTGGGCCAAGAACATTGTGGCTTGTGGCTTCCTGAGTTAGAAAATGCCATATCCAAAAATTTAAATGCAACATATTACTTTTATCCAATTGACAACCCTCACCCCTCAGTAGAAATTGTCGGGGGCATGGGGGGAGAAGGAATGGAAAGGAGAATGGGACATGGTTGGGAACAGCAGTTACATGAGTAGTATTTTTGTCATTATGATAAACTTCTAATTTAAACTTGGTAAAAGCCCATTAGCTGCCAAAAAGGAATAAGGAATAAATTTCCAAAAATGTACAATTTCTTTTAGAGAAGTTTTAAAACCAAAAAGCTAATTTACATGAAAAGCTGTAGAGAAAGTAGTTGAAAAGTCCATTCATAAAACTTTTATTCCACTTACATCAACTTAATACACGTGTTCTTAACAATTATGCTTGGATTGTTCTTGAAAATTTCATAAGACATTAAACAAAGCTAGCCGTCATCAAGTTATTTCCCTGTTAACTATTTTTACAGCACATGCCTGTTAGGCAAGTATCAAAAAAAAAAAAAAAAAAAAATCGCAAAAGCAGAAAACTTAAAAAAAGTTAAATACATGTTTTTTTTGTGTTTTACTGCTGTGCTTGATATACACAAAGTAATGCATATCAAGCAACTCATTTTTACTGCATTGTTACTTGTACATTTGTTCTTAGGTTGCCTAAAACATTTAAATACAAATAAAATGAGTGTAGCAAAAATAAAGCAAACAGTAGGTATCTTAACAAATAATGGAATGTGAACTGTTTCTGCTCTTCTTCAGAGTAAATTGGGTCACAACTTTGGTCTAAAGGAACACTTCTGCAGCTGTAGTCAAAGGTATGCACATTGAGACTGTGTATTCCACAGATACACATGGTTCAACATGTAATATACGTGGGATATCTTTTCTACCACAGCCTTGAAAGTGTTCCAAACCTTAAAGTACCCACAATAACTACACTTGTGATTGAAACCAATTATCCCTTTTATCCCCCACTAGGACAAACCAATATGTAGGCAGTTTTCTTTGCTTAGACATGGAAGCAGTTTTAACACTGGCCCTTGTGAAGCCACAATGTACTGAAAGTACTATGCCAAACATTTATAACTTGTATAAAAATTCCACTTCCCCATATGGGCCACCTCAAGATGAAAACAGATAACTCTCTAATGTTAACTGGCTCTAATCCCCTGATATTAAACATAAAAACCACATGGGAAATACAGAAATTCAAATAGAAGTAACATAAACCTGTCATAATCATAAATAAAAAACTATTTGTGGGACAACATGAATGACAAATGGTCTACTGTGTAAATTTTAGAATGAGGCAGACAAAAGTTGGAAGGCCGGTTAATTTTCCCCTCCTTCTACTTCAGCTTCATCTCCTTGGGTATCCAATGTCCACAATGTCAAGTTGTCTCTCAGTAACTGCATTAATAGTGTGCTGTCTTTGTATGACTCTTCACTTAATGTATCAAGTTCAGCAATGGCTTCATCAAAAGCTCTCTTTGCAAGAGAGCAGGCTTTCTCTGGGGAGTTCAGAATCTCGTAATAGAACACAGAAAAGTTAAGGGCTAGACCCAATCTGATAGGATGCGTTGGTTGCATTTCCTTTTTGCTGATTTCAGATGCTTCCTGTTATGCTTGTTGTGACTGATCCACAATCCCTTTCCTGTCATCACCAGCAGCAACCTCAGCCAAGTAACGAAAGTAGTCTCCTTTCATTTTCAAGTGGAAGACTTGGCTCTCTGCTTGTGAGGCATTGGGGATTAAAAACTGTTTCCAAAAGAAACAGTACATCATTGCAGATATCTCTTAGCTCGGTCTCACTTTTCTCTCTGTATTCTTGAGCTATCTGCTGTTTTTTTCTCAGCACTTTCCATCTTTTGCTCAATACTTGAGACGACCCTCCAAGATGGCCTATGAGCTCCTACAACATTTTTGTAAGCAATTGAGAGAAGACTCCTCTCCTCATTGGATAATTCAGCTCCTTGCTCAGTTACAGACTTCATGCAGGCTGCTATGTCATCGTATCGCTCAGCCTGCTAGGCCAGTTTGGCCTTGTGCACCGGCTCATTGTTATCCATGACTGGATGTTCTGTATCCGGAGTAGGAGGCGGTGGACAGACTGGGCTCTGCAGTCTCTGGGTGGCTGCAGTGAGGCTGAGACTCTCCAAAGATTTATTTACTTCATGAGGGAACTACCAGAAATGTTAAAGCTGTTCCCAAGACAGGGTGGTGGCCCTGAGGCTTAACTCTTCCTGGGAAAAGCGTGGCCGTAGCTTTTGTCTTGTCTGTGTGGATTTCCTGAGGAGGGGGCAGCTGGATATGGAATCTCCATATCTCCTGGGTGCAAAGAGCTGCCACAGTGAATAACTTTTCTGTTGTTAGATTTTAAGGGAATGTTCTCTTCGCTTCACAGCTCTGTGTTGTCATGTACAGGATATAATGGACACTTCCAAGAGGGAATGAGGCTGCTCTCTTAGGAAACTTGAGTTGAATAGGATTAATTTTTAGATGGCAGCTCTGTCTCAGGTAGGTTTAAAAGAAAAATGGTCAGAGATGAGACTGTGAAAAAGAATTTTGAAATCAGACTTCACAGGACCTTTCAAAGATTGAACTCCGTTGTTTTGTATTTTCACTTGATTCCTTCTAACTCAGAGCATGGCACACAGTATGTGCTCAGAAAACATTTGCTGAATGAATCATCTCAATGATTTTCCTTAAGGCAGTGAGACCCCTTTTCCAGGAGAGGTGTGTTGAAGGGTTGGTGGGAAGCAAGGAGGCTGTCAGTTTCTGCTGAATGATCTTCATTGCTGAGAACAATTTCTTGCCCTCTCACCTCCATTTCATATTCCAGTTCTTTTTTTTAAAAGGAGAAGATGAATCTCAGAGTGTTTCCTCTTATTCCTCCTCATTTTCCCCTGTTGGATGTGATGCTATCACTGTCACAATCCTTGTGGTTGGCATTTTTTGGTGACTCTCCATTTTGCTATTTTGGTGGCTGTGGCTGCAATGGATAATTGCCCCCTTCTCCTCCCAGACCCCCCAAAAAAGCATGACACCCACTTACATCTGGAGATTTTCAACAAGGCCTTGCCAAATTAAGGAGCAACTCACTGAGTCTGGTAGTGATGGTGAGAGTTTCTTATAAATGATGGTAAGCAAAGCTGTAGGTAAAAAGACAGGGCTACTGCATTAAGCATGAGCTGTAAATTAATTCCCAAAGCCACCTAGAGGCTCAGCTTTTCTTAGACACAAGGACAAGTGGGAACTGTCCCGGGAAATAAAGGCTCCCATCCTTGAAACCAAGCATAGCGTAGGCGTTTCAACTGCGGTTGAAGTTTTTTAGGATGCTTCAGCGAGATACTCCTGAAAGAGAGGGGACTTCCGAGATGGAAACTACCGGAGCGGGGTGTTTTGGGGTTTAGCAATGTTCTTAATGTATCAGGACTGTTACTTCCCTCTTCAAGAAATTCCTCCATTACCTCTGGGGGGGACCCAGGGCTCCCCAAATGCAGTATTCAAGTTGGCTCGATAAATGAAGACTCTGGCTTAAACGTGCTTCCTCTCTGACCTGCCCTGTTTTCAGTGACCTTAAGTGACCCCTGCTGTTCCTGACTTCCTTGGTAATAACTTTCTCTAGAGTCCCCATGGTAACTTTTTTTTTCATTCATTAAAATTTTTATTTTGAATAGTGTAAATAAAAAATATTTCATAAGATTATTTACAATGCCGAGTGTACAGTTATGAATGTATGACTTTTTGACAATATGTGGTAACTTTTAACATACCTACTTATGGTTTTCTTTGATGATGATTTAAAATTCTTATTTAACTCTTAATGCATGAACTTTTGTTTATCTTCCTTTCTCTTTTTGGCAGCTTGGTTGTTGCACCAGTCCAATCATTTATATGTCTACTTCACGTGTGTATTAAGAGGTTTTTGCCATTTTGAGAGGATAGAGGACTTGTCAGTGAGTAGGGAATCACTAATTCCATTAAATCAGAAGTCTAGTAACCTAGATCTTAGAGATTTTGTCTTAGAGAGACCAGAAAGTCCTGTTAGGTCACAAAGGGTTAAATCCTTTATTATTTAACATTCCTGACGTTTCTGACTTGTCTTCTAAATAAGACTGCATGCGTGTTGAAACGGGGAATTTGCAATATTGCTGTTGAATTCCTCATAGCACCTGACCCAGGGCTTTGCTGGTAATAAGTGTTCCATGGATACTTGAGTTGATTTGATTATGTAGGCCTGATCATGAGCTCAGGTCCACTGATGCATTCATTCATTCCACATAAATTTGTTGAGCATCTACTATGGGCTGGTGCCTGTTCTAGGCATTTGGGATTCAATAATACATGCCCTCATGGAGCTTATAGTCAAGAAAGGAAGACAGATAATAAGGCAAAACAGTAAAATATATGGTATGGTAGGTAGTGATAAATGTTAGAAGAAGAAATAAAGGAGAAAAGGTGAATGTGAAGTGTTGATGGGTATCAGGGAAGGCCTTGCTGAAAAGGAGACTTCTGAATGAGGACTAAGAAGGTGAGGGAGTGAGCCTTATGGATATCTGAGGGAAGAGTATTAGGAGCAGAAAATACAAAAAGTATAAAGGCCCTGAGGCTGAGGTGTGCCTGGCTTGTTCCATAATCAGCAATGAGGCCAGCGTAGCTGACGTTGAGAGAAGGAGTGAGTGAGGGAGAGGAGATGAGGTTAGACAGGCCAGAGGCCAGATCATCTGGGCCTGGTGGGTTAGGGTGGGGAGTTTGGATTTTATTCTAGGTGAGATGGGGTCATTGGAGAGATTTTGGCATGATCTGGACACTTTAACAAGGTCTTTCCGGCTGCCATGCTGAGAATGGAATTATGGGAGCAAGGGCAGAAGTTCCAATATTCCAGAGATAATGGTGAGAGCCGATGGTGGTTTGGACCAGCGTGGTTACAGGGGTGAGAAGTGGTCACATAGATTTGGGATCTACGGAAGGTGAAGTTAACAGGAGTTGCCAATGGACTGGGTATGGGATGAGAGAGAAAGCAACAGGCCAAGGGTGACACCAAGGTTTTTGGCCTGATAAACCAGAAGATGGAGTTACCTTAGCTGAGATGAGGGAGACTTGTGGAGAGCCGTCTCCCGGGACGGGCATAGCGCATGCGCTGTAAACCTGCTCCAAAGTCCCCCCGCCCATCGAGTGGTGCCAAGATGGCGCCCACATCCTGCTTCCGGCTTCTGATGTATGTAACCACCCGCTGTATTCACCAGTCATGCTTGTGTGCGTGGCGTTAGCCCATTGGATACACGCAAGGTTTATAAGAAAGTTCCCGGGCAGAGCTCGGGGAGACAGCCCACAAGGAGCCGTACCTGACGGCCGCATCGAGGTTGTTCTCCCCCGAGGCGTCTCGCCCCGGGTGGAACCTGTAAAGATGATGATTGCCTAGTCCCATTAAAAGTTTATCTGCTTTACCACCGCGAGTCCTGAGTGATCACAAGTGCTCCGGGTAAGACGTTGTCCGCACCCTCTCTCCCCTTATCTCTCTGGTCCCCATCGCCGGCCGACCGAGGACTCGAGGCGGGGCGGAGAAGCGCCGGACAAGTGGTGGCCCGTACGGGGAACCTCATTCGCGTTCCCCTCGACCCGACGGAGACGTGCTCCCGGGATCCGTGGTTTGACCTCCGCGACTGATCACCGCGAGAAGGTAAGCACCCCTTTTTTTCGTACGAGGACTAGGGCCCGTGGGCGTTCAGGTAGCCCCGGGGACTCGGAAGAGCTCTCCGAGTGATTAAGAGATAGTGCCGACTGCAAGCATGGGGCAGTCTGAAAGCTCACCCCTATTAACCCCCTTAAAGACCCTTTTGAAACAGCGGGGTATCTCAATTAAGAGAAGTTCTCTCCAGCGATTTCTTGATGATGTGGCCACTTTTGCCCCCTGGTTTCCTTGTTCTGGCAGCCTTAATCTGCCCTCTTGGATGAAACTTGGTCGTGATATAGACCGAGCGCGCCAAACGGGTGTCTGTTTGGACCCGATCCTAGTCCTTATATGGGAGACTGTTAAGGGCCATATCGCTCCCTCCACGTCACAGTGGAAAGGCCCTGACCCGGTGCTCGGCTGGGCCGGAGGCTCTGTTTGTGTTTTTCCCCAGGAACCAGGACGTCAACCAGTGTGGGTTCCGGAAAGACTGGTGGGAACCGTGGCATCACCTGGGGAGGCCGGGGAGCAGCTGTCAGAAACGCCAACGAATATACGGCCTGGGCCATTGGACCAAGCCTCCGGCCTTCAGGGACTTGAGAACATTAGGAAATTGAAGCCTGTTAGTTTCGACCTTTCCACACTGGGCGAGACTGTAAAAAATCTGTGGGACCAAGTCACCTCTTGGTTCTCTTGGCCCAATTTGACTAATTGGATTCTCTTGATGGTGGGACCATTGGTGGGATTAGTCATTGTTAAATCTTTGCTAGAACGCCTGTTTCAAGCGCGGCAGTACCGTGTTACCATTATGATGGCTATGTCCTCCACCTTTGATACCCCCAACAGCGACCATTCTGATGGCCATACCCCATCCTGGCCGCCTCGGGCGGGGCACTCGGGAGCGAGGTTTGTAGCTAAGCGCGCAGCTATGTCCCGGGTATAACGGGCGACGCCAGCAGTCATAATTTTTGTCTCAGGTAGGTCCCTAAGGCAGAGTCATAGTTGTGGCCAGACTTGACTCTAGCCAATGCATAGGGACGCCTAGTGACGCCTCCGACTCTGGTTAATGCTATCCCTGCCCCCGCCTTTGTCCCCCAGTTGCAAGGCAAAGCACTGCAGGGAGAGTCATGTTGTTTCCAGCTCACGGACTCTCCTGTCTCCATATGAGGTGAGCATTCTGGTCGGTGCTAGAGGCTCCGCCGCTAAATGGCTGAGACCTAGTCCAGACTCCCCAAAGCACCGGAACAAATTGTGAGCCATCTGGGTTCACGGGAGCACACTCATCACTGGGGACACTGGGTCGATATAAATAATAAAGGGGGAGATGTGGAGAGCCGTCTCCCGGGACGGGCATAGCGCATGCGCTGTAAACCTGCTCCAAAGTCCCCCCGCCCATCGAGTGGTGCCAAGATGGCGCCCACATCCTGCTTCCGGCTTCTGATGTATGTAACCACCCGCTGTATTCACCAATCATGCTTGTGTGCGTGGCGTTAGCCCATTGGATACACGCAAGGTTTATAAGAAAGTTCCCGGGCAGAGCTCGGGGAGACAGCCCACAAGGAGCCGTACCTGACGGCCGCATCGAGGTTGTTCTCCCCCGAGGCGTCTCGCCCCGGGTGGAACCTGTAAAGATGATGATTGCCTAGTCCCATTAAAAGTTTATCTGCTTTACCACCGCGAGTCCTGAGTGATCACAAGTGCTCCGGGTAAGACGTTGTCCGCACCCTCTCTCCCCTTATCTCTCTGGTCCCCATCGCCGGCCGACCGAGGACTCGAGGCGGGGCGGAGAAGCGCCGGACAGAGACTGAGGCAGGAGCAGGTTTGGGTGGGTGGGTAGGTGGGGGTCACATATCAGGACATTTTTGTTTGTTTGTTTTTTTCAATATCTGGCTAAAGCTTGCATAAGAGTAACCTCCAGAATGACCTTTTGACTCTATTTGAAATCTCTTACGCACTGAAACTTTATTTTGTTTCATTTCTCTTCCCCCTTTTGGTCAAGAAGGCTTTCTCAATCCCACAGTGCCAGGTCCAGGCTCACTCTGGGAGTCATGTCCCATGTTGCCAGGGAGATTTACACCCCTAAGAGTCAGGTCCCACATAGAGGGGAGGGCAGTGAGTTTATTTGCAGAGTTTGGCTTAGAGAGAAAGGCTACATCTGAGCAACAAAAAAGGTTCTCTGGGGGTGACTCTTAGGCATAATTATAAGTAGGCTTAGCTTTGCCGTTATGGATATCAGTCGCATGAGGGCAAGCCTCAAGATTGAGGACTTGGCTTATTAAATTGGGAGTCCCTAATGCTCAAGAGAATTATCAGGAATTCCCCAGGTAGGGGAAGTTTAATAGTTCCACATTTTTTCTCTCCAGTCCCTTAAAGGATTTTGCAAATACTTTTTTATTTTCTAGTATACATTAAGTTTTGAACAAGTTAAGTTTGAAATGCCTGATATATAGGCAAGTGGAGAAGCAAGCAGGCTTGGATATGTGTGTCTAGAGTTCAGGTGAGAGGTCCAGACCTGAGATATATATTTTGAAGTCAAGGACACATAGATAGTATTTAAAGCCATGAAACTTGATGTGATAGATAGATAGTATGATAAGATTGCCCCTACTCCAAGCTGGCCTCAACTAGAAGTTCTGACACCAGCTCTTTGAAGGACTTGCCTCAGTGTCCCCCTCTATTAAATGGGGAAGTCTCTAACCCTTAAGTCATTTTTTCCAAGGCTTTTCTGAGGAGTTGGTATAAAATGTACCAGCCCTCTAAAGGCTTGCTGCATTTTTTTTTTTTTAATAAAATCACTTCATCTAGAATTGCTATTCAAATATAGAAAAATATAATGGTAAAGGCCTTGGGAAGAATTAGTTAAAACAATGCAAATGTATTTACCCTCTCAGTACTTCTAAAGCTTTAGCATTTGGTTGCTTCTCATGGCTGAAAATGGCTTCAAATAACAAAGGGATTTTGCTTGCAGAAAACACTTTCTTGCTCTCAGACAGAGGAAGCTGTAACTCAGAATATACTTTGTTTAAAAAAAAGTTTGTAATATTTCTTTTTTGTGTGTGGGAATTTTAATACAGGTTAGTCTGGTTAAAGTGACCATCTTGAATAAATAAAATAACCACTGTCCTTCCTAACTCCTCATACTGTCAGCCTTTGGGCCTTAGCTTGGGAACTGAGTGGAATGGCCTTCTCCCTCCTATTTCTCAGGCAGCACCCACTCCCCGCAAAGCTCCCAGGGCAGGGCTGGCTACCTGCTTTGCTCTCTGCCTTGTGTCCAGTGGAGTGCATGATGGACAGCATTAGAACCTCGTGGTGAGGGAATAAAAGCCACCTTCATCAAGTGGCAAGGCAGGGAAGGGTGCATGTGTGTGGCCAGTGACAGCCTCCGAGCTGGGTTGCCACCCCTCGGAGAGGCATTTACAGTTGACAAAGCAGGTTTCAGAGGCTTCAGCAGAAATCAAAGGGCAGCAGCAGCTATTACGTTGTCTGCTTCTCATATCCCTCCTCTCCACCTCCCTGCTTTTCTTAATATAAGGGTCTGTTCTTTTGGCCTCCGGAAGCCCCTGTCTATTCTAATACTTGCCACCTCTCATAGAACAAAGTAACAGTTAAGGGCTAGTGAGACAGGACGTTAATGCTTTCCTAGCAATCAATGACAGTAGCTCTTAGCACCTAGCACGGGGCTAATTGCTATGTGTATTATCTCATACTAATGAATTATTTGTACATTATTAGTATTATAGGAGTATTATTGTCCCTATTTTATAGAGGAGAAAACTGAGGAAGACAATTTGGTGTCTATGGCACATACAGTCAGATTTTAAACCCTAGTGCGCCTCGCTGGAAGGCTCAAGCACTTAACCACTTCCCCGTACGCCCACTAGGGCAGGATTCCACACACTGGTAGCAGAGTGAAGCAGGGTTTTCCCATGGGCTGTGGAGGGGCTGCTGTGATGTTTAGAGATGGAGAGGAGGCTCCTTCTGAACACTTAGTTGCTAATTAATGCTTGAGTCTCTGATGTCCCTCTAGCTCCTTGCTACTCAACAGTGGTTCAAGGACTAGCATTATTGGCATCACCTGGGAGTTTATTAGAAATGCAGACTCCTGGCCCCACCCCAGACCTGTGTCATTTTAACCAAGATCCTCCTATGATTCGAATGCACATTAAAAGTAGAGAAGTGCTGCTCTAGAGGTTTCTTCCCTAAGTTGAAATCTTGAGAAAGATAGTTACAGGGGGCTTCCTTCAGATGAGGCCTAGCACAGAAATATCTGTCCCAGTGTCAGAAACAGAAATATTCCTGGAAACAGTAAAAAAAGACAAACCCACTCTTAACATTTATTTACAGGGGAATGAACAAAATAGCTCAAAGAAATGGTTTCTGTTAGGCAGTTGTGACAGTGTGCAAACGCTAGATGGCAATGGATGGACAGGCATCCTGAGGAAGCATACTCAGCTCTGTCGCAATCAAGGGTCAGGACTAAATGATGAAGGCAGTGTGCGGGGATAGGGTGGGGGGAGGTCTCTGAGTACAGTTGGGTCATGAAAAGAGATTGTTGGGATGATATTAAAGAAACTGAGACTTCACCAGCAAGTATGGGAAGGCTGTTTTGTGGAATAAGAGATTGGGGCAAGAGTAATTGCTTCTTTTTTGCCTCTAGCTATGTTAAACACACACAATCTTCCCACAGGGGCGGGATGTCAGCATCCATGTATGGTGAAGCTGAAGGGAATTAAGTGTGGGTAAAAAGTTCCCAATCCACTTCGTTCTGCTTTCTGAGGTCAGAGGAGGCAGCGGCAGCCAGTCTGCAGCATCTGTTAGCCAAGGTCTGCCTGCAGGGAATGCAAGCATCCTTTCCCAGCATGCACTGGGCTCCAGGGATATGCCCACGTACAGCCTGAGGCTCTCTGGTCACATGGAGCAGGGCTTGGAGGAGAAGAGGTCAGATCACAGTCCTGCTTCCCGCGTGTGTCCTGGTATTTGACTAGATCCAAACTGGGAAAAGTATATGCAGAATCATCTTGGCTCCTAAAGTTCTCTTTTCTTCATCCTCTGTAAGTCCCTGGGACTAAACTGTGGGGTGGAGCTGTGGGACACCAGGCTGGAGAGGCTAGAGTCCATCTTTGGACTTGAGGAACTTGGCTTTTAAGAAAACAAAGCAAAGGAAGACATCATTAAGTTCCCTGTTTTGGGATCACTTCACAGAGCCTGGGCCTCTTCTATCCTGTAGTGGTCAGTTCCAGTGGGATCCTCTCATTTGATCGGTGGACCCAAAAGTTGGAGAACTTTGTTGGAAATTCATTCAAGAAACAGTAATGTTTTCCTGTTTGATGGGCATGCCATCTGAAAATATCTTGGATGCACGTCAGGTGGGTGGAGACTCATTATTCTAAGAGATTTCAGTGTATAAGTTCAGGGTCTGGACTTCCTCAACTTATTCTCTATCTCTAACCAAAATGTAGGCATGGCTGGATATCTGACCCCTGCAGAAATCTCCAAGCCTTTGGTAATAGGGCCACAGACTTATAGAACAGATGCCAGAGATTGTCTTATCCCTTTCATTGTCTTATTTGGATGGGAAAACTGAGGCCCAGGGAATTTCATTTGGTTTATTTTAGCAAACTTTGAGTGCCCACTCTGTGCCAGGCACTGTGTGGGGGCCAAGGCTGTACAAGGGGCATGTGACACAGTGTCTACCAGATTACGGATCAGTGATCAACTTATCCATCAACTTATGGCCCAGGGTCACCATGCTAGTAAATGGTGAATATAGGTACAGAATGATGACTGGCTTTTCCCCTTCCTTCTCCCTCCCCCGCTCCCTTCCTTCCCAAGTCCTTTTTCTTCCTCCCCCTTGTTCTCTCCCTCTTTCTCTCTTTTTTTAAAAATTTTATTCTGAGTATTTTTTAAACCCTAGAGGGCCTTGTCTGTACCAAGTGGGAGTGAGTAAGCAATATTAGTCATTCCAAGGACATGTTTGATCACTTATGTCCTTCCCCAAAGGCCTCAATACGAGATGTAGTGCTTTCAGAGCTGAGGAAGCAAAGTTATTTTACTTTATTTGTGAGAACTTGTCTTGAATTTTGAGAGGAGGAGAAAAAAACCTAGTAAACTTAAAGGTTTTTTTTTTTTTTGCCTGAGGAAATACACTGTCTGCTATAGATAGCTACAAAATATCCTCAGGATGATGTTGTCCAAACCACAATTCAACCACAATTTATGGTAGTCTGCCCTCATTCTACCAGTTTTCACCTCTCCATTCACTTTTAGGGTATATTACTTGAGTAGATTTTGAGGGTGCAGAGGTATGGGGAATTAAAAATAAAGTTGTTTCTAAGTGTGGGTATAGGGCAGTGAGCACAGAAGCAAAACTGTAATTGGAGAATTGTCAAAGAATGTTTGGACATGTTACATAGCAATATACAAGGATATGCAAATCATATGCAAATATCCCCTCCAGCCCTCACGGTCACCAAATCTGGTAAAGGCTACTTATTGTCCAGGCTTCTGCGCTGTCCAGCAGGCAGAAGGTGAGGCCTCCACATCAGGCACCCCAAGTTTGCATATAATTGAGCTTCTCGGCCTCCAAAAATCTTACATTTTACTCACAAACACAGGCATCTGCTACTAATTAAAGTATCAGGGTATAATTATACCCTTTCTTATTAGTAGATATGGAATCTGACAGTTGCTTAGATACAAAATAAGCAAGTGCAGATTGTGTTCTGCACCCTTAACAGGCTGGGGAGACTGAACAACAGAATTTCTGAATGCTTGGTGTAAATGAGTCTTGCTGCCCAGAAAATGTAAAGTTCTGAATTATCATCGGTAAATTTGCCTGGGAACAGATGTTAGTCCCATCATAATTCTGTGATTTGAGCTTTAATATCATTCAATTATTTCCCTTGCACGGTCCCCTCACCCCTGCAATGCACCCCAAATCCAAAACAAAAGACACCCTTCTTTTCAAGGTACCGACAATGAAAGCTGGCCTGAAAACTAACAGCTGTACAGGAAGAAAGCAGACATGGCTTCCTTGGGGAATTCTGGAGCCAGAAGACAGAAGACGCCCATCTGGAATGGCAGGATTGTGTGTGGTCCAATCAGCCTTTGGGTTTGTCAAATATCCACTTTTGAACTCAGTGTCCTGGAGAACCTCCTGGTCATTCTAACATAACTCTCGCCCTGCTCAGTTATGTCTTCAAAAATTCCAATTAGGGAAGCTCCTTGCTAAACTGTCAGCTCCAGGAGTTTAGAGACCAGGTCTTTTTTTATTTTTATTTTTTTATTATCATCTGTTACATCTCCAATGTCCAACGTGATGCTTGGCACTATACTCAAGAATATTTATTGAAAGAATGGATTCTTCTGACTCCTTTAGCTGGAAGCCACTCTGGGACAGGTAATACTTTCAACATTAGTAATCATTTACTCTTTAGCATGTGCGAATTGATTAGATCAGGGGGTCAGCGAACTCTGGCCCTCAGGTCACTTTCATTGCCTCCTGTTTTTGTTGTTATGTGCTGTAAGAATGGTTTTTATATTTTTAAATGGCTGAAAAAAATTCAAAAGAATACTAATTCATGACCCATGAAAAGTATATGAAATTCAAATGTCAATGTCCATAAATAAAGTTTTCTTGGAACACAGCCATTCCCATTCATTTATATATTACCTATGGCTACTTTGCACTAGGGTGGCAGAACTGAATAGTTGCGGCAGAGACTGAGTGGCCTGTAAAGCTTAAAATGTTTACCATCTGGCCCTGGGTTAGGTCATTCCTCAGGGTTAGCTTTTGATGTGTGGAGTGGGATGGAGCAGATAGAGAGGTAGTCTTGATTTCTAGAGGAAAGAGGGGCTGGGGCATGGGAAAGGCTAGTGGGGAGCAGACTACAGGCCAGAGGTCTGGAAGAGCCCTCCAGCCCTCTTCACTGTTATGCCAGTCCTGGCCCTTCTGCAGTGGAAGTTTCGAGTTTCTTATTGTAATTCTGATGAATGCCCTCCAGGCACAAAGTGATAATCATTTCTCAGACTGCTGCACTGTTCGGATTCAAAGGACTGTATCTTTTTGTTGTTTCTTTTTCCTTGTAAATCCCTAGTTCAAAATGCTTTTTCTTGGTCAAAGACATAAAATTTTGCTTCTCAGTGACAGTGTTTGGTAATAAATCTGTATGTGTGAGCAAGTGTGAGCTGGAGCTTGTCTTTGGAAAGCAAATGTCTTCGGTCTTCAGCGCCCCCAGCAGGCACCTGTGCAAGCTGCCCCACCATCTGAGCGGCCGAGACCGTTGACCTCCATCAGCTGGATGCCCAAAGCTTTCTGTTTCTAAGCTCCTAAAGGTGGAGCCCTTCTCTTCCAGAGAAGTGCCTTTGTGATTAAGCTGGCAAGGATGCAATCAGCCTAGTTAAAGCCTTGATAGCCACTTGATCCATCCCAGTTATCTGTCCAAATCCCAAGAGGCATCCTGTGGCCCTGTGCCTCATTTCTCTGGGGCTTACTGGGGTAGCTCCCAGATGCCATTCTCTTATTAGCCATCTAAACTTCTGAATTAGAGTCTAATTTTCTCCAAACTCCACACTTCATTTGGGAAGAAGTGACTTCTCTCCAGGCTGGACCCAGTCTCTGGGTTCTTGAAGGCTTGACTTATCTATATGTGTGAAAAGTACCCAATGTTTTTAGCGGATGGGGGGAATAGATTTGCTTTCTGAGTGACTGTGATTAACACTGGCATTATTTACTCTAAGTTGACCTGAGTTTTGAAAATCATAAATAATAAGGAGATTTTCATGCCTTTTTCAAGGGTTGACTCACAGGGCTTCCTGTGGGAGCAGTTATCTGATCTGACAGGTTTTATTTTTAAAGTAATGTAGGAAATGTTTTGTGGAAGGAAAATGCAAGTTTTACTCTCTAAATACTTACCATTTGTTGCATCTATTATGTGCTGGACACTTTTATAGATATTCTGTATGTATTTCCTCTATCCTTCCTCTAATCCTTTAACCTATAAGATAAAGGTTATCTCCATTTTACAGAGGAGGAAACTGGGACTTAACCAGGATGAATGAGTTGTCCGAGGTCCTACAGACAGTAAATGGCAGAATGAGCGCTTGAACTCGAAGGTGTGACCACAGACCTTTGCACATAACATCATATCATACTGCCCTCTGGAAGGACACTTAAGCCATCTCATGATTTAAGGACAGACAGGTTTTTAGAAAGAGCTAAAATAGAAATAAGTTAATAAACTAAACTGCTGGATAGGCAGACCCAGCCAACACATGGCTATCCATCTGAAGTCGTACAGGGAACAAGAAGCCCCATTTTTTTTTTACTAACAGTTTCCATATTCTTCCTAATAGACATTAAAAAAAAGTTAAAGAACAGGCTTAGTTTAAAAAATTAATTTTATTTATTTATTTTTTAACAGGATTCATCCATAATTCTACCATCCTAACACATCTTTTCAAACTTTCATTTCCTTTTGATTCCTTCTTACCTGCATATAAACTTTTACATGGTTGTGATAGATATAATTTATATTATTTTTTCAAGCAATATTATTTTGTGATTATTTTTCCATGCATGGTGCTTTGATCTTTCTCTTCCCATCCATTCCTTTCCATTCCATTCCATTTATTTATTTGAGAAGTCATGGGTTTACAGAACAATCGTAAATAAAATAGAGGATTCCCGTATACCACACCTTGCATTGGTGTGGCGCAATTGTTAGAATATATGAAAGCACATTTTTATAATTGTAAACCATTAACTATAGACTATGGTTTAATTTAGGGTTTATTTTTTAATAGGTTCGAAATTCAAAAGGGATAAGAAGGCCTTTAAAAAAAAGTCCATCTCCCCAGCCATTTCACTCATAGGTTTCCTTGTAGGAAACCAGTGCTAATATGGTAGATTACAAAAACGGTCACAATTCTTCTCCTGTCCTGTATCCACACTTCTTTGTACTTTGACTTGGAAGCTTCTCCCTTCAAGAGGGGGAGTCTATTTCTTCATCCTTTGAAGCTGGGCTGGCCCTGTGACCACTTTGACTAGCAGAATGTGGCAGGTGTAACCAAGTACCAGCTCTCCGCCAAGGGTTGGGAAGCCTAGTGTGCTTTCTCTCTTTCAGCAACTTGCCCAGCCACCAGTCCTGGCTAGTCTGACGGAGGATGAGAGACCACATGGAGCAGAGATGAGTTATCCTAGCTGAGGCTGCTCCCTGCCCCCCCAACCTTTAACCCACCTGGCACCAGATCAGAGGTGCATGAGATAGCCCAACCAACGAGCTGAAGTACCACCAGCTGAGCAGAGCTATAATTGCTGACCTACAGAACAACTGTGAGCTAATAAATGGTTTTGTTTTAAACCACTGCATTTTGGAGTGGGTTGTTAGGCAGCAACAGATTACCAAATGTGATGGCTAGTTTTATTTATCAATTTAGCTAGGCTCTAGTACCCAGTTGTTTAATCAGACACTAATCTAAGTGTTGCTGTGAAGATATTTTGTAGATGACTTTAAATAAGGAGATTACCCTCAATGATGTAGGTGGGTCTCTTCTCAGCTGAAGGCCTTAAGGGCAAAAAACTGAGGTTTCTGGGGAAGAAAAGGTCCTGCCTGAGGTTTCTGCCTACTGGGCCTAAAAGTTTCAGATTTGCCAGTCCCCACAAATGCATGAGTCAGTTACTTAAAATAAATCTGTTAGTCTATCTAAACTATCTATCTTTGCAATCTATCTTATCTATCTAATCTAGCTATCTGTTCTATCTTCTATTGGTTCTGTTTCTCCAGAGAAGCTTGACTGATGGAGTTATCAATTTCTTCTGTATTTTTCTAGAGCTAATTTATGATGTCCAAGCAAATACATTCATACATAGACATTTTTTCTACCCCTCTCTTTTTCTCCACAAAGGTTGAAGTATAAACAATGTTCTTCAGTTTGCTTTTATTCGTTTAATAGTATGTTTAGAAGATTATATCAAAATAGCATATAAAGAGCTTTCTCACTTTTACTTCCTAAACAGCTGTGTAGAATTTCATGCGGCCCCCTTTTGTTGGGTATTCAGGTTGCTTCCAATCTTTTGCAATTTGAAGCTATGTTGTGATAACTTGTACCTATGTCATTTCCCACATGTGTGGAGATGTGTGTGAGATAAATTCCTAGATGTGGAATGGATGGGTCAAAGTGTTTTTGTAATTTGAATAGATCTACCCAAGTTGCCTTTCAAAGAGGCTTTCCATTTTCCACTTCCATCAGCAGTTTCCCTACACACTCACCAATGCTGTACTTACCACACTTTTTGACCTTTCCAATCTGGTAGGTAAAAATGTCTTACCAGACTTTTAAACCAGAGCTGCTGGTTCTTAATCCTCGGTTCAAGTTTCAGGCCACTTTACATCTCAGAACTCCTTCTGATGAACTCCTTCTGGTCATCATTATGAACAGTATTTGTGCAGTACATGTAGTATACATCCCTCTTGCGTGCATTTTTCATATCTACATCCTTTTCTCAACCAGGACTCCCCCTAGTTTGTCTCCTATAATCTACTACAGTCAGGAAAGGTATGTAGTTAAGGTAGTTAAAAGTCTGAATTAAGTAAGCACACATAGGTTTTGATCCTTTCCTACTTGGATTTTAATACTGGTTTATCTTGGGTATTCACAGGCTGTTTCTGGAGGATTGGGATTTTAGGACTTCCTATCTCCTGAAAGTGGGGGTGTTCTATTCTAGTCTGCTGTGGCGGTTCTCTTGGATTTTTTTCTTATAAAATGAAGTCATTAATAGATGCAAAGAAATGGAGAAAATATTCATTTTCGAGAAAGATTTTGAGACATAGATGAGGAATTCCAAATATACTGAATAATCATTTGCCACATGAATATGATGAAGTTTGTCTTGTTCTGAGCTTCAGCAACATCTGCCTTTGCTGTGGCTTCACTCAGGGGCCATTTTGAGGTATAATTTACATGCAGTAAAACAAAGAAATCTTATGTGTACAGCTTGATGATTTTTTTACAAGTATGTTCACCAATGTGTCCACCACAGATCAAGAGAGAGAACATTTCTGTCACTCCAGAAAATTTCTTGTGTCCCTTTCCAGTCAGTTATACCCCCGGCCGGGAATAACTGCTGTTCTGACTTATCATAGATCAGTCTTGCCTGATCTTGTGCTTTATAGAAATGGTATCACGCAGTGTGTACTTTTTTGGTGTCTGACTTTTTCCACTCAACATCTGTGAGATTCATCCGTGATGTTGCATAGGTTGATGTCTCATCTGTTTTACTGATGAGTAGTATTCTGTTCTATGAATATGCCACAGGTTGCTTAAACCTTCTTCTGTTGATGGAGTTTGGGTTGTTTTTAGTTTTGGGCTATCTTGAATAAATTTGCAATGAATATTCACGTACAATTCTTGACTTAGGCACTCATATTTAAGTGAATGAAACATAGGAAGATAAGATTTGACATGACAAAACCCTTAATGTGACAGTGAGAGAAGTCCCAGGCTGACTGGGTGCTAAGACCAGCTAAATGTGTGTGTCCTCTAAGATGCATTACTTCATTTGAATATTTTACCATATGAAGTTGCCTGAGGAAATGAATGAATTATGGTGCTTTCAGCCTAGTTGCAAATTTCCCTGGAACCTTCAGGAAGGGAGGCTCCTAATGGACCCCACACTTGACTTGGGGAACCAGAGACCCTTGGAAGTAAAGTTAAGAGGTCTTCCTTTTCTGAGTTGAAGCAGTGACCGCAGGCTGCCCAACTGCCAGTGTTTAAGAAGGATCCTGAGTCTTGATTCAAATTTCTAAGCAAGAGTTAAGGCAGAGGAGGTGACAGTGTACACTGCTCCAAGTTGTTGGAGTTCGAAGTCAGCAGATTCTCCAGCGCCCAAGGCTCTAATCTTGGCTGTGTGTATGTATGTAGTAATGGGGGAAGTCCAGTGCCTCATGACAGACAGTTTAATCTTACCTGCCTGCTGTGAGGTACACTTAGCATCCCAGAGAATTGCAAAGTATAAATTGTCTCTTAACACTGATAAACAGTAAGGAGGAGGAAAGAAGCCCTGACAAAATATTACAACTTAATTGTATTTCTCAGCTGGGCTCAGGAAATCTGCTTCCTCCTTAGGCTAATGCTATTTACCAAGTCTCCCAGCCCCACAATAATTATTTCTTTAACCCTTTGTGGGATAACAGCTTGTGATGGGACTGCGTTGCCAGGGAAGCTTAATGAGGCCGTCTCAGGTGCTCAGGTGGGGGAAGCTTGCCTTCATTAGGTGCATGAATCACTGTGACTTCTGGCTTCTGGCTGCATGGATGGGGGGAAGGCAGGCTGTCCCCGAGAATAGAGGCTGCTGGGGACTGGGGTGGGGATGAGGAGGCAAGACTTTCTGCTGGCCTGGTTTTCTAGTACACAGGTGTTTGCAATTCTAAATAAATGTGCAGTGTCAGTACCCAGCATCCCATCAGCTGAGACTTGTAATGAGGGTTGTGCAGGGAAATAAGATTGGCCCTCTCTGGACACTTGTCATTGTGGTGGATGGACCCAAACTCCGGCTCAATTATGGAAAATGATAGCTTGGGAGAACTGAGTTTGGGGGTGCGAGAAACAAGGCGGGTTGCTACCTGTCAGAAATCTTGTGTGTTCCAAAAATCCCCTTCCCTTGAATTTGGAAGCTTGCTATAGTGAGCTTTGTTGCTTTTTCACTTTAAGAGGTGTCTTTATGACTTCTGGAAAGTTTTGAAAAACACTGTGTTTTGAATATCCATTGGGAAAGAGGGGTCAGAGGTCCAAGGTAGCAAAAGCCTTTCTGCGTCACAGAGCAATGTCCACCGTGGCTCACAAAGGCCCATCTGGTGGTCTTGGCAAACTTGTTTCACCCATCAGGAGCCAGGCTCACTTGCCTTTTCCCTGGCCAACCATAGATGCCTGCCTTTGTTGCTTCATTTGCTCATTTGTTCTTCTGTTGTTATCATGCACACAGAATAAAACCCACAGTCCTCCTCAGGGCTGATGAGGCTCCTGGCTGCTTCCCCAGCCTCATTCTTACTACTCTCGCCTTGACTCACCCTGGTGTCCTGACTGCTCTCCATACACATCAAACACACCTGGCCCTGAGGACCTTTGCTCTGGCTGTTCCTTCTGCTGGAACCATCTTCCCCAGAGATTCCCATGACTTGTTCCCATACTCTATTCAGTTCTCTGCTCAAATGTTGCCTCTTCAGAGAGACCTTCTCTGGACCTTGGATCTAAAATAGCATCTCTGTCACTTTCTATGCCCTTACTCTGCTTTAATTTTCCTCATTGACTTACCACCTGCAGATGTTACAGTGTGTGTAGAATATGTTTATTTTCTGCTCCCCCAACCAGAATTTAGGTTCCATGAGGGCAGGGACTTTGTCTTGTTAACTGCTGAATCCCCAACCCATAAATAGTACTTGGCAAATAGTAAGTGCTGAATTAATATTTATTAAGAGCTTACTGTGTGACATGCCCTGTGCTAGTGTTCAAAACGTAACCAAAAGACAAACCCAGTTTCTGTACTCATGGGGCTCGTATTCTGGTATCTGACACAAACAGCTGTAAAGAACAACTGGGGTGACGTGCTGGGAAGGGGAGGTGCATGTAAGTGGGATTTCATCTGGCTTGAGAGGTCATGTAAGGACTTCCTGAGCAATGATGTTTGAGGTTCGAATGCAGAGTCAGGGTTGACCAGGCAGAGGCTGCAAAGCTGGGAGGGAGCCTGGATTTGCCTTAGACACTGAAGAAGGCCAGTGTGACCGGAGGGCTGAGAGGCTGGGGGTGGGGTGGGAGGAGCTCCAGGGTCTTGGAGGCCGTGAGAAACCCTGGTCCTCATCTAGAGGTGTCAAGACCACCCTGAAGGGAGTACGAGTGGAATGAGAAGGAGGGCGAGGCATGATTAGATTTGTGTTTTGTAAAGTTTACTCTGACTCCAGTGTGGTGAATGCCTTGAGGTGACCAATAAGGAGATTATTGGAGTTGTCTGGAGAGTTGCCTGGAGATGGCTGGTGATAAGTGGCTGGAGATAACTAGGATTCAAAATGGACAGGATTTGGTAATAGATTGTAGTTTGGGTGTGAGGGGAGGGGAATCTCAGGTTTTGGCATGCACAATTGGATGGATGGTGGTACCATTCACAGAGTAAAGGAACCGTGGAGGGCTGTGTGGGTTGGTGGGTGGAAGGATGTGTATGCCTAGCGGCTGGGGACAGATCTTGAATCCATGGGCTCTGAACTTTCATGCATAGACAGTTTCTGCAGCATTGCTGTGTTGGTTGCCTTCCACTAGCCTCACTGGAAATAAGAAGTGGAGCCTCTGAGAGTTTTGATTCTGAGAACACTTGTGCCCTTGTGATAGACTGGTTGATTGGCGCTCTCTAATGACCCATAAATCTGGGTGTTCACCCCCTGTGTGGTCCCCTTCCACATCCACTTTAGGTGTGGCCATGTGACTTGCTTTGGCCCATGGAACATTGGCAAATATAATGCAAGCAGAGGGGCTTGTGCTCTTGGAACCCTCTGTCTTGGAAGCCAGCTGCCATGCTGTAAAGAAGCTCGGGTAGACCACATAATGATGAGAAGCTGCGTGGAGAGACTCCCTGGAGGATTAGAGGCCACCTTGGAAGTTTCAGTCCCAGCCCAGCTTCCAGCTGAATGGAACCACATGAGTGCCCACAGCTGTACCACATGGAGCAGAACACAGGCATGAACCCCCAGAGTCATGAAAAGAATAGACTGTTGTTTTAAGCCATTAAATTTTGAGTGCATTGTGATACAACAATGGATAACTGAAACAGACTTCTTCAAGCATTAAAATGGGGGTATCACACTATTGTTGGGCCCTTTGAGATGGAGAGTCTCCAATGTCCAAACAGACATTTTAGGCCTCTCTGTCTAGAAGCTTTCTTTTATCACCTTTTCTTTTATTTTGGCTTCAGTTAGAGCCCTGTGGAGGGCAGTCTGCCTCAGGAGTGTGGGTGGCACCAGACGGCTGTGCCAATTGTCCTCTCTCTCCTGGTCTCCCTATTTTCTCATTTTTCCCTTCACCATCCTTTCTGTGACCTGTATCGATGCCTGGTTTTCCTCACCTCCTTCCTTCTTCTTCCCCTTCTGTAGCTGTGGGGAGCCCTCAAGGCTATAGACATTTCTGAAACCTGGTTCGGATATGCATCATTGCCCAGCCCCCATTTCTTTTGTCTCCTGTCCTAGCAAAGGAGCAAAAGTAGGTCTCCTTTGCCTAGTTTTTAATGAACAGGTTTAGTCACTGTGAGCTGGCTATTATATGGGACCGCAAATGCTGTTTGTGAGCCATTGTCAGTGGAGACCCGATACCAACACTGACACCTCCTTAATTATGTGCCATTAACGATGTACACACTGCAGTTAGGGGAACATTGCACAGCCATTTCCTGCTTTAATTCAATGTGTGTTGTATGAAACGCTAATGAGTCCAGAATTCTCGAAAGGTCATAATCTGAATACATTCCTTTTTCTTCTTTTTAGGGAAATGGGGGTGGGATTCAAAACAATTAAAATGAAATTTACTCCATCATTTGGGTAACAGCTTCCTGGGCTGTACTAATTATATGGAGATGTGTCTTCATCTGCTGGTCATTTGGACAGATCTGAGTGTGTCTGATTTCCTATAAGGCTTCCATCTCTGAATATACACAGGGTACTTTTTAAAAATTTTATTTTATTTTATTTTATTTTAGCTGCTCACTCTATTGATTATGAGAAATAACTGGGGGTGGGGGAGGGGAAATCTACCCAAACCCTTACAGTATGGAAAGTGCAAATTTAGCAGAACCAGCATTGAATTTTCCAGGGAGTCATTTATCATCCTTAGAAAGTTTTGGTTCTTTGCAAATAAAAAAGAGAAAGGAAAGGTAATTGCTCTGCTCAGCTAATTGACAGAATTGTGTCAGAAAAAGGAGACATTTCAACACTGCCTCCGATGATGACATTTGAAGGCTGTTCCCATTCTCTTTTCACTGCTAAATTAGGTAATCATCATTTCCCTGTGAATCTTATTAATCTAATGGTTGCTTCTCCCCCGCCTCAGTTAGATTTGAGATTCAGACAGAAATATGAAAATGAAATGCCTAAGGTCAGAAAATAGTTTGGCCAGTTGGGGTTGTATTCCTCAATTTTGTGGTTTGGTGTATAAGTGGGAAAGGACAAAAGGGAATAAGTTTAAATTGCAGTCAGGGGAATTCAAGTCATCTGTTAAAAAGGATCCTCTCATTATATGTTGGGAACCCAGAAGGTTTGAAACTCTGCTGATTTTAAGAACAGGTTAGTCCACTGACATGCTGGGATAGTGGAGACCGAGAAGCTAGAAAAAACCCGAAACAGTGATTCTCAAGCTTTTTCTCTTTTCGGATGGTTTTAGTTGCGACAAAAGGGTCCACTGGGTATGCAGGGATAATGATGACCTCCAATTTTTCACTTTTAAAAGGAGTGTTCATCAGAGTTAGGACTTGTGATATGGCTTCTGATGAGACAGTAAGGTAAATAATAATTGATTTAAAAATAATTTTTAAAAAGTTTTGTTCTCATTTGACATTATAACCAAAATTCCAATTCATAATGGAAACCAATGATGTGGACAATCTGGTGGCAAAATCAGCAGTTCCCCAATAAGACTGATTAACAGCAGCCCCTTAGAGATACACACTTGGAAAATGGTGAGGTGCCCTGTGATGATAAGAGCAAAACATGAAAGGTATTTCAGCTGATGGTGGTATCTCCCTGTAGTCTCTGAACAGGCTCAGGTAAGACCTCCTCAGTCTGCCTTGATAATTTTTCTACCTTGGGATTATTCTTATACCATCTTT
This sequence comes from Choloepus didactylus, assembly GCF_015220235.1. Taxonomy (NCBI): domain Eukaryota; kingdom Metazoa; phylum Chordata; class Mammalia; order Pilosa; family Megalonychidae; genus Choloepus; species Choloepus didactylus. The sequence goes on from NC_051307.1 coordinate 186,398,260, forward strand.
GCCCTTCTGCACTCTCGTCATCCCCCTACCTCTTCGAGTCAGTGCTCCTAACGGCAGCCAGTGGTAAGAGCAGCTCCCCTCTTGGATGACGAGGTTGACTCTATGTGGCAAGTATATTCTGGGACGTTTTCCTGCTTTCCTATCCTTCTATCATCCCAAATTCCACGTGACAAATAGGAATTGAGTAGATTATGAGTGGGTCTCCGTAGAGTCAAAACAAATCTGGAAAACTATTGTTTAAAAGTAAATCACTTGGGTTGACCTTTTAGACCCAAATTCTCTGGACCAGTGGTTCTAGAAATTCTAAATATTTCTTTTTCTAATCATCTTCATCAATTTAGTTAAGAATATTGAACACTTTAAACAAAAGCCTTTATGAAAGAGAATCTAACCTTTATCCCCCTGGACCCAGAGAGGAAAAATTTCATGTTTTCCTCTGGCAAGTCAATCAAAATCAAATTTTACATCACTTCCATAGGAAGTGATCTCTGACAGTGTCCTTGTTCAAAAACAAGGTAAAAGCAATTCATGTTTATATGCAACAGTATAGTAAAGGATGCTTTCTTCATTTTGTTTTATGATGGAATTAAGTCATTTGTTCTCCCTTCATAAGTCATTTTCCTTTGTAATTTCAGTCTTCACTGTGAAATTCAATAAACAATATAAAAATGATAGAAGGAAATCATTGGAAAAATGCTCATCAGTCAATCTATTTTATCAAGTAGGCAGATTTAACTATATGTATATATTTCCTTTTTTGTTTTTCACTCATTACCTTTGTGTTCCTTGGTATATGTTCAAAATTTGGTGAAAACCCATCATCTTCTAAAGTTAACAAGGCACAAAAAGACAGAATGATGTGCAAGACTGAATAGTCAGATGAGGACACTGATTAAATTTTCCTTGGTCAAGAATTACTCGATTGTTTGCCATCCCTGTGGCTGGGGGATCCTTACCTCGGATGCTCATGGGTCAGTGGCAGAAGGTGGAGGGAAGTTCTTGATTTCTATTTTTATTCCTTCAGCCTTCCTTTTAGCATAATGTTTACACTTATGTACTGTGCTTCCTGGGGCCCTTGTATATATACATTCCTCCCAGGGTGAGCCTCCGAGGGGCACGTCTTTATGTGTGGCTGGTTTGAAAGGAATGAATCAAATTTTATCTCTAGTTTTGGTAGCTATGACTCAATTTCATGGTCTTAGAACTGAAATGTGGTAGTTAAATAGTAAAGTGATATTTATAGGGTAATTTTGATCAAGCCTGTCATAATTTTCTTTCCTGGGTAAGTCTATATATCCTTTGTTCTAGCTCTAGTTACACTGACAGCTTTTCCGAAGAAATATTAGGGTAAAGTTTATTTAAGTATGAAACCAGAGGTTTAACATCAGTTAAGAGTGAATGATTTTTATTTTGTAACATGTATTTTAATGTAACACAAATTTATCAGTTTATTTTCCTCCCTGAATACTATTATTTTTATTTTATCATTTATTTTAATTATTTTATCATTGCTGCAGGAGGAAAATTATGCTGCTCTCTGTTTCCTCTTACCTGGAAACTGTGCAGCCTTAAACAGCATTCCTCAGTTCAAGTATGAAACGATGATGTGTTTCTGTTCATCTGGCTCCCTGATGGTCTCACTCGTGAAACCCTGTACCTGCAGGCCTCTCTCGGGTTACAGATTTAGCAGAGTTCCTCCAGTGACTTTCCTTTTTCCACATCACTCCAGAGATCTCTATTAACTTAGCACACTAAAAATAACACTACAGAACTGCTGAATGGGCGAGGGAGGCCAGCAGGGCTGGGGAAGGCTAAATATTGCTCACATTGATCAGAAACCTGGGTCCTGCCCCCAAGACGTGTGCTGCTCGACACCAAAGCTCATTAAGAATGTGTTTGTGCATCTGAGGGCTCGGGAGGCAAGCCAGGGGAGTGCATTAGGCCCGGGGGCTTGAGAAAGTGAGGATGCTGTTGCCAGACACAGATCTTTTCCTACTAACCTAGGATCCCCTTTGCTTCTGAATTTATGTACCTCCTCCGTGAGCTTGGAATGGACCAGTTCTGCCCTCCCAGCGAGGGTCCATAGCTGACAATAAAACCAATTCCTACCTTGACTTTAATTCCTGCCACAGTTGTAACTTTTTTTTTTTTTTTTTTTTGGCACAGAATGTAATGGTCCTATCAAGTAGTAGGTAGCAGCATGTTGTATTTGCTTAGTGCTGAGCTGTCAGTGGAAAGAATTCAGGGTCTGAAGTCTTAAGTTCTGCATTGTAGCCCTGGTTCTATTGCACATTAACTGTGCTGCGTTGAACTAGTTATTGAACCTCCCTCAGCCTCATTTCCCCAGCTATCAAATGGGAATATTAATTGCAACGAGTAACTCTCACAGAGTGGTTGGGAATTCAAATGGGATAGCATTGATGGTGTTTAGGGAGTGTAAAGAGCCGTAGTTAGTACTTTTCAAACATCTGAAGGATTAGGTTGAAACAAATGAAAATGCTGTTAGTCAACCAGTTTTGTCCTACAAGAACAGCAGTTTCATATGGTTCAACCTAATATATTAAAACAAGGTTTTGGAATGTCTCTCTTTTCTCACTTCTCTGAATTGTCCCTGTGAGATGGAAAGATTATAAGCAACCATATTTTAGTGCCTGGGGAAACCTAGGTTTTAAAGGTTATTTGCATAAAAATCCGTGAGTGGAACCCAGTCTCCTATTACTCAGTCTGTGGTTTCTTGACCTTGCCCTGCTCTTTAAGGGCCTCAGTTTAAAATGAGAAGCTGGAGAAAGAATTTGATGGAAAATTACTTTCCTCAGGAGTTAAGCGGAGAGTAATATGAGAGGTCACGGCCTTTATAACACATACCATTGTTAAGTTGTGGTTCTCATGTTAAGCATGCTTTCTTGATTTGGTGCTGGCTCTCCTAAAACAATGACTCTTTCAGGATCTGTGTGAGCCTCTGCTGGGCCCATGTACACTGGTTACTTGTGCTGCTCGTCCCTCAGAATGCCCAATATGCGCAGCTCAGGGCTGACCCAGGGACTTGAGAATTTGACTCCTTAGGGTGAGAGCTAAGCTGGTCTACATCAGGATGTGTTCCCATCCTGGGCTTGCCTGTTTCTTAATGTTGGTACTATTGACATTTGGGGCTGGATAGTTTTTTGTTATGGGAGGAGGCCATCCTGGGTACTGTAGGATGTTTAACAGCATTCCTGGCCTCTACCCACTAGAAGCCAGTAGCACTCTCTCCAGTGTGACAACCAAAAATGTCTCCAGATATTGTCAGATATTTCCTGGGGGCAAAATCAACCCTTGTTGAAAACCCCTTGGCTTACTTAGAGTGGGCTGTGATGATAGTAACATATTTTGGGGCATTTATCACTTGCCTTAGGTGACCTTCAGTACCTGAAGGAATTGTTCTTTCGCTCCATCTCCCCATGAAAAGTGCTGATGAGTCATATTTGGGGATATTGGTTGCTAGCTGCATACAAATAGGAAGAGAAGTGTGCAGTTGCCTAGATGTTTAGGTAGGAAGAAAAGCAGTTTAACCAAAGACCAGGTTCTCTCAATTTCCTGGCAAAAACATCTGTCATCTTGTGTTTTGGTCTTTTTTTTTTAGTTAATTATGGATTTTCATGAGTGCACTAAGCTAATAAAGTTTAATGACAGCAGACCCAAATCACATTATTGTTATTTTTCAAGGCTGTGTTGGAACTGTGCTGTGTTAATCCATCAGCAGCCTGGAGACAACTGCAGTCACTCAAAGACTGGAGAAGCAGAGCTTTTACAAGCAGCACAACCAGCTCTGTTTTTGTAACATGTCATTGTTGAAATTGTGAAGACGAAATAAAAGCAACAGAAAAAGGGAATTTTCCATAAAGAACACCTTGGCACTTTATTACAAAGGAGAATCTTTATTGCAAGATGGGAAATGAGACCTGTGTCCTATATTTACTACCATTTCCAACATATCTTTTGGTTTGGAGAGACAAAGCAAAGGATCCATATGAAGCTGATATTGCTCCTTCATTTCCATGTCACCTATGACAGCTTGATGCAAGGATTTTCCAACAGGCAGATTGTGACCTACCTTTGATCTTGATGCCCTTATTGACTCTGTCTATAATCTCTTTCCTTGTCCTCAGGAATTCCTGTTGGAGAACAGACACACCTGCCAATGTTGCTACTGCCTTCTGACCCCACTCTTTCTTTACCTCAGATGAATAAAAATATTGAGTATTCAACGAAAGAAAAAAAATTTTTTTTTCTTTTTGCCTTAGGACTTTACATTGCCTGGAGAAAAAAAAAATTGTGATTTTTTTTTCATTTAGCATTTTATTTGATCTGGATCACAAACCAAGAATTCTTTTTTGGAAGGGGCATTTAAAAAAAAATGAAAAAAATTTTTTGGATTCTGTTGCTGAAGTGTTCTGTTAGATCTTTGCATTGCTTTCAACACGTCAAATGAAGTGTTCACGTTTTATAACTCAAGTCACTCCCTTCTGAGGTCTGAGGGAGGTCTATAATTCATTTCTTGCCCCCTAAAGATACTTTGTGGATTCTTGTATGTCATAAACTAAAGAGGAATGTTTTTTCTTCTATCAAGCGAAAGACTTGTAGTGTTAGTTTACAGTGTCAAATAGATTTGCATGAGATTCCTTAATCATTAAGAGAATGTCTGGGTTATTTGGGGATACATAAGAGCACTGAGCTTGAGGGCTTGAGTTTTGGAGCAGGTTGATCTGGATTTGAATCCTGGGTCCACAAATTATTAGTCATCTGACACTGGGCAAGTTAATTCATCTTTTAAAGCTTTACTTTCCTTAACTGTAAAATCAGTGTAAAATTACAGTTAGTTAATAAAGATTTTTGTGAGGATAGAATGAGATAATACATGGCAAATGTTTAGTAGGATGCTGAGCACATGGTTAGTGCTCATTCAGTATTAGAGGATGGGGATATAATTATTTCCAAGTTGGGATTAGTGCCAGTGATAGTTGCTTGACTTAGTAAACCAAGTTGCCCCCTCAATTAGTTTGTCATTGTAACTATAATTATCCCCTCTTCAAATCATAGTTCTTAGGTCCTCTTGAATATATTTTAAGATATTTCATAGCCAGAAAACCTTCCATAGTAATTCTGTTGCTCATCTCCTAGGAAAGCAGAAGATTATAAATAATAAGCCCAAAGGAAGTTCTCTAGTCATGAAGATAGAAAATGTATGCTCCAGGAATAAGAAAAATCAGCTCTAGAAGAAGTCATCTGAATTTTATGGCAAAAATACAGGAAAGAATAAATTGGAAATGTGGGAGTAGTCATAGAGCTTTAGAAAAAAACATTGCTAGAGAACTGATGGAATTCATTGTGGTGAAAATGGGTTTACCAAGGGTTGGAGAAGGAAGCAAAAGTATTTTTAATAAGGAATTGAGACTCTGAAGATTCTTGGAAAACAAAACAAAACAAAACAAAACAAAAATAAAAGACTCAAATAAGAATGATTCATGAAGGGTAATTTTACAATGATGGCTCAAGGACCAAAAGCAATTGATTAGAAATTAAAGAAGTGAGAGAATAGAGTAACGGTCTTTAGGGAAATCCTTGGACCATCTTTTTTCACCATCCTAGGTTGCAGCCATGTTCTACAGCCTATGAGGTATTGCAAAATTTCCAGAGTTCAGTCAGGCTTCAGGTGCCAGTGAGGTGGTGTTTGGGAGGCAGACAGACAGGAGGAGTGGTGGCTAAATAGGTGTTCTAGAAGTAGCTAGAAAGATTCTTTGCTGCCTTGAGATGGGAGTTTTTGGATAAAGTATAGGTGTGTGTAGCTGAGGGAAAAGATGTAAGGGGGTGATGGGATGCTGGTGTTATCCCCATTTTACAGATAAGGTTGTGGCTTCAAGAGGTCAAGTAACTTATTAGAGGACCTTCAGCTAGTAAGTGGTGGAGCTAAGATTTGAACCCAGGTCTGTCTGTTTCCAAAGCCGATGAAAAATAGAGTTCTGGTAAACTTTTTCTTCTCCCCCTCAAGAGAAAAGAAATACATATATTTAAATGGAGGAAACGAAATAAAAAACAGTGTTAGAATGTCCAAGCTTCATCCTGTTATGTTATGTGTAGAAGAACAAAAAGGGAACTTGAATAATTTACCAAACACCCCTTCCTCTAAGAACAACAAACAGAAAACTATAAAATGAAACAACAAAAAAACTAACAAACCATTGTCTCCAAAGCTCTGTAAATATAGCTGAGAAAGTATGAACTGGGGACATTGAGGCCATTTCTGGCCAGTTTCATTTCTTTTTGGTCTAGCTCATCAACTCCTGTAATCACTGGGGGAAGCATTTATGAAATAAATAAGGAGCTGGAAGATGGAATCATAGTAGATATAGTGACAGGTCTTGAAAAATGGGAAAGATACTGAAACCTGAAAATGAATATCTATTGGTATAGATTTTAATTTCCTTGCAAAATAATGGAGCAAATACCAGGAGAAAAGAAATCTGTAGTCATATGGAGGATAATAGAATCATCAGCAATGAGCAGTTCTGTTCTGTAAACAAAGATTCATGCCAAAAAAACCTGAGAGCTTCTCACTAATGGAATTAGAAAATTAGTGGATGGAAAGAAGAACTAAATTTAATATATTTGGAATTTTGGTAACACCCAAGAGAGAAGTGGAGAAGAGCCAGATTAATTGAATAGAGTATTTTAGCAAAGCATTTACCTCTAAGTTGGATTTGATTTTTCTTTTAAAAAGTTATTTAGTTAGATTAGATTTTGCTAGGATTGCTGTGTGCATGCTTGAGGGTGGCTATTCCAACATATTTTGGATATAGTGTGGGTTCATGATATTAAAAAAGAACATAACAAAAGCAAAAATGAAAAAAACCCAGCCTACTTTGGGGTTATTGCAAATGAATAGAAAAAGAAAATATTCCCATTTTGGTCTAATTTCCAAATGGGTTTTTTTTTTTTTTTCATTTGAAAAGGAGCTGTTGTGAAAGACACCTTTATCTTTTACCTTTACTTGCTCCCTTTTCCTGGAGAACACTCAAAGGTTCTGGTCCTAATGGGAAACCTGCAGATAGAAACTCGTAGAGGTCTGGGATGACATGTTCAGAGCTCACACTTCTGCTCTGAACAAAATGATTGGTAAGTTTTCAAAGATAATGTTTAGAGAATATCTCTGAATTTTGATTTATAAGTAGGGGGACAGATATAAATAGGTTAAATGGGAAACAATGGTCCTGTTCTGTACTGTAAAACAAAATGAAGAGAGTGCATTGGATTGAAGGGGAAATGATCTTTGTTGAGAGCTTAATATGTGACTGGTGCTGGCAGAAATCCTAGGGAAGCCAATTGACTAAATGATGCCTTCCAGTTATCACAGGAGAAGACTTGTGAGGGTTCAAGCCCATTCCCAGGAAACACACTTTTACCTAAGAGATTTCACCATCTTTTCTCAGCTCATTCTCTACAATCCTCATCCCCTATTAGCATGCTGTGCCGGTTTGAATGTCTTATGTCCCCCAAATGCCATTATCTTTGATGTAATCTTGTGTGGGCAGACCTATCGATGTTAATTAAATTGTAATTCTTTGAGTGTTTCCATGGAATGTGCCCCACCCAACTGTGGGTGATGACTCTGATGAGATATTTCCATGGAGGCGTGGCCCCACCCATTCAGGGTAGGCCTTGATCAGTGGAGCCATATAAATGAGCTGAAGAGCAGAGGGAACTCAGTGCAGCTGTAGTGACATTTTGAAGGAGCAAGCTACTACAGCTATGAGGGACACTTTGAAGAAAGCACAGGAGCTGCAGATGAGAGACAGTTTGAAGACGGCCATTGAAAGCAGACTCTTGCTCTGGAGAAGCTAAGAGAGGACAAATGCCCCAAGAGCAACTGAGAGTGACATTTTGAAGAGGAGCTGTGGCCTAGAGGGGAACATCCTGGGAGAAAGCCATTTTGAAACCAGAACTTTGCAGCAGATGCCAGCCACTTGCCTTCCCAGCTAACAGAGGTTTTCTGGACACCATCGGCCATCCTCCAGTGAAGGTACCCAATTGCTGATGTGTTACCTTGGACACTTTATGGCCTTAAGACTGTAACTGTGTAACCATATAAACCCCTTTTATAAAAGCCAATCCATCTCTGGTGTTTTGCATTCTGGCAGCATTAGCAAACTAGAACACATGCCAACTCACCTTTCAATGTGAATGTCTGGGATGTTATTAGGAATGATGGATGGAATAAGTCTAAGCAAGAACTACAAGGTCGAGCCATGAGCAATGGGTGGGTGGCAATGATATAGGCTGGTGAATTCATTGTCATTTTATGTATCTAATTAGAGGCTGGGATAACCACTTTTTGAGACTGAAGAGAAGATTATTTACTATACAGGGCTGTGCTCAGTAGAGTTTTGTGTTTATGGTCCCTTCCAATTTTGAGGGTCTATAATTTCTCATTTGATTATGGAAACAACCATCTGGTCTGGGAATGTCTGGATTTGGTGACTAGTTTGAGAAGCATTCAGAACTTATAGTCCCTTAACCATTCGCTCAGTTAACCATTGATGAATGTCCGCCATGGGCAGAGCACAGTGCTGGGCATGTGAGTTATACAGCATTGAATAAAAAACAGCTCCAGTTCTCAAGGAGCTTTTTCAACATTGGTCAAAGATGGACTTCGTGTATTTGACACATCTTACAAAGCTTCACAATTCAGTGGGCTCATTTAGAGCCCCTTGTTCTGGCTTGTGAGAGCCTATCCTGTGCATTTCTTCTCAACTCGTTTGGTGGCATCACTTAGGTAGATTTGCAACTGGCCGTGGTGAGGGTATTTACTCCACAGAGCTCAGCTCTCTGCTCTCCCCACTCCCATCTCCGACCTGGCTTACCAAGCATTCCACTGAATGAAAATTGCTCTAGAGATTAAATGAAATCAAAGGCTCAGTAGTTGGGTTGTCAATGAAAGGGAATTTTAGTTCTTGGTCTCTCAAAGTTGGTGCCACCACCTAGTGCTCCCAAGACTCCTAAGACTGCTTTCCTAGTTGTTCTATGGAAGCTGTTCTTATTTCTCAGAGAAAGTTTTCCACTACCTATATGACCTCATTTATCTCCACTTCGATACCTTCTGGCCACCCCAGTGGTCAGGGATCTGAGGTCTAATAAGCAATGATAAATCTTTATATTGCACACGTTTTGACAAATATTAGACTTTGTTGGGTTTTCTTTATCTCCATGTGCATGAAGCTGGTATAGAGGTTATGTGGGGATCCATTGGAGCTGTTTGAAATATGGAGAATTGTCCCTATAATAAGATTTTTTGTAGACAAGAGCAGTGCTTTTGCAGAAGGAATTGGGTGAGAGAATATTCCAGCAACAACTCCTCCTCAATAAACTAAAAATTTCTTTCACCATTATTATCAACAAATTCTGTGCATGTATAGCTTGGATAATATGAATTTTTCTCTAGAACACTATTTAGTAGAGGGCAGCCTGGTTAGGCAAACATTGCTATTGCCTCTTTTACACCCACACACACAATCTGAGTGGTGGAAGGGACGATGCGGGGGAACCCAGAGGCAGCCTTACCTTAGTGATTTTCTGGAAACACTCAGCTCACAGACATGGAACTGCAGTTTACGGGAAGCTATCCATCTTCCTCAAAACAGTTCAGAAAAGAAATCCATTTTCTTTAATATAAATCCTCTCTGTCTTGTGATGTATAAATCATCCCTTTGAAGGAAGCTTTTTAAGGTATCAATTCAAGGCATTCTCTCAAACTATCATCCTTCAGCATAGTCCTGCAAAGGAAGCTAATCCTTTGTAGCTGTCCAAAGGCAACATCATCCGACTTTTCACTCAGTTTTCCATCTAAGTCCTCTGCTGTCACTTTAATATTAGAATGGAATATCAGGGTCAGAATGACCTTAGCCAGTGTGGTAGGTTGAATTTTGTATTCCCCAAAACACATGTTCTTAATCTGCATTCCTATAGGTGTGAATCCATTGTAAATAGGACCTCTTGCAGATGTTGTTTTAGTTAAGGTGTGGCCCAACTGACTGAGGGAGGGCCTCCCTGGGATTACTGGAGTCCTTTATAAGCAGAAGAAATTCAAACACAAAGAAAGCCATGGGGAGGAGCCTGAAGGCAAAATCAATGGAACCCAGAAGAGAAAGGAGAGAACATCACCACGGGCAAGCCAAGGAACCCAAGGATTGCTGGCCAGACAGATGTACTGACTCTGGGAAGAAGCAAGCCATCTAGCCTCTGAAACTATGATCCAATACATTCCTATTGTTAAATCCACCTATTGTGTGGTATTTGTCATAGCAGCCCAGGAAACTAAGACACTAGGAGTGGTTATCTGGACATAAAGATGAGCAGAGAGGTGAGTCTGACACTAATTTTGAATTAGTGACTCAATGAACGTTCTTATTGAGGATCTCTTCATGGGAGAGAGAAGCTGTTGCACATATTCTTGTCAGCCAAAGCTTGGTCACTTACTCACCCTCATGTACCCCTGGAGGTGAGGAATAATGTTAAGGCCTTCTCTGGATGTAGTCTGATGTCTTATCAAGGTTACTAGGGTTCCCTTTTACCAGTTTCTTTTCCCCATCTCCATCTGCTAATGGCTCATAGTTGCAGCCTTCTGAGGATTGCTTTTGGATAATGGGAGACACCTCACTGGGATATGCCTGGGAATTATGTTCCCCTCACCCTTGTACTGTTAGGGTTGGGTGAGAGAGGGTTTACAAAACCCTGTTTTCTTGCATTAAGGCAAGACAGACTCCAAGGTGCAATTTATGACTCAGAGCTCCCTGTGGGATAAAGCTGAAATGAGATTTTCACTTGCAGCCTCATCTTTGCTTAGTTTCTATCCTGTCTCTGCCTCACTTTCTTACTTCCTTACAGGTTTCTCTGGAAAGCACTTGCTCGATAAGTCACTTGGACACATTTCCTTGTCTCAGTCTCTGCTTTTAGGTAACATAACTTAGCTAGGTCCAACTCAAGCTGGTCCAAAAGGTCTTGAAGGGAGTTATTTGTTCTCAGAGTGAAGGGACTATAGTTCATTCCATGTAGTCCTGAATGAAGTTCAGTTTAAATATATACTTGAGGATAGTTTCAATATGTCTGATATTGATGGCTATTAATTTTGTGCATAATATTCTTGATTATGGTTGCCTGCATTAGATGTGAATTGAGTGTTTCCAAGGAGCTACCTTTCATGAGCATCCCACCGTGGCTTACTGTCCCTTGGGCATAAAAATGCATTCGCCTTCAGGAAGCCTGCTCTCCAATTGAGCAATGGGGTAAACACACCAAAATGAGTTAGCCTGCAGGAAACTGCCAACTGATAGTGCCCAGAGCATGTGCACTGGGTAGGAGTTTAGAGACTTGAGAAATCACTTTGAGTTGGGTGTAGTAAGGCTTATTGGTGAGTGGATTTGAATTAGGTCTAGGAGAATGAGTGAAGAACTTAAGGAGAAAACAGTGGCTCAAGGCTGGAAAAGCCTTCTGGAGGCAACATTTACTACCATACCTGGGTATAAGATGTAATTCAACATCCCTTTCATTGCAAAGGACCCACAAAGAGAGGCACATGGTTTGGTTAAATTTCTCCTCTCCCCTTGAAACTTTCATGGCAGGCACACATTTTCAAAGTCAATGTATGACTCTCCTTTTGTTGCTGTCATCATGGAAACACATGTTGAGATGGAGTCTCTCTTTAAAGCATGCCCCTCTTTCCAGAAAGCATTTTGTAAGCAAATATGCTGGATAAATCACTTACCCTGACTGAGTTTCCATTTTCTTATCTACAAAATTATGGGAGTTTGGCATCTAAGATTCAGTCTTGTATTTAGTAAGACTCTTGCCTTTTCTTGGAAATGCTTAGAAATGGGAGAACAGAAGTGCACATTTGCTGAAAAAAATAGTTCTATGTAACATCAATAAACAAAGAATCCATCAGAAATAAGAAATATAAAGTTATGTTTATGTTCTTAGCTCCTGTCGCAAAACTCAGAAATTTAGATGCTAACCACAAAGAAATTTGGCCACTCAAAAAGCCAAGAACCTGAATGGTCCCTAGGGACTGTGAAAAGTATTCATTAATGTTCATGGCTCAGATGAATATTCTGGAAAAGTCAGGGTTCTTGTTTTTCCCAACAGGTATAATTGTACCTTAGAGATTATCTGAAGTTCAATTTTTATTTTATTTTATTATTTTATTTTTATTTTATTATTTTACAGAGGAGCATCTGTTGTTCAGACTTTCTCTTTATGGTTCTTGTGCACATGCTTCTCCAAGTCTGTTTTGCTTCCTGTCATCCCAAATTCAGCCATAAATCCCCTTCTACTCTGTTTTGTGCATCATTAGAAGCCACTTTGTAGGCAGAGCTGCTACTTGTATGTTGAGCTCTTATTGCTTATAGGCCATCTTTGTCACCTCCTTTCAACCCAGCAGGAAATTACCTTCTGCCCAAATGATCTCTGCTCCCTTCCTTTACCCCACCATCTTTTTAGTGTCATTTTCTTTTCTGATGATCTGAGGGAGTTCTTATGTTGACTGTTTTTGGCAAGGTCTCATGTCCTCATAGGAACAGAATTTTCATCTTGAGTTAAAGAAAGGGATCTTAAGCCTTCTGAAATTATCTGCTATTTAACTATAAAGGACAGACTTCTCTTATGAAATTTATACCCAGGTTTTGTAGAATTTACACTCCAATTAACTGGGTTTTAAAATAGGACGCTTTCTATCTTGGTTTCAGTGGATGTCTCAAAAATCTAATCCCTAAACAATATACTACCCTTACTTTCTAAAATGAGGTGCTAGACCACCCATATAGACTTATGAAGGAGATAGTCAGAAACCAATTTTGTGACCTTTAATTAAACTTCAGCTTGAGGATAAAAAATGACTGAGTTTGAAAAAGCTGAGAAAGAGAGAGAATATTTTTAAAGAAAGGTGATGGGTGCTCTGACATTTTCCCACTACATCCCCATGGGGGAAAGGAGGAAGATGGTTTTGCCTAATGAGAGGTAATTTAAAGAGACCCAAACTTGGAGCCTTGATATGTGCTTCCCTAGAATTTAGAGGCCCCATGAATTGGTGACTGACTTATGCCTGAAAAGGTGAATGTTGCAGCCTGCTGTCATCAGAGTGAAAAAAGGTGGTGGTATTGGGAAATGGCAACCTCTCTAATAATGTCAATGATGATCAAAGGTACATGATTTCCTTTGGACTTCTGGCTTAGGAGCTAACCTGGAGGCAGCTGGAAATTTTTCATTTCACTCAAGAGGGCAGCCTTGATGGGCTGTGGAACCATGGATAGGCCGTGGACAGAAGGCCAGAAACCCAGGTGCCTGAGGACAGAGTCACAAACAGCTAGGTATAGAAGAGGCATTTCCTACATCAAGGAAGGTGCAATGTGGGGAAATTGCTTTGAAACCCATAAAAGCATCCTAGGAGAGAGAGTTGAGTTTGAACATCAGTGAGCCACGTGTCACCCTTCCTTCTCCACTGCAGAGAAACTGACTCACTACTAAGTGGCATTAAAGGAAGACGGGGGAAAGAAGTTGTGTTCTGCTTGCACACTGAATCTGGCTATGCAACAGTAACGGTATCACTTTTGAGTTTTTCCTGAATATTGGTTATACATTCATTATCATGTATCATTTGCAAGAGTTCATTGTATTTTAGGGTGTTTACTTTTCCCTTTGAATATTATTATCCAATTAACAAGTACTGAGTGCCAGTTTTATGCTAGTAACTGTATTATGTGTTGGAAAACAAACATAAAAAGACAGGCTCTGGACCTCAAGTACTTTATATTTCAGTGGGGGAGACAGATAGTAAACAGAAAATGTGAATGTGATTTGCAGGGCCTATAATGTGTAATGGAATCATATATTTGTGTAACTCAGGTGTGAGTGAAGCCACTCTGCCTTCTGATAGATGCATTCACTGCTATGCATTTATCTGTACCTATTGCTTTATTTTCAAACCATTAATTTTGATATGTAATGTTTTTATTGGTTTTTATTTGTAAATATTTTATAATTTCCATTATGAGTTTTTTTAATTTAGTGGTATGTTTTCAAATTTCCAAGAGATTTTTTTCTGACTTGGTTTATCCTTTTAAATTTTATTACCCTGCTTTCAGAAAACATTTGTAAGATAGTGATTCTTTTGTATTTTTAAGGTTTGCTTGATAACTTAATTGTGGTCAACTTTTATGTATATTCCACATGTGTTTCAAATGAACATCTAGTCTCTAATTATTGGATGGGTTCTATATACATATATTAAATAAACTTGTCAATTGTATTGTTTAAACCTTCTTTAGCTTTACTAATTTTCAGTCTGCTTAAATATAAATTACCAAATGAGGCATGTGAAAATCTTCCATCTGACTATGGATTTATTCCCTCTACCTGGTAATAGTTTTTATTTTATGTATTTAGGACTATGTTATATTATGTGCAGACTGTTTCAAGATGAAGTCTTCCTAGGGAATTGCTCCTTTTAACATTATATAATATCCCTTATAATGAAGGTGATTATATAACTTATCATCCAACCCAAGACAGTTTTGGTAGTGAAAGGAAGCACTAAAAGTAATGAATAGGTTTTAATTGATTTGCATTTGGTATAAACTAGGATTATCCTGGGCAAACCAGGGTGTTTTGTCACCATACTTATAGTAGTCTTTTTTTTTTTTTTTAACTTTAAAGTTTGTTTTGTCTGATGTTAACATAGCTACAACTTTTCCTAAAAAAAATTAGTATTTGGTTAGTATATCAATTTTCATGCTTTTTCTTTCAATATTTCTGCATTCTTATGTTTTAGGTGTGCCTTATTTAAGCAGAATATAGCTGGATTAAAAAATGCTAATTCAAGAGTCTTTGCATTTTAGAGGGCGAATTTGTCCTTTTAGATATAGTGTGATTGATGATAACAATTTTTGTTTTATTTACCATGATTTTGCTTTGTCCCTTCCTTTTCTACCTTATAATAGATTTATTAAATTATTTTATTATTCTCTTTGCCCCTACTATATTTGTAACTTGCATACTATATTTCTATTATCTTAGTAGTTACTCTTAACATTTTAACATATATTCTTGATCTAAGAAACTACAAAGTTGATGAGTATGTCTATCCCACTTCCAAATAATTTGAGGCTCTTAGAAGATTTTAATGCTCTTCCTAAATCATGATTGAATATTGTATTGTTTTTAGCCTCCTCAAATTAGTCATTATCATTGTTGTTATTTTAATAATTAAGGCTTGAATAGTTTCCTCACATGTCTACCAATTTCTTCATCATTGCTCCTTGCATTCAAATATTCTTCCTGGTTCAATATTCTTTAATAGCTCTTTCAGTGAAGCTCTGTGAGTGGCAAATTTACCAAGTCTTTTTCTTTTTAAATGTACTTATTTTGCTATTATTCCGGAGTAATATTTTAGCTGGTTTTAAAATGCTCTGTGATAGTAAATTCTTTTTTCATCACACTGAAATATCATTCTTTTATTTTCTCTATTGTTGATGAAAATTAAGTCAGTCAGATTCTTACTCCTTTGAAGGAATAAGGAATATGTCTTTTCTCTCTGGTTTCTTTTTATATGCTCTCCTTGCCTTTGGTGTTCTGTAGCTTTACTATGATGTGTTTAGGTGGGATACATGATAAGTCTTTTTATTATCTTGCTCCAGTTTTGTAGTGTTTCTGTAACCTGAGGATTCATGTCTTTGATCAATTCTAGAGAACTCTTAGCTATATGTCTTCAAATATTGCCTCCCTCCACCCTCTCTATTTATTTCCTTTTTGAACTGCTATTATCTGTATGTTGTACTTGTTCATTTATCCTCTGTATTCAGTGGCATAGCTGCCCTAAAGTTGATGAAGTTTAAGTTTTAGTATCCCTCACTTGAATAGGTCCCCTTTATCTAATTCTTAATAAATGTTAGCATTTATAACTTATTTTGTATTCTTAGTGTTATATTTATTATTTAAGCAAGGAGAGCCCCCCCCCCCAAATTTATAGCTTCAAGCTCCCTAAACTTGGGTCCACCCCATCGATACCTCTTAACACTTCATATTTTCCGTCTCTTTATCTCTCTTTGATGCATTCCTTGGTAATTTCCTCAGTTCTATCTGTTATGCCACACATTCTCTCTTCAGTTGTGTCTAATCTGCTCTTTAACCCATTCATTGAAGTTTTATTTTAATGAATACTCTTTTATTTCTAGAAATTATTTTCATTTAAAATATAGGCCTTTCTTTATAACATTGTATCTTTTTTTTCCCTCTAGCAGCTTCTATTACTTTTATCTCCTTTATTATTTGAAACATATTTCTTATTTCAAATTAATCCTGCTGTCCTTGTGTCTTCTGGCTTGTGCTTACAGTGGATTTTTTTCACATTTATTTTGTATTGTTTTATTGTAAGCAAATCTCCATCAGGCCTGGTTGTTACTGTGAGAATCAGGTTTGGATTGTCAACATATTCCTTAGACTGGTTTTGATTTTGGTCTTGCCAAATACCTAAGGGGACCACTGGCTCAGGGAGTTTTTAAAACATAATTTGTGGGGATTCCCACAAATGTTGGTAGGGCAAATCTGTTTGTTCAGGCCATGCAAAGCACAGTCTATGTAGCTTTGATATCTAATGGGAGACTTTTTCACCTTGAGTCTGGGGAGAAACAGGCTTCTTTATTGTCCTCTGCACTGGTGAGTTTTTTTCCCCTTTTCCCTGTGCCTGCAGAATTACAAGGATCTTGGCTCTAAAAGGTCTCTGCTCCAATTCCACACCTGGTAAAGACTTTGTTTGCTGTCCCTGTTTGGGCAGTTTAAAAACCCAACCTCTAGATTGTTATTGGGTCTAATTTTCCCCACTGCTAGGGTTACTGCAGTATCACCCCTCCCTTTGTGAAAGAGAGGGCTGTAGGAGAAACCCACGTTATTGAGCTGAGCCAAATGAATTGTATGCTTTTGATTTCACTTTTTAGAAACATAAAAAGACTTAGGAGGGGCTTTGAATTTTAAATATTTTCACATTGCTTCTAGCCTTAGCTTTCGTAGGTACAAATTATGCAGCTCCCTTTCCCACTGGAGGGCAGAAGTGGCTGCAGTCAGTTTAGATATAAAGTCAGTTTCTTACCCTTCTCATCTGCTGGAAGCAGCATTGAGAGAGGAGGCTGGACAGGTAAGCTGGGACCAGACCATGAGGGGTGCACAGACTGTGTGAAGAAGTTTTAGAACTTGGTTTTCCACTTGAGTGATTTATAACTTCTTCCTACCTTGTTTTTGTAAAAAAAATTCTCAAAATATTCCAGTGTTGACTTCAATTATTTCATTGTAATTTTTCTTAAATATATGAGTGTTGAGGATTGAATCATGTCCCCCAGAAAAGGCGTTTTCAGGTCCCAACCACTGCTCCTCTGGGTATGAACCTGTTTGTAAATAGAACCTTTGAAGAGGTCATTAGTTACACCCAGACTGAATGAGGGTGGGTCTTAATCCAATGTGGCAGAAGTCCTTGCAAGCAAAGGAAACTGGACATGGGAGAGAAGCCATGGTGAGCAGCCAGAAGCTGGAAGTCCATGGAACCTGGAAGATGCTGTCATGCGCATGGCCATGTGATGAAAAAGCCAAGGAACCCCAAAGATTGCTGGTCAGCTAGAAGATACCTACCTCACCCTGTTAAGGAAGCAAGCTTTTTAGCCTATGAAGCAGTGAGCCAAGAAATTCTTGTTGAGCCAACCCACTATATGGTATTTGTTTTAGCAGCTGGGAAATTAGAACAATAATGTTTCATCTCCTTATCTCTATAGCTGTTATACAACCATGAAACCAAAGCAAATTTACAAATTGTATTCAAATATGACTGCAAAACTAAACAGAAAATAAAATAAAAAATGAATGTGTCAGATCAAGTTATTTTGTGGAAGTGACATTGCCACTTTCAATCTGAATAATGATACTATGATTAGATAGATCTTTTTGAGTTTGATTTGCTTGTGTTATATGTCAGAGATGACTCAACCATTCCACCATTTTTTCTCTATTTAAGCACTATGGAACTTTAATTTGGGCAGTGATATGAAAGTACTTTGACCTTCATCTGGCCCCAAGGCATCACTTATTTTGTGTTTGTCTCTGAATTTTCCCTCATCAGCCTGGAGAAATTAAAATAGCACTACTTGGGGCTGATATAGACATTAACAAATGCAAATGTGGGCACTAAAATTTCAGGTTAGTATTTGGTTTTAGAGTAGAAATCCAGATGATCCAGAATATAATTATGTTAAAAGCGTAAATACCACTGAAATGAAAAGAGGAAGATATTCCTATAGAGATTTTGAAGTCCTCCCCGAATATATCTGAAGACCTCCACAGTCTCCAGTAGGGTAACTCAAGTGTTATTCCAAAAGTGAATGGGTTATGTAGGATGCTTTAAGTGATAAGATGGAATGATCATCATGGAAAGTGACCAGACTGAAGGCAGAGAAGGATGAGGAGACTGGGACAAGATTTACCCTAAAGACCAACAGTGACAGTGCTAAGATTGACAGGGACTAGATTGGAGATATTGGAGCAGATACTGTAGTGCTGCATCCAGACCTCTCTTCAGGCTGATGCAGCTGCTGGGAATATCTGCTGTTTATATTTCACAGCTGTGTACTTCTCTGGACGTTGCTTTCAGTGACAGGTAACTGCCTTGCCAAAGATTGCAACCCTGTCTAGGGGTCCACCCATGGCCAGTGATGGCTGAAGTGGAGATGCAAAGGCTTCAGTTTAGGACAACATTGAAGAGGCACCTGAGCTCCAGAGCTCCCTGTATGATTGGCTGAGGCTTCAGTTGCGACTGCATGGTGGTCACCGTCTTTCTCTGTCCAATCCTGTCATGCTCACTCTCTTACATGTGCATCTCCTGAGAGTTCTCCCCAATAAAACCTCTGTGTGCAATTCCATATCTCAGAATCTAATTCTAGAGAACCTAATCTAAGACAGATACCTGGAGACAGAATGGATGGGACTGTTCACTGCTGTACCCCCAGTGCTCAGCCCAGTGCCAGGCACGTAATAGGTGATTAGTAAATACTTGTTGAGTGAATGAATGAATGATGTATTTGAAAAAGTTAAGGATGACTACTACAATTCTGGTTTTGGATATTGATTAGATGATGGGGTCATTAGGGAGAATATGGTGAATTAAAATATCACAGGTTCTCTGCCTTACATGTATTACCTGATCCTGTGCTTTCTTCTTAAGTCTGTCTTCATGTCCTACTCCCCACCCCCACTTGCCCAACTATCTTCCCAAGTAAACAGTGTATGATTTTCCTGAGGTGGCTAGTGTTTCATGGAGTCTCAAATGAATTATGAGATGGTGTCAGTAAGAATTGGGTTTGTTGTCTCCTCCCTGACATTCCTATCTAATTACCTCTAGTTGAGATTCTAGGTCTCCTGTTTTCCTGTAGGTGTCTGTGAAGTGTGGCCCCTGCTCAGGAATGATGAGTCTGGATTTAATGGGGCACATTGTGCATCAATACATAAAATGACAATAATTAGTTTGAGTGAGGGGAGGAAGTGCTTGGTTCTCTGATTGTTCCAAATTTCGTCTCCAGAGGTGTCCAGGGAGTGCTTTCATGGTGGAGACAGGAGCATTACCATTTTAACGAGCCCAGTCTCCCTGTAGTTTATGGCTCCCTTTCACCCACTGAAAATCTGATGGGCAATTGCTTTCTCTCTTAAGGTGGCCTTTCTGGGATCTGAGATTAGGTTAAGATACTCCTCCCCACTGTCAGGCGTCTTCATAAAGCCTGTAATGGCTCCTTCCTTTAATTGGAATTCCAGGTCATTAAGTAGTGGCCTAATTTGCTGGCATAGACTGTTTCTTATATTGATTTGCCAAAGGTAAGAAGCAAACCAGATCTGGGTATGGGTCCTCTATGTTGTGTTTCTTTCTTTCTCTTTTTTCATTAGAGAAGCTGCAGGTTTACAGAAAAATTATGCATAAAATTCAGAGTTCCCATATAACACCCTATTATTAAAAACTTGCATTGTTATGGTACATTTGTTATAGTTGATGAGAGAACATTTTAATAATTGTATTATTAACTACAGTCCAAGGTTTACATTAGGGTTCAGAGTTTGTATTGTATAGTCCTATGCCCTTTCAAAATTTGTATTCTAGTAATATGTGTACAACGTAACTCAAAGCTGTTAATTATATTCACAATGTTGTGCTGCTATCACTGCCATCCATTACCAAAACTTTTCCTTCATCCCAAATAGAAACACTGTACAATTTAAGTATTAATTCCCCACTCCCCAACCCCACCCCATCACCAGGTAACCTATATTCCAGTTTCTGACTCTATGAATTTGCTTATTTTGATTACTTTATATCTGCAAGATCATAGAATATTTTTTTGTATGAGGCAGTACTTTTTTTTTTCAGTTTGTAAAATGCAAGATTTAATTACTGTAATATAGACATGTTAGATTTTAAGTAGACACTCGATGACAAAGTACTTTAAAGTCTTAGTTTTTGACCACATAACTGAGAGGAAAACTCTGGAGATTTCCTTCCACCACTCTTTGGGCATAAAGAACAGTGGTATAATCTTTAGCTTCACTTGTTTCATGGGAAACCAGTTAGGACCCAAAGCTATAGAGATAAATGCTTTCTGTCTTTTAAGAACAAGTTAAATCATGAACTGCTTTATTTCAAGCCAGTTGGAGGTAGCATACTGCTGGCAATTCCAAACCATTTTAAAAATGAAAGTTATAGTTGTTAATTTTTGAAGCCACAAAAGCATGAATCAACATTATAGCATGTCAGTATCTCAGTAGGAACTGGTTTCAGCTGAACTGTGGCAGCAATATAAACGTTTGCAGATGGTTTTGACAGAGTGTCGTCCTCTGGGCTTCACATTCAGCAGCCTTACTTTTTTTTTTTAAAATTCAATTTTATTGAAATATATTGACATACCATACAATCATCCAAAGTGTACAATCAGTTGTTCACAGTACCATCATAAAGTTGTGCGTTCATCACCCCAATCTATTTTTTGAACATTTTCCTTGTACCAGAAAAAGTGAAAATAATAATAAAAAATAAAAGTAAAGAAGAACACTCAAAACATCCCTCCCTCCCACCTTATTTTCATTTAGTTTTTTGTCCCCATTTTTCTACTCATCCATGTATGATGCAGTACTTTTGCATCTGACTTGATGTCTTCACGTTTCATCAATGGTGTCACATGTATCAGAACTTCATTCCTTTTTTTTTAAATTTTTTAAATTTTTTAATTCAATTTTATTGAGATGTATTCACAAACCATACAATAATACAAGTGTACAATCTATTGTTCACAATACGATTTTATGTATGTTGGGCATTCATCACCATAATCAATTTTTGAATATTTTCATTACCACACACAAAAAATAAGAATAAAAATTAAAGTAAAAAAGAGCACACAAAACATCTCCTACCCCCATCCCTCCCTATAATTCATTTACTTTTTGTCCTCATTTTCCTACTCATCTGTCCATACACTGGATAAAGGGAGTGGGAGCCACAGGTTTTCACAATCACACAGTCACATTTTGTAAGCTATAGACTGATCTTCAAGAATCAAGGCTACTGGGTTTCAGTTCAACAGTTTCAGGTATTACCTTCTAGCTATTCCAATACACTAAAAACTAAAAAGGGATATCTATATAACACATAAGAATAACCTCCAGAATGACCTCTTGACTCCATTTGAAATCTCTCATCCACTGAAACTTTATTTTGTTTCATTTCTCTTCCCTCTATTGGTCCAAGAAGGCTTTCTCAATCTATGATGCCAGGGTCAAACTCATCCCCATGAGTCATGTCCCATGTTGCCAGGGAGATTTCCACTGCTGGGAGTCATGTCCCACATCGGGGGGAAGGGCAATGAGTTTACCTGCTGAGCAGGCTTAGAGAGAGGCCACATCTGAGCAACAAAAGAGGTTCTCTGGGGGTGACTCTTAGGCACAATTTTAAGTAGGCTTAGCCTCTCCTTTGCAGTAACAAACATAAGGGCAAGCCCCAAGAACAAGGGGTTGGCTTTCTAAATTGGTAATCCCCAATGTTTGTGAGAATATCAGTAATTCCCCAGGTGGGGAAGTTTAACATTGCCACATTTTCCCCCAGTCTCAAGGGGACTTTGCAAATGCATTTTTATTCTCTGCCCAAATTACTCTGGGATGCATTGGGGCTTCACACTAACCTGTACAAACCAAGCAGATTTCACTTCCTATTCAAAGTTCCATGTAATTATGGTGTTTGAATAAACTGACCATACAAGTTAGATTATATAGTATGTCACAAAAAATACAGATTTTACACCTAATAAACATCTCTTCCTTTGGTCTCAAACAGAGGTTGAGGTTTTAAAACACCGTCACTATTGTCCTTTACCCTCTAGTCTGATTAATCTTAGTCCGAACCAAGTCCATTTCATTCATATCACTACTTGAAGACTAGACTCTTTTTCACACTCTTTTTAACATTTGCTCTATGGGATAATGCTGACATTCATAGCTGCCGGACTCTGGATCTCAGTCTCAGGTGTCACACAGATACCTGAAGTTCCAGGGACCAACCAGGTTATATACAAAGAGCTCAGCATCTCAGAATTTAGAAGTAACCATTACAACTCAGGAATTGATGTAACTTCTGTAAGAGCTTACAATCTAGGAACTTTTACAATTAACACTTCTCCTGATAACCCAGGCTCTCAGATTCAATTCTCAGAGTTTGCACATTATAGTTAGTCCATATTAGTGAGGGATTATAATGTTTGTCTTTTCATTTCTGGTTTATTTCACTCAACATACTGTCCTCAATGTCCATTCACCTAGTTGCATACTTCAGAACTTCCTTCCTTCATGTAGCAGCTCAGTATTCCAATGTATGTGTACACCACAGTTCACCATTCTGCTCATCAGATGATATACCCTTAGGCCACCTCTATCCAATGCAAATCATGAATATTGCCACCATAAAGCCCACTGTGCAAATGTCCATTCATGTTCTTCTTTTCAGTTCTTCCAAGTATATACCCAATAACAAAGTTGTAGGACCATATGGTAACCCCATTCTTAGCTTCCTGTGGAACCACCGCACTGCCCTCCACATGGGCTGCATCATTCTACTTCCCCACCAACAGTGATTAGGTATGTCCCTTTCTCCACATTTTCTCCAGCATTTGTATCCCTCTGTTTTTTTTTTAATATTCATTTTATTGAGATATATTCACATACCATGCAGTCATACAAAACAAATCGTACATTCGATTGTTCACAGCCTTTGTTTATTTTTAAACAGTTTTATTCACAAACCATACATTCCCTCCTAAGTGTACAATCAAAGGTTTCTGGTCTAATCACATAGTTATGCATTCACCACCACTATCTATATGAGGACGTTTCCATTTCTTACACAAAGAAAGAGGGAGAGGAGAAAAAAGAAGAAAGGAGAAAAAAAAAACAACTAAAAGGCAACAAGAGAAAAAATAAAATTAAAGTAAAATACAATAAAAAGGCCAGACAACAACACCAACACCAAGAATTCCATAACCCTCCCTTATATCCTCATTGTATAGACATTTAACTTTGGTATATTGCCTTTGTTACAATTAATGAAAGGATTTTACAATGCTACTTTTAACTATAGACTCCAGTTTGCATTGATTGTATATTTTTCACAATACCATCCTATTTTCAGCACTTCAAAAAGTTGACATTCATTTGTTTTCCCTCATGTAAAAATATTCTTATATTTGTACATTTAATCACAATCATTGACCACTCTAGGATTCACTAACTTATACCATCCTGGAATTTATCTTCTATCATTCTTTCTGGTGTCCTGCATACTGCTAGCCCTCCTCTTTCAACCATACTCACAGTCATCTTTGTTCAGTGTACTTATAGTATTGTGCTATCCATTTCTGGATCTATGCAGTCAACCTGCAGTCAACCTGTTGAACATTCTGTACTCCTTCAGCATCAAATGCCTGATCTTTACCCTCATTCCATTTCCTGGTATCTTCATTTCTACATTCTTCTC
Organism: Choloepus didactylus; assembly: GCF_015220235.1. Taxonomy (NCBI): domain Eukaryota; kingdom Metazoa; phylum Chordata; class Mammalia; order Pilosa; family Megalonychidae; genus Choloepus; species Choloepus didactylus. Next base: position 186,422,378 of record NC_051307.1, read on the forward strand.
TAAATGTCTCTTTCCTGTCTTTCCTATCTGTCTGTAGCTTTTCCTTTAGCATTTCTTATAGAGGAGATCTGCTGGTCATGAACTCTCTCATGGTCTGCTTATCTGTAAATATTTGAAACTCTCCATCATTTTTGAAGGAATATTTTGGTGGATATAGGATTCTTGGTTGGCAGTTTTTTTCTTTCAGTATCTTGAATATATCATACCACTGCCTTCTTGCCCCCATGGTAACTACTGAGAAATCCACACTTAGTCTTATTGAGCTTCCCTTGTATGTGATAAATTGCTTTTTTCTTGCTGATTTCAGAATTCTCTCTTTGTCTTTGATATTTGATAACCTGATAATAAGTGCCTTGGAGTAGGTCTATTTGGATCAATTCTGTTTGGGGTACACTGTGCTTCTTGGACCTGTAATTTTATTTCTTTCATAAGAGTTGGGAAATTTTCATTGATTATTTCCTCTATTACTCTTTCTGCACCTTTCCTCTTCTCTTCTCCTTCTGGAACACCCATAACACATATATTCATGCACTTTGTGTTGTTCTTCAGTTCCCTGAGCACCTGCTCATATTTTTCCATTGTTTTTCCTATCTGTTCTTTTGCATGGAGGATTTCAGATGTCCTGTCCTCTAGTTTGGTAATCCTTTCTCTGCCTCTCCAAGTCTGCTGTTGTATGTCTCCATTGTGTGTTTCATCTCTTCTATTGTGACTTTAATTTCCATAAGTTCTGCCATTTGTTTTTTCAAGCTTACAAATTCTTTCTTATGATCACCCAGTGTCTTCTTTATGTCCTTCATCTCTTTTGTCACATTTTCTTTCAAGTCATTGATTTGATTTAAAAGATTTGTTTGAACATCTTTAATTAGTTGTTTCACCTCTTGAATCTCAGTTGAGGTGATAGTTTGTTCCTTTGGGCATATGTTCATGTTTCCTTTGTGGCTCATGATTTTTTGCTATCTAGGCATCTGATCTTCTTGATTAGTTTATTCTGGGGTTGTATTCTCTCTTTTGCCTTGGGTTTTCTTGTTGGTTTTCTTTTATCTCTTTATTTCTTTGTTTCTCTCACTGGCCAGTTGTCATATTGGCTCCACCCCCCAGAACTCCCCCCAAATCTGGCATCCCCCATGGCCTGCCACAGGGATGAGAGGTAGACACTGGTCACCCCAGCAAGTTCACTATGTGGTAATATAGATCTGCTGGCTTCCAGTGGTGCTCTGTTTTCCTTGCACTTTCCAGACTGTCCAGCAGATGGTGCTGTTCAGTAACTTAATTGTTCTCAGAGGCTGCTTTGCCTGCAAGCACAGGTTGCATACAGATGAGTTGAAATTGTGGGATTCCTATGCCCTTTCTTTGCTGGTGAAAATCTGACTCGAAGTGGGGCTACAACTGTTGCAGTGTACTCCCTCAGCTGACCCAGTACTCCAGCTATCCCCAAGGCCAGGAAATGGCTGTGGCTGCTGCTTCCTTCAAGGGTGGGGAAGGTTTGTAGACTCAGGGCTGGAAACACAGTCTCTGTCCATGTTTTCTCAGTCTCTTTGTCGCTCACTGACCTGGGCCTTGAAATGTCCTCCTCTGTCCCCCAGGTCTTCAAACAGTGGGGGTATGTCTCACGGCTGTGAGAAATTTTAAAATCTGTGTCACTGGTGGGAGAGTTCCTGTCTGCTGATTCTGTGCCTTTTCTGCACTGAGCATGAGTGAGGAGGAGGGGAGAGGACTGGCTGGTCTGGGACAGAAGATTCCTACTTGATATTTCTTCTCTTTCTTCAGTTGAGCATCTGTAGGGCCCTTTTCCAGTCTATTTCCTCCTCCAGAGTTTCAAACAATTCAGAATTGTTCTTTTTTTTTTTTTTCATTGAATCTCTGGAGAGGAGTTTTCAGTAGCTGTTTGTCTTGCAATGTTGATCAGAACCTCATTCCTTTTAACAGTGGAATAATATTCCTTTGATGTGTATACTACATATTGTTTATTTATTAATTGATGGACACTTGGGTTGCTACCATCTTTTGGCAATTGTGAATAATGCCACTGTGAACATCAATGTATATATATCTGTTTGAGTCCCTGCTTTCATTTCTTTTGGGTATATAACCTAGAAGTGGGATTGCCAGGTCATATGGTAATTCTATACTTAACTTTCTGAGGAACTGCCAAACTGTCTTCCATAGCGACTTCACCATTTTACATTCCCTGCAGCAATGGATGAGTGTTCCTATATTTTTCCACATATTCTCCAAAACTCATAATTTTCTGTTTTTTTTTTTTTTAAATAGCAGCCATTCTAGTGGGTGTGAAATGCTATCTCATTGTGTTTCTCTTTTGTCCTTTTTTTTAAATTGGAGAAGTTGTGGAGTTACAGAACAATCATGCATAAAATTCAGGATTCCCATATACCACTCTATTACTAACACCTTGCATTGGTATGGTACATTTGTTAAAACTGATGAAAGCACATTTTATAATTGTGCTATTAACTATAATAGTCTGTGATTTAACTTAGGGTTCATTGTGTTGTGCAGTTCAATGGAATTAAAAAAATTGTTATTCTAGTAATGTAAAATTTCCTCTTTTAACTACATTCAAATATATAATTCAGTGCTGTTAATTACATTCAAAATGTTGTGCTACATTACCACCATCCATTATGAAAACTTTTCCATGTCATTGTGGTTTTGATTTGCTTTTCCCTAATGGCTGATCATGTGGAACTTTTCATGTGCTTTTTAGACATCTGTATATCTTCTTTGGAGAAATGGCTATTAAAGCCTTTTGCCCATTTTTAAAGTGGGTTGTTTGTCTTTTTTGTTGTTGAGTTGTATAATTTCTGTTTGTACTCTGGATATTATTCCCTTATGAGGTATGTGGTTTCCAAATATTTTCTCCCATTGTGTAGGTTGTCATTTTACTTTCATGATGCACAAAAGTTTTAAATTTTGATGAGGTTGCAATTATCTATTTTTTTCTTTTGTTGCTTTTGCTTTGGGTATAAATTCAAATAAACAATTGCCTAACACAAAATCCTGAAAATTCTTCTCTTTGTTTTCTTTTGGGAGTTTTATAGTTCTGATTCTTATATTTAGATATTTGATCCATTTTGAATTGATATTTGTATATGGAGTGAGGTAGGGATCCACCTTCATTCTTTTGCATATGGACATCCAGTTTTCTCAGCACTAATTGTTGAAAAGATTATTCTTTTCTAATTTAGTAGACTTGGAACTCTTATCAAAAATCAGTTAGCTGTAAAAGTGGGGGTTGGTTTTTGAACTCTCAATTCAATTCCATTGGTCTTTATGTCTGTCCTCATGCCAGTACCATGCTGTTTTGATTACTGTGGCTTTATAATAAAATTTTAATGCATTTTTTATTGTGAACTTTAACATATATATGTAACAGTGCAAACTTTAAAAGTACAATTTAACAAGCAGTTAGAGAACAAATTTCAAAGAATATCATGGGTCACAGTTCCACAACTTCAGCTATTTCCACTATTGTAAAATATAACATACATGCATATGTTTTTGATGTACAGCTTAACAAGCAGTTACATAGGTAATTTCAAACATTCTTATGGGTTACAGTTCCACAGTTTCAGTTCTTTCCTAATTATGCAATAGGGTATATTCAGAAAGGCGAAGAATTTCAAAGTACAATTCAATGAATAGCTATAGAGCAAATTTCAAAGGATGTTATAGGTTACAGTTCCATCATGTCATTTACCTCCTTCCAGCTATTCCAATACCCCAGCATCTAAATGTATACATATATTTATATTTATATTTATATTTATATTTATATTTATATGAAGTTTCAGTATTCATAGACCTTTGTTAAATCTTATCTTGTTTGTTACTACCCATTCCTCTCACCTAATCTTTTCCCCCATTTTCAGGGATGTCTAAGCAGTGAGCACCCTAACTTTTTCATATTGAAAGGGGGTGTTGACAGTATGGGGAAGGGGCTTGCATCTGATTTTTTGTTCTTAAATAGGCTGTTGCCTCTGGGTTTTAGGACTTGTCTGGCATAGGAACACTCTAGTTGATTTAAGTTTCTGAGAGATAAAATTTAGTGAATCTTTTATAGAATCTCAGGTAGGGACCTAGGTATTTGGGGACCCCTTTTGGTAAGGGCATGACAATACTCTGGCCATTTGGGATGTCTTGCTGAAGCTTGCATAAGAGAAATCTCCAGGATAGCCTCTCGACCCTATTTGGGATCTCCCAGCCACTGTGACCTCAGCTTGTTACCTTTCTTTTTTTCCCCTCACTTTTGGTCAAGTAGGCATTTTCAATCCCTTGCTGCCAGGGCCAGGCTTATCCCTGGGCATCATGTCCTGTGTCACCAGGGAGATTAATTCCCCTGGGAGTCATGTCCCTTATTGGGGGGAGGTTAATGAATTCATTTGCTGAGTTGAGCTTAGAGAGAGAAAGGCCACATCTGAGCAACAAAAGAGGTTCCCTGGAGATGCGTCCTAGGCATAATTTTAGGAGAGCTCAGCCTCCCATTTACAACCCTAAGTTTCACAAGAGCAAGTCTCAAGTCAAGGACTTGATTTATTAAGTCTTGGGTTGCTAATTTCACTTAATATATATTCTATCCCAAGCCAAATGTTCAGCTTCTTACATGATCTTCACTTAGTTGTATAATCTTCATCACTCTCAACTTTAGACAACTATTATAACATAATATTTCCCAGAGCTCTTATCAGCTGCTAATAGTTCATCCCTAATATTACTGTAATGTTAGTAAAATATTTCTATTAAACATAGTCTTTAGTATGTAATGTAATGGGCAGTATTTCCATATACCACTCTGTTGTTAACCCTCTGTGCCAGTGTCATACCTTTTAAGTATAACATGCTAACACTTATTTAGGTTTGTGGTGCTACTATTTGGGTTACATGCCTTTAAACAACCATTTACAGACATGTTCACCTTCACTGAATCACTGATACTTATAATCCCATTCACGAACTGTAGTCACACCTGCCCATTCCCAAACCATTAAGTTCACCCTCATCATATCTGTACATATTAGACCCCATATTATTCCCCCTTCAGTAACTTCTGTCTGTCTCTAGGTCCACTATATTCTACATTATTAAACACTTATTTTACATTTTTCACAGAGTCCACATTAGTGGTAACATACAATATCTCTCCTTTTGTGTCTGGCTTATTTTGCTCAGTGTTCTGTCTTCAGGGTTCATCCATGTTGTCATATGTTTCATGACCTCATTCCTTCTTTCTGCTGTGTAGTGTTCCATGGTAATTTAAACCACATTTTTGTTTATCCACTCATCTGTTGAAGGACATTTGAATTGTTTCCATCTGTTGGCAATTGTGAACAATGCCTCTATGAACATTGGTATGCAAATATCTGTTCATGTCACTGCTTTCAGATCTTCTGAGTATATACGAAGAAGTGAAATTGCTGGATCATAGGGTAACTTGATGCCTAGTTTTCTGAGGAACCACCAAACTGTCTTCAAGAGTGGCTGTACCATTATGCAGTCCCACCAGCAATGAAGAGAAGTTCTAATTTCTCCACATCCTCTCCAGCATTTGTAGTTTCCTGTTTGTTTAATGGCAGCCATTCTTATTGGTGTGAGATGATATCTCATTGTGGTCTTGATTTGCATTTCCCTAATAGCTAATGAAGATGCAAATTTTTTTCATGTGTTTTTTAGCCATTTGTATTTCCTGTTTGGAGAAATGTCTTTTCATATCTTTTGCCCATTTTGTAATTGGACTGTTTGTACTATTGTCATTGAATTGTTGAATTTCTTTATATATGCAAGATATCAGTCTCTTATCAGATACATGGTCTCCAAATATTTTCTCCCATTGCATTGACTGCTTCTTCACAGTTTTGACGAATTCCTTTCAGGTATAGAAGCTTTTGATTTTGAGGAGTTCTCATTTATCCATTTTTCTTTTGTTGCTTGTGCTTTGGGTATGTAGTCTAAAAAGCAACCTCCTAATACTAGGTCTTGGAGATGTTTCCCTACCTTATTTTCTAGGAGTTTTATGGTACTGTCTCTTATACTGAGGTCTTTGATCTATTTGAGTTAATTTTATATAGGGTGTGAGCTAGGGGTCCTCTTTCATTTTTTTTGGATATGGATATCCCAGTTCTCCCAGCCCCATTTGTTGAAAAGACTATTCTGTCCCAGTTCAGTGTATTTTGGGGCCTTGTCAAAAATCAGTCAACCATAGATTTGGGGATCTATTTCCAAATTTTCAATTTGATTCCATTGATTAATATGTCTATCTTTGTGCCAATCCCATGCTGTTTTGACTACTTTGGCTTTATAGGTTTCAAAGTCAGGAAGTGTAAGTTCTCCCACTTAGTTTTTCTTTTTTAGAATGTTTTTATCAATTCCCTTCCAAACAAATTTGCTAGCTAGCTTTTCCAAGTCTACAAAGTAGGTTGTTGGAATTTGGATTGGAATTGCCTTGAATCTGTAGATCAGTTTCGATAAGATTGACATCTTAATGACACTTCACCTTGCTATCCATGAACATGAATATCTTTCCATCTCTTTAGGTCCCCTTTCATTTCTTTTAGTAAAGTTATGTATTTTTTCTTTGTGAACAATGCCTAGGTACTTGATTTTTTTAGTTGTTGTTGTGAATGGAATATTTTTCTTGAGTGTCTTTTCCATTAGGTAATTTCTAGTGTATTAGAACATTACTGACTTAATGTGGATTAATCTTGTATCCCATCCTGTGCTGAATTTGTTTAGAGCTCAAGTAGCTGTGTCATTGATTTCTCAGGGTTTTACAAATATAAGATCATATCACCTGCAAATAATGACAGTTTTACTTCTTTCTTTCGCATTTGGATGCCTTTTATTTCTTTGTCTTGCCAGATTGCTCTGGCTAGGACTTCTAGCACAATGTTGAATAATTGTGGTGACAGCAGGCATCCTTGTCTCATTCCTGATCTTAGAGGGAAGGCTTTCATTCTTTCACCATTGAGTACTATACTGGCTGTGGATTTTTCCATATATGCCCTTTATCATAATGAGGAAGTTGCCTTTAATTACTACCTTTTGAAGTGTTTCTATCAAAAATGATGCTGAATTTTGTCAAATGCTTTTCAGCATCTATTGAGATGATAATTTGATTTTCCCCCATTGATTTGTTAATGTGTTTTATTACATTGATTGATTTTCTTATGTTGAACCACCCTTGCATGCCTGGGATGAACCCCACTTGGTTGTATGATTTTTTAAATGTGTCTTTGTATTTGGTTTTCAAGTATTTTGTTGAGAATTTTTGCATCTATATTCATTAGGGAGATTGGCCGGTAGTTTTCCTTTCTTGCAGCATCTTTATCTGGTTTTGGTATTAGAGCGATGTTAGCTTCATAAAATGAGTTAGGACGTGTTCTATTTTCTTCAATTGTTTGAAAGAGTTTGAGTAGAATTGGTGCCAGTTCTTTTTGGAACGTTTGGTAGAATTCCCCTGTGAAGTCATCTTGCCCTGGTCTTTTATTTGTGAGAAGCTTTTTGGTGACTGATTGGATCTCTTTACTTGTGATTGATTCTGGGGTCAGTCTAGGTTGTTCATGTGTTTTCAGGAAATTATCTGTTTCCTCTAAATTGTCTAGTTTATTGGCATACAGTTGTTCATAGTATCCTCTTGTGATTTTTAAAATTTCTTTGGGCTCCTCAGTAATGTCCCCCCTCTCATTTTCTATTTTGTTTATTTGAGTCTTTTCTCTTTTTGACTTTGTTAGTCTAGCTAAGGGTTTGTCAATCTTGTTGATCTTCTCACAGAATGAACTTTTGGTTTTATTTATTCTCTATTTTTTTTGTTTTGCATATCATTCATTTCTGCTTTAATCCTTGTTATTTCTTTTCTTGTACTTTCTTTAGGATTCATTTGCTGATCATTCTCTAGCTTCTTTACTTGTTCCATTAGTTCTTTGATTTTAGCTCTTTCTTCCTTTTTATTGTATGCATTTAGAAGTATAAATTTCCCCCTCAACACTACCTTTGCTGCATACCATAAGTTTTGATATGTTGTGTTCTCATTTTCATTCATCTCTAGATATTTAGCAGTTTTCCTTGCAATTTCTTCTTTGACCTACTGATTGTTTATAAGTGTGTTGTGTAAACCACCAGATATTTGTGAATGTTCTAGATCTTTGTTGGTTATTGACTTCTAGTTAGATTCCATTTTGGTCAGAGAATGTGCTTTGAATAATGTCAATCTTTTTAAATTTATTGAGGCTTGTTTTGTATCCTAGCTGATGATCTATCCAGGAGAAAGTTCCATGAGCACTAGAGAAGAATGTTTATCCTGGTAATTTGGGATGTAATGCTCTATATATGTTTGTTAAGTCTAATTTGTTTATCACATTGTTTAGGTTCTCAGTTTCCTTATTGGTCCTCTATCTGGTTGATCTATCTATAGGAAAGAGTGGTGTATTGATGTCTCCCATGGTTACTGTGGAAATATCTATTGCTTCCTTCAGTTTTGCCAATGTTTGTCTAATGTACTTTGGAGCACCTTGATTGGGTGCATAAACATTTATGATTGTTATTTCTTCTTGGTGAATTGTCCCTTTTATTAGTAAATAATCTCCTTCTTTGTCTCTTATGACATCCTTGCATTTAAAGTCCATTTTATCTGATATTACTATTGCTACTCCTGCTTTCTTTTGTCTGTAGCCTGCATGGAATATTTTTTTTCCATCCATTCACTTTCCATCTCTTTGTGTCCCTAGGTCTAAGATGAGTGTCTTGTAAACCATATTGATGGTTCATATTTTTAAATCCATTCTGCCAATCTATATCTTTTAATAGGGAAGTTTAATCCATTCACATTCAGTGTTATTATTGTGAAGGCAGTTCTTGAATTAGCTATCTTATCATTTGGTTTTCATTTGTCAGATCTATTTTTTCCCTCTCTCTATTTCCTTTAAGTTACTCTTACTAATACTCTTCAGTTCTGTGCCCTTTTCCAGGCCTCTCTCTTTCCTGTCTTTTTTTCTCGGCTGGTAGAATTCCCTTTAATTTTTCCTGTAGGGCAGGTCTCTTGTTAACAAATTCTCTCAGCATTTGTTTGTCTATGAAAATTTTAAGCTCTCCCTCTATTTGAAGTACAGCTTTGCTGGATAAAGAATTTTTGTTTGGTGATTTTTCTCTTTCAGAATTTTAAATATGTCATACCACTGCCTTCTTGGCTCCATTGTGCCCACTGAGTAGTCAGTACTTAGTCTTATGTTGTTTCCCTTGTATGTGGTGAATTGTTTCTCCCTTGCTGCCTACAGAACTTTCTCCTTCTTTTCAGCTTTTGACAATCTGACCTGAATATGTCTTGGAGTGGGTTCATTTGGATTTATTCTATTTGAAGTTCGTTGGGCATCTTTGATCTGCATATTTATGTCATTTAGAAGGGTTGGGAAGTTTTCCCCAACAATATCTTCAAATACTCTTCGTAGCCCTTTTCTCTTCACCTTCTGGAACACCTATGATTCTTATGTTTGTGCACTTCATGTTGTCCATCATTTCCCTGAGATCCATTTCAAAGTTTTCAATTTTTTTCACCATTTGTTCTTTGTGCTTTCACATTCCATCGGCCTGTCTTTGAGTTTGCTAGTTTGTTCCTCTACCTCTTCAAATGTGCTGTTATGTGTCTCAAGAATATTTTTAATTTGTTCAACAGTATCTTTTATTTCCATAACATCTGCCATTTGTTTTAAATTTACTTTTGCAAACTCTTCTTTATGATCTTCTAGGGTCTTCTTCATGTCCTTTATATCCTGAGCCATGACACTGATGTTTCTGTGTACTTCTTTGATTAATTGCTCAAAGTTCTGTGTCTCTTCTGGCTTTTTAATATCGACATTTGTGTTATCCATATCTTCTGGTTTCTTCATATGCTTTATAAGTTTCTGTTGTTTTTGGCCTCTTGGCATTTGCTTATCTTGATAGGGTTCTTTTAAGATATGCAGAATTACTTGAACATTTATCTATAATTTGGCAGAATTTATAGCTTGGTGGAGTGCACTTTCCCTGACCTAAAAGCAGATGGTTCTCTTGAGCCACCTTTTACCTTCAAGCCAATTGTCCCCCAACTTCATCTATGCACTGAGTGGGGGTCCAAACCATGTGGAAGTCCGATCAGTGCACCAATTTTCCATGTGCACTGGGGACTTCCAGCCCTATGGGTGTGGGGCATGCTCTCTGCAGTTTTGCAGGGAGTCCGCTCCAGGACACAATGGTCCTGGCCATTCCTGGGGCTGTGGGTGGAGTACTCTGGGGCTGCAGAACTGAGTGTTTCACCTTCTAGCTCAAATGCTCCACAGTCCCTGTCTATTATGTTCCCTGGAGTCTCTGGGATTGGGGGAGGGCTCCTGGCACTTCTGTGTGACACCCCTGCCTCTAGGCTGTGCATACTGTGGACTTCCATGGAGGAAGAGTTGAAGCCATCACAAGCCCACCAAATCCCAAATTCCCTCAAGGAAGCTCTTTGCTGCAGGACTGTAAAGGGTTGTCTCCCCAGCATGGTGCATGGAAAACTCCACCTTCCATGCTCATCTGCCTGCTCCAGCTGCCAGTCCTTGATGTGGGGGCTCTTTGCCATGGGTCTGTAAAGTGTTATCAGCTTAGCCAAGTGCTGAGGAGGGTGCCCAGGGCATGGAAGGCTGCTCCCCTCCAGCTGCTCCCCTCCACGTTTGTCCATTGGCTCCAACTGCTTGTTCCCCAGTGATGTTCTGGGCTGAACACTCACCAGTCTTAAAAACAGTCTCTTGGATTCTCCAAGTACACACTTACTATCAGTGTAGATGTCCCTGCCCAGCTGGTGGAACCCTGGAACTGATGTTCTGGAGTGTTTTCTGTCCTTTATCTAGTGTTTTTCACTGAAGAGAATTTTGCTCTGTCTCTCCTAATCCACCATCTTCCTGGAACTCCCATGTAATAAGTTTTAAGATTGGGAAGTTTGAGTCCTCTGACTTCATTCTTCTTTTTCAAGATGGCTTTACCTATTCAGGGCCTCTTACCATTCTATATAAATTTGGTGTTTGGCTTTTCCTTTTCTTTAAAGAAAGCTGTTGGAATTTAAAAAAAAATTTTATTGTGATTGTTCACATACCATACAATTATCTGAAGATCCAAAGTACACAGTCAGTTGCCCCTGGTAACATCATACAGCTGTGCATCCATCATCACAATTAATTTTTGTTCAACTTTTAGAACATTTTCATTACTTCAGAAAAGAAATAAAGACAAAGAAGAAAAAAAAATGAAAAGGAAACTCAAATCCTCCCATATCTCTAACCACCCCCCTCCATTGTTGACTCATAGTATTGGTATAGTACATTTGTTGCTGTTTGTGAAAGAACATTGAAATACTACTAACTGTAGTATATATTTTGCAATAGGTATATATTTTTTCCCTATATGCCCATCTAGTATTAACTTCTAGTTGTAGTCATACATTAATTCTGGTTCATGAAAGAGATTTCTAATATTTGTACAGTTAATCTTGGACAGTGCCCACCACAAGGTAACTGTTTTATACATTCCCATCTTTTAACCTCCAACTTTCTTTCTGGTGGCATATGTGACACTGAGCTTCCTCTTTCCACCACATTCATGCACCATTCAGCACTGTTAGTTATTCTCACAATATGCTACCATCACCTCTGTTCATTTCCAAACATTTAAGTTCATCCTAGTTGAACATTCTGCTCATACTAAGCATCCGCTCCCCATTCTTTAGCCTTGTTCTATATCTCAGTACCTTATATTTCATGTCTATGAGTTTACATATTATGATTAGTTCCTATCAGTGAGACCCTACAATATTTGTCCTTATGTGTCTGGCTTATTTCACTTAGTATATTGCCCTCAAGGTTTCATTATCAACCCATTTTTTTTTTAAGATGGTTTTGTTCATGTGCCATACATTCCATCCTAAGTAAACAATCGATGGTTCCCTATATAGTTATGTATTTATATGTTCACCACCCTCACCACTATCTATATAAGGACATCTACGTTTCTTCCACAAAGCAGGAGGAAGAGTCAAAGAAGGTAGGCAAAAGAAAAAGAAAAAATAAAGAGGGAAAAATACATGACAGCTAGAAAGCAGCAAAAGGAAAGCTAACCTTAGATCAAAGTAGAATAAAGAGTCAGACAACACTGCCAATGCCAAGAGTCTCACACCCCTCCCTTATGCCCCCCTCTTATATGCATTTACCTTGGTATATTGCCTTTGTTACATTAAAGGAAGCATAATACAATGATTCTGTTAATTATGATCTCTAGTTTACATTGATTGTATTTTTCCCCCAATACCTCCCTATTTTTAACACCTTACATGGTTCACATTCTTTTATTCTCCCTCGTAAAAAAACATACTTGTACATTTTATCACAATTGTTGAACACTCTAGGTTTCACTGAGTTATACAGCCCCAGTCTTTATCTTTCCTCTTTCTTTCTGGTATACCACATGATCCTAACCTTCCTCTTTCAACCATATTCATAGTTACCTTTGTTCAATGTACTTAAATTGCTGTGCTACCATCACCCAAAATTGTGTTCCAAAACTCTCACTCCTGTCTTTTCCTATCAGTCTGTAGTGCTCCCTTTAGTATTTCCTGTAGGGCAGGTATCTTGTTCACAAACTCTGTCATTGTCTGTCAGAAAATATTTTGAACTCTCCCTCATATTTGAAGGACAGTTTTGCCAGATATAAGATTCTTGGTTGGTGGTTTTTCTCTTTCTGTATCTTAAGTATATCACACCACTTCCTTCTTGCCTCCATGGTTTCTGCTGAGAAAGCCACACATAGTCTTATCAAGCTTCCTTTGTCTGTGATGGATGGCTTTTCTCTTGCTGCTTTCAGGATTCTCTGTTTGTCTTTGACATTTGATAATCTGATTATTAAGTGTCTTGGTGTAGGCCTATTCAGATCTATTGTGTTTGGAGTATGCTGCATTTCTTGGATCTGTAATTTTATGTCTTTCATAAGAGATGGGAAATTTTCATTGATTATTTCCTCTATTATTGCTTCTGCTCCTTTTCCCTTCTCTTCTCCTTCTGGGACACCAATGATATGTACATTCTTGTATTTCATTTTATCCTTAATTTCCCAGAGGTGTTATTCATATTTTTCCATTCTTTTCTCTATCTGTTCTTTTGTAAGCTTTCAGGTGCCTTGTTCTCCAGTTCCTGAGTGTTTTCTTCTGTCACTTGAGATCTGCTGTTGTATGTCTCCCTTGTGTCTTTCATCTCTTGTGTTGTGACTGTCATTTCCATAGATTCTGCCAGTTGTTTTTTTGAACTTTCAATTTCTGCTTTATGTATGCCTAGTGTTTTCTTTATAGCCTTTATCTCTTTTGCCATGTCTTCTCTGAACTTTTTGAATTGATTTAACATTAGTTATTTAAATTCCTGTATCTCAGTTGAAGTGTAAGTTTGTTCCTTTGAGCCATAACTTCATTTTTCTTAGTGTAGGTTGTAGTTTTCTATTGTCTAGGCATCTGGCCTCCTAGGCCACCCCAATCAGGTTTTCCCAGACAAGAACAGGCTCAGGTCCCAGAAGGAGGAAATATTCAGTATCCGATTTCCCTGATGGTATGTCTTAGAGGATTGACACACCCTGTGCTTTTCTGCCCAGCAGGTGGTACCTGTCAGCCTGTCACTACAGACTGGTGTAAGGAGGTATGGCTGGGGACTGTTTTCCCCCAGGCTCTGGGGTCTGGTTCTGAATGGAAGGAGGGTAGTAGAGCTGGGGACCACCTCTTTCCTCTTGGGAAGATATGCCCCCTAGAGAGAGGTCATTTGCATATAAATGGATTCTTTGTTTCTCTGGCTCTCCTATCTCCACCCTTGTCTGGGTCAGAGTGCTGTGAGTTTAAAATGGCTGAGGCTTTCTCTTCTGTAGAGCACTGCGAGCTAAAAATGATTGAGGCTTCCTCCACTGAGCCACCCAGGTTAAGAGAGAAAGAGACAGAAATCCCCCAGATTCACCCATCGGCCAGAGATAGCACCCAATCCTCTGCGCTCCCTGTCCTGAGACACATACATCCCCTGACTCTCCAACGTCAACCATCACCAAAAGCCTCTGTCTGATTTTTGGGGGTTCGCAGTCTGTATTGAGTGGTTGACATTAAAATCCCAGTTGGAGCTGGGCTGAGGTATATTTGCTTGTTCAGAGAGTGCTGCTCTCTAGCTCCATGGGGCTTCCGTGAGGGAGGGGACCTGGCATGAGTCCACAGTTTTTACTTACAGATTTTATGCTGCAATCCAGGCATTCCTCCCAATTCAGGTTGGAGTATGATGAGTGGACAGTCACATTTGTCTTCCCGCAGTTATTCCAGGTTATTTACTAGTTATTTCTGTTTATTATTTATTCCAGGGGGAGTAACTAGCTTCCACTCCTCTCTATGCCACCATCTTAGCTCTCCCTGTTGGAATTTTGATTGGATGGTATTGCATCTGTAAATTGCTTTGGGTAGATTTGACATCTTAGCAATATTTTGTCTTCCAATCTATGAATACAGAATATCCTTCCATTTATTTAGGTGTTCTTTAATTTCTTTTAGCAATGCTTTGTTGTTTTCTGTGTACAAATCTTTTACATCATGGTTAAATATTTGATTCTTTTAGTAGTTATTGCAAATGGAATTTTTTTCTTGATTTCTTCTTCTGATTGTTCATTGTGTATAGAAACTCCACTGATTTTTGGGTGCTGATCTTGTACACTGCCACTTTGATGAATTCATTTATTAGTTTTAGTAGCTTTGTTATAGATTTTTCAGGATTGTATGTATATAAAATCATGTCATCTGAAAATAGGGGAAGTTTTACTTCTTCCTTTCTAGTTTGGATGCCTTTTATTTCTCTCTCTTGCCTAACTGCTCTGTTTAGAACTTCCAGTACAATGTTGAATAATAGTGGTGACAGTGGCATCCCTACCTTGTTCCTGATCTTGGAAGGAAAGATTTCAAGCTTTCATCCTCGAGTAAGATATTAGGTGTGGATTTTTCATATATGCCTTTTATCACATTGAGGAAGTTTCCTTCTATTCTTAGTATTCTGAGTGTTTTTTTTTTTTTTTTTTTTTTTTAAGAAGGGATGCTGGATTTTGTCAAATGCCTTTTCTACATCATTTGAGATGAATATGTGGGGTTTTCCTTCATTTTGTTAATTGATTGTCTTATGTTGAACCAACCTTGCATACCAAGGTAAATCTCACTTGATCATGGTGTGTAATTCTTTTAATGTGCTGTTGGAATTGGTTTACTAGTATTTTGTGGAGGATTTTTCCATCCAAATTCATAAGGGATATTGGATGGTAATTTTCTTTCCTTGTAGCATTTTTTCTTGGCTTTGGTTTTAGGATGATGTTGGCCTCAAAATGATTTAGATAGTGTTCCCTCATCTTCAATATTTTGGAAGAGTTTCAGCAGGATTGGTGTTAATTCTTGGAATGTTTGATAAAATTCCCCTGTGAGGATGTGGTTCTGAGCTTTTCTCTGTTGGGAGTGTTTTGATTACTGATTCACTGTCTTTACTAGTGATTAGTTTTTTGTTATATTCTATTTCTTCTTGAGTCAGTGAGGGTAGTTTGTGTGTTTCTAGGAATTTGTCCATTTCATGTGAGGTTATCTAATTCATCAAGAGACAGTTGTTCATAGTATCCTCTTATAGTCCTCCTTATTACTGTGGGGTCAATATTAATATCTCCCTTTTCATTTCCATTCTTAGTTATTTGTGTCCCCTCTCTTTTTTTGTCAGTTTTACTGATCTTTTGGTTTTGTCAATTCTATTTTTTTTCCTTTAAATTTTCTGTTTCATTTATGTCTGCTCCAGTATTTGTTATTTCCTTCTGCCCACTTTGGGTTTAGTTAGATCTTTTTTTAGATCCTTAAGTTTTGGGTTTAGGTCTCCAATTTGAGATCTTTCTTCTTTTTAATGTAAGCATTTGGAGCTATAAATTGCCCTCTCGTTGCCTTTGGTGCATCCCATATGTTTGGTATGTTGTGTTTTCACTTTCATTTACTGCAAGTTATTTCCTAATTTTCTTTTTGACTTTTTCTTTAATCTATTGGGTGTTTAAGAGTACATTTTTAAATTTCCACATATTTGTGAATTTTTCACTTCTCCCTCTGTTATAAATTTCTAGCTTAATTCCATTGTGTTTGGAGAGGATACATTGTATGATTTCAATATTTTTGAATTTATTGAGACTTGTTCTGTGATCTAAGATACGGTGTATCCTGTGCACTAGGGAAAAATGTGTATTTTGCTGCTGTTGGTTGAAGTATTCTATATATATGTTAGGTCTAGTTGGTGTAGACTATCATTCAAGTCTTCTATTTCTTTACTGATCTATAGTTTTGATGTTCTCTTAATGAAAGTAGTGTATTGAAGTCTTCTACTATTAATGTAGAGTCATCTATATCTCCCTTGAAATCTGTCAATATTTGCTTCATATATTTTGGGACTTTGTTGTTAGGTGCTTATATATTTATAATTTTATGTCTTCTTGTTGACTTTACTCCTTATCAGTATATAATAACCTTCTTTGTCCCCCCTGACAATTTTTGTCTTAAAGTCTATTTTATTTGATATAAGTATAACTACGGTTCTCTTTTGGTTACTACTTGCATGGAACATTTTCCATCCTTTCACTTTCAACCTACTTATACCTTTGAATTTAAGGTGAGTTTCTTGTAAACAGCATATAGTTGGGTCATGGTTTTTTAATCCATGCTGCCAATTTCTGCCTTTTGACTGGGAAGTTTAATCTCTTTACATTTAAAGTAACCACTAATAATGCAGGACTTTTTCTGCCATTTTGCTATTTTGTCTTTGACCCTCAATTCTTCCATTAATGCCTACTTTCATGTTTATTATATTTTTTTGTCTTGCACCCTTTTGAATTCCTTCTCATTTCTTTCTGAATAGATTTTTCATATATTTGTGTTTACCATGGGGTTAAAATTTAACCTAAATATATAATAATCCTATTTGATTTGATTTGATACCAAGTTGACTTAAATTGCATATATATTTATATATATTTCCTTTACCCCTCTATCCCCTCACCTTTTTTTGGTATTTGTTACAAATTATATCTGTGCATTCCATGCCCCAAACCATAGATTTATCATATTTATGGTTTTGAATTTTAACACCTGTAAGATGTAAGAAATAGAGTTACATACCAAAAAATACAATACAATAGTACTGGCATTTATAATTACCCATATGTTTACTGTTACCAGAGGTCTTTATTTCTTTATGTCATTTTGATCCACTGTCCAGTGTCCTTTCTTTTCAGTCTGAAGAACTTCCTTTAGCAGTGCTTTTAGGGCTGGTGTAGTGATGATGAACTCCCACAGCTATTTGGGAATCTCTTAATCTTTTCCTCATTTTTGAAGGAAAGTCTTGCCAGATAGAAAATTCTTGGTTGGCTATTGTTTTCTTTCAGCATTTTAAATATTTTGTACCACTGCCTTCTTGCCGCCATGGTTTCTGATAAGAAAATGGCACTTAATCTTATTGGGATTCCCTTCTACATAACTTGATGCTTTTTTCTTGCAGCTTTTAGAATTCTCTCCTAGTCCTTGGCATTGGACAGTTTGATTACTATAAGTTTGGGTGTGCTTCTCCTTGAATTTATTCTGTTTGGTTTCATTGGGCATATTCATATTTTTCATTAAATTTGGAGTTTTCTGTCATTATTTCATTGAATACTGTTTCTTCCCTTTTCTTTTCTTTCTGGGACTCCCATAAGGCAAATATTGAAATGCTTGATGGTGTCCCAAAGATCTCTTAGGCTTTGTTCACTCTTTTTTATTCATTTTTCTTTCCACTCCTCATGCTGAATTATTTCAATTATCTTGTCTTTAAGATCACTGATTCTTCCTTCTGCCAGCTCCAATCTGCTGTTGAAACCCTCTAGGGAATTTTTCATTCAGGTTTTTATGTTCTTCAACCCTGGTACTTCTGTTTGGTTCCTACTGAAAATCTCAAAGTAATTCCCATACTAGTCATTAATTGTTTTCCTCATATCCTTTAGTTCTTTCTCCATGTTTTACTTTATCTCCTTCAGTATATTGAGGATCATTATTTTTAAAGGTTTTGTCTGGTAAGTGCAAAGTCTGGTCCTTAGTTGATGGTTTCTCGATTTTTTCATGTTCCTTTGAGTGGGCCATCAGTTCCTTTTCCTTTTATGTCTTACAATATTTTGTTGCACACTGTACATTTTAGTATTTTAAAATGGAAACTCTGGGATTTAGTCCCAGAGCTGCCTGTTCATTACGTTTGTATCCAAATAGTTATTTGACAGAGATTTTCATGAATGCTGGAAGCTGACCAAAACAAACAAACCAAAGCAAAATACACCTTTCACAGTCTCTGCTTTAGCTGGTGGTTCCTTTCAGAACTTAGCCCTCCTATCAAGAAGATCAGTCCAAGGCAAATGAAAAGTCAGGTGCCGCTCTGTCTTATCTGAGCCTACTTGGAGTTAATGAGTCTGCTGCTTTTCCTGGACTTGTGCTTGCTAGTGGCCATAGGAATGCCCCTGATTATAGTTTACAGGAGTCTGAATGAAAGCCCCTTCTACTTCCTTTGAAATAAAATTTCACCCCCTCCTGGGTTCTGTCTTTTGTGACATCATGAAGGTAGTCCTTTGCTCCAGGCTACTTGACTTAATTGTTTCTTACACTGCTTTTATGTCTGCAATTTGCTTCTTTGGCTTCAGGACAAATTCCAGGAGGGTAAGACAAAGACAAGTTTCCTAGTTCAGATTTTCAGGCTTCCTTCTGATCGATTGGCATAGGTTCACAGCAGTATGTGTGTACAGGTTATTCTGCTCCTTCTGGAAGTGGAAGCTGACTCCACCCTACATTGTGTGTCTGTGTGTGTGTGGGGGATGGGGGGCCAGCAAGGGCACCAGGAGCTTCTTCTATGGTTTTTGAAGCTTGTTTGTTTTGATTCAGCACTTGCCTGATTAATGTAGTCCTTTAATAGTTTTGAGGTATGTTACTGCCTTTAAGATTCCTCTGCTGTTTTTGCCTGAGAGGGGGTTGGAACAATGGCCTCTCTCAGAGCCTGCCACCAGCAATCTGAAGTACCTGATCAAAACTGTGATCAGTGACCTGACCACACATGCCCCAGTTTGTAGGACTAGGTCTTTATGGCCCACCATGGCATCAGCAAGCTGCACCAGAAGCCCAAACTGGAGTCCCCATTGCTGACCATCATGGGAATGGGGGATCTTATTCCCTGCAGGGAGGGTGGCACTTACCAGTATTGACCATGATTTACCAGCCTCTTCCTCTCCTACCTTGATGTTGCACAGTATTCCACCAGACTCCAGAGTTTCAAAACAGTTGATTAAAACAGTTCCTGCCAGTTCAGTAGTTGTTTTGGCAGAGGGACTGATTCCCAGAGCTTCCTCTTCCACTATTTTCCCCATTTTGGAATTTTGGAAAATGTTGTCTTCCCTTCTTCCTCCCTTCCTTCCTCCCTCCCTTCCTTCCTTCCTTCCTTCCTTCCTTATTTTGAAATAAATTCAAACTACAGGAACATTTGCAAAAACAATACAAAACCCATACACAGAACTCCAGCATAACCCGACCCCCCTCCCCAATACCCCGATCCACCAACTTTAACATCCTGTCACACCACCATTTCTTTCTTTCCCTCCCTCCCTCCCTCCCTACCTATCATCCATCATCTATTGCTCTGTCTTCTGAACATATGAGAGCAAGCTGCTCACATCCTCGAACAAACAATATAATTCACATTTACAATTCCTATGAACAAGAACATTCTATTATGCAATCCCATTAAGCGCAGCTAAGAAGTTCAAGAAATTCAACATTGATACAAAGCTGACATTCTATATTTCCCTTTTTTTTATTATGTCCCAACTGTGTCCCTTTGAGCCTTCTCTCCTCCATCCTCAGATCCCATCCAGGATCATCCTTGGCATTTAATTGTCATTATCTATGTAGACTGTCTTTTTCTTTTTTTTTTCAATTGTGGAAACATATATACAGCCTAAATCTTCCCATTCCAACCCCTCCCTAGCATTCCATTAGTGGGATTAATCACATTTAGAATGTTGTAATGCTATCATTTTCCCACCATCCATTACTAGAAATTTCCCTTCACCCCAAACAGAAACCCTACACTCATTTCTTAATTCCCCATTGCCCCTTCCCGCACTTCTCATAACCTATACTCTACTTTTCATCTCTCTGGTCATATTGTCTGATACTTTCTTTGTGTTTACTGTGGGGCTTAAATTTAACATCTTAAATCTATAACAATCTTGTTTTTCTTTGATACCAACTTAACTTCAATGGGACACATAAACTATGTTCCTATAGTCCTTCATTCACCCACCTTTATGTAGTTCTTGTCAAAAATTACATATTTTACATTGAGTCCAAAACCACTGATTTGTCATTACAGTTTATATATTTTAGATCCTGTAGGAAGTAAATAGTGGAGTTACAAATCAAAAATACAGTAGTATTGGTATTTATATTTACCATGTGATCTTTACTGGAAATCTTTGTTTCTTCATGTGGTTTCAGTCAATTGTTTAGTGTCTCTTTCTTTCAGCTTGCTCAATTCCCTTTAGCATTTCTCATAGGAGTGATCTACTGATGATGAAGTCCCTCAGCTTTTGATTATCTGGGAATGTTTTCTTCTCCCCCTCATTTTTACCCTCCAGTTGTTTGTGAATTTTCTAGGCCTCTGATGGTTATTGACTTCTATTTGTATTCCATTGTGGTCAGAGTATGTGCTTTGAAAAATTTCAATTTTTTTTTTAAATTTATTGAGGTTTGTTTTATGTCCCAGCCTATGGTCTATTCTGGAGAAAGATCCATGAACACTAGAGAAGAATGTGTGTCCTGGTGATTTGGGATGTAATGTTCTATATATGTGTGTTAAATTTCTCTACATCTCTCTCTCCTTTCTTTGTTTCTCTGTCGTTAGGGCTCTCTTTAGTATCTGAAGTAAGGCAAGTCTTTTTTTTTTTTTTTTTAATCATCATTTTATTGAGATATATTCACATACCACGCAGTCATACAAAACAAATTGTACTTTCGATTGTTTACAGTACCATTACATAGTTGTACATTCATCACCTAAATCAATCACTGACACCTTCATTAGCACACACACAAAAATAACAAGAATAATAATTAGAGTGAAAAAGAGCAATTGAAGTAAAAAAGAACACTGGGTACCTTTGTCTGTTTGTTTCCTTCCCCTACTTTTCTACACATCCATCCATAAACTAGACAAAGTGGAGTTTGGTCCTTATGGCATTCCCAATCCCATTGTCACCCCTCATAAGCTACATTTTTATACAACTGTCTTCGAGATTCATGGGTTCTGGGTTGTAGTTTAATAGTTTCAGGTATCCACCACCAGCTACCCCAATTCTTTAGAACCTAAAAAAGGTTGTCTAAAGTGTGTGTAAGAGTGCCCACCAGAGGGATCTCTCGGCTCGTTTTGGAATCTCTCTGCCACTGAAGCTTATTTCATTTCCTTTCACATCCCCCTTTTGGTCAAGAAGATGTTCTCCATCCCACGATGCCAGGTCTACATTCCTCCCTGGGAGTCATATTCCACGTTGCCAGGGAGATTCACTTCCCTGGGTGTCTGATCCCACGTAGGGGGGAGGGCAGTGATTTCACCTTTCAAGTTGGCTTAGCCAGAGAGAGAGGGCCACATCTGAGCAACAAAGAGGCATTCAGGAGGAGACTCTTAGGCACAAATACAGGGAGGCCTAGCCTCTCCTTTGCAGCAACCGTCTTCCCAAGGGCAAAACTTATGGTAGAGGGCTCAACCCATCAAACCACCAGTCCCCTATGTCTGTGGTCATGTTAGCAACCATGGAGGTGGGGTAGGCGAATACCCCTGCATTCTCCACAGGCTCCTCAAGGGGGCACTACATCTTTTTTTTTTTTTTCCTTGTTTGTCTTTTTTCTTTCTTTTTTTTTTTTTTAACTTTCCCTTCTTTTTTAAATCAACTGTATGAAAAAAAAAGTTAAAAAGAAAACAAACATACAATAAAAGAACATTTCAAAGAGACCATAACAAGGGAGTAAGAAAAAGACAACTAACCTAAGATAACTGCTTAACTTCCAACATGTTCCTACTATACCCCAAGAAAGTTACATAATATAGCAACATTTCAGTGAACTTGTTCCTACTACATCCATCAGAAATTAACAGACCATAGTCATTTCTGGGCATCCCCAGAACGTTAAATAGCTTATCTGTTCTTCTTGGATTATTGTTCCCCCTTCCTTAATTGCTCTCTACTGCTAGTTCCCCTACATTCTACATTATAAACCATTTGTTTTACATTTTTCAAAGTTCACATTAGTGGTAGCATATAATATTTCTCTTTTTGTGCCTGGCTTATTTCGCTCAGCATTATGTCTTCAAGGTTCATCCATGTTGTCATATGTTTCACGAGATCGTTCCTTCTTACTGCCGCGTAGTATTCCATCGTGTGTATATACCACATTTTATTTATCCACTCATCTGCTGAAGGACATTTGGATTGTTTCCATCTCTTGGCAATTGTGAATAATGCTGCTGTGAACATTGGAGTGCAGATATCTGTTCGTGTCACTGCTTTCCGATCTTCCGGGTATATACCGAGAAGTGCAATCGCTGGATCGAATGGTAGCTCTATATCTAGTTTTCTAAGGAACCGCCAGACTGACTTCCAGAGTGGCTGAACCATTATACAGTCCCACCAACAATGAATAAGAGTTCCAATTTCTCCACATCCCCTCCAGCATTTGTAGTTTCCTGTTTGTTTAATGGCAGCCATTCTAACCGGTGTTAGATGGTATCTCGTTGTGGTCTTAATTTGCATCTCTCTAATAGCTAGTGAAGCTGAACATTTTTTCATGTGTTTCTTGGCCATTTGTATTTCCTCTTCAGAGAACTGTCTTTTCATATCTTTTGCCCATTTTATAATTGGGCTGTCTGTACTATTGTCATTGAGATGTAGGATTTCTTTGTATATGCAAGATATCAGTCTTTTGTCAGATACATGGTTTCCAAAAATTTTTTCCCATTGAGTTGGCTGCCTCTTTACCTTTTTGAGAAATTCCTTTGAGGTGCAGAAACTTCTAAGCTTGAGGAGTTCCCATTTATCTATTTTCTCTTTTGTTGCTTGTGCTTTGGGTGTAAAGTCTAGGAAGTGGCCTCCTAATACAAGGTCTTGAAGATGTTTTCCTACATTATCTTCTAGGAGTTTTATGGTACTTTCTTTTATATTGAGATCTTTGGTCCATTTTGAGTTAATTTTTGTGTAGGGGGTGAGGTAGGGGTCCTCTTTCATTCTTTTGGATATGGATATCCAACTCTCCCAGCCCCATTTGTTGAAAAGACCATTATGGCTCAGTTCGGTGACTTTGGGGGCCTTATCAAAGATCAGTCGGCCATAGATCTGAGGGTCTATCTCTGAATTCTCAATTCGATTCCATTGATCTATATGTCTATCTTTGTGCCAGTACCATGCTGTTTTGGCAACTGTGGCTTTATAATAAGCTTCAAAGTCAGGGAGTGTAAGTCCTCCCACTTCGTTTTTCTTTTTAGAGTGTCTTTAGCAATTCGAGGCATCTTCCCTTTCTAAATAAATTTGATAACTAGCTTTTCCAAGTCTGCAAAGTAGGTTGTTGGAATTTTGATTGGGATTGCATTGAATCTGTAGATGAGTTTGGGTAGAATTGACATCTTAATGACATTTAGCCTTCCTATCCATGAACATGGAATATTTTTCCATCTTTTAAGGTCCCCTTCTATTTCTTTTAGTAGAGTTATGTAGTTTTCTTTGTATAGGTCTTTTACATCTTTGGTTAAGTGTATTCCTAGGTACTTGATTTTTTTAGTTGCTATTGAAAATGGTATCTTTTTCTTGAGTGTCTCTTCAGTTTGTTCATTTCTAGCATATAGAAACATTACTGACTTATGTGCATTAATCTTGTATCCCGCTACTTTGCTAAATTTGTTTATTAGCTCTAGTAGGTGTATCGTCGATTTCTCAGGGTTTTCTAGATATAAGATCATATCATCTGCAAATAATGACAGTTTTACTTCTTCTTTTCCAATTTGGATGCCTTTTATTTCTTTGTCTTGCCGGATTGCCCTGGCTGGCACTTCCAGCACAATGTTGAATAACAGTGGTGACAGCGGGCATCCTTGTCTTGTTCCTGATCTTAGAGGGAAGCTTTCAGTCTCTCACCATTGAGTACTATGCTGGCTGTGGGTTTTTCATATATGCTCTTTATCATGTTGAGGAAGTTTCCTTCAATTCCTACCTTTTGAAGTGTTTTTATCAAAAAGGGATGTTGGATTTTGTCAAATGCTTTTTCAGCATCTATTGAGATGATCAATTGATTTTTCCCTTTTGACTTGTTAATGTGTTGTAATACATTGATTGATTTTCTTATGTTGAACCATTCTTGCATACCTGGAATGAACCCCACTTGGTCATGGTGTATGATTTTTTTAATGTATCTTTGGATTCGATTTGCAAGTATTTTGTTGAGGATTTTTGCATCTATATTCATTAGGGAGATTGGCTGGTAGTTTTCCTTTTTTGTAACATCTTTGTCTGGTTTTGGTATTAGATTGATGTTAGCTTCATAAAATGAGTTAGGTAGTGTTCCATTTTCTTCAATGTTTTGAAAGAGTTTGAGTAAGATTGGTGTCAGTTCTTTCTGGAAAGTTTGGTAGAATTCCCCTGTGAAGCCATCTGGCCCTGGGCATTTATTTGTGGGAAGATTTTTGATGACTGATTGGATCTCTTTGCTTGTGATGGGTTGTTTGAGGTCTTCTATTTCTTCTCTGGTCAGTCTAGGTTGTTCATATGTTTCCAGGAAATTGTCCATTTCTTCTACATTATCCAGTTTGTTGCCATACAGTTGTTCATAATATCCTCTTATAATTTTTTTAATTTCTTCAGGATCTGCAGTTATGTCACCTTTTTCATTCATTATTTTGTTTATATGTGTCTTCTCTCTTTTTGATTTTGTCAGTCTAGCTAGGGGCTTGTCAATCTTGTTGATCTTCTCAAAGAACCAACTTTTGGTGATATTTATCCTCTCTATTGTTTTTTTGTTCTCTATGTCATTTATTTCTGCTTTAATCCTTGTTATTTCTTTTCTTCTACTTGGTTTAGCATTGGTTTGCTGTTCATTTTCTAGCTTCTTCAGTTGATCCATTAGTTCTTTGATTTTGGCTCTTTCTTCCTTTTTAATATATACGTTTAGTGCTTTAAATTTCACCCTTAGCACTGCTTTTGCTGCATCCCATAGGTTTTGGTATGTTGTGTTCTCATTTTCATTCGTCTCTATATATTTAGCAATTTCTCTTGCTATTTCTTCTTTAACCCACTGATTGTTTAGGAGTGTGTTGTTTAACCTCCAGGTATTTGTGAATTTTCTAAGTCTCTGATGGCTATTGACTTCTAATTGTATTCCATTGTGGTCAGAGAATGTGCTTTGAATAATTTCAATCTTTTAAAATTTATTGAGGCGTGTTTTATGTCCCAGCATATGATCTATTCTGGAGAAAGTTCCATGAGCACTAGAAAAGTATGTGTATCCTGGTGATTTGGGATGTAATGTCCTGTATATGTCTGTTAAATCTAATTC
The DNA here is from genome assembly GCF_015220235.1 of Choloepus didactylus. Taxonomy (NCBI): domain Eukaryota; kingdom Metazoa; phylum Chordata; class Mammalia; order Pilosa; family Megalonychidae; genus Choloepus; species Choloepus didactylus. The sequence goes on from NC_051307.1 coordinate 186,448,062, forward strand.
ATTTATCAGATTGTTTAGGTTTTCAATTTCCATATTAGTCTTCTGTCTGGGTGATCTATCTATAGGAGAGAGTGATGTGTTGAAGTCTCCCACAATTATTGTGGAAACATCAATTGCTTCCTTTAGTTTTGCCAGTGTTTCTCTCATGTATTTTGTGGCACCTTGATTGGGTGCATAAACATTTATGATTGTTATTTCTTCTTGTTGAATTGCCCCTTTTATTAGTATGTAGTGGCCTTCTTTGTCTCTCAAAACATCCCTGCATTTAAAGTCTATTTTATCTGAGATTAATATTGCTACACCTGCTTTCTTTTGGCTGTAGCTTGCATGAAATATTTTTTTCCATCCTTTCACTTTCAGTTTCTTTGTGTCCCTGTGTCTAAGATGAGTCTCTTGTATGCAACATATTGATGGTTCATTTTTTTTGATCCATTCTGCGAATCTATATCTTTTAATTGGGGAGTTTAATCCATTTACATTCAACGTTATAACCGTGAAGGCATTTCTTGAATCAGCCATCTTATCCTTTGGTTTATGTTTGTCATATTTTTCCCCTCTGTCTGTTAATATCCTTTATTGTACCCATACCGAATCTCTTTAGTACTGAACCTTTCTCCATGTCTCTCTGTCCTTTCTTTGTTTCTCTGTCTGTAGGGCTCCCTTTAGTATCTCCAGTAGGGTAGGTCTCTTGTTAGCAAATTCTCTCAGCATTTGTTTGTCTGTGAAAAATTTAAGCTCTCCCTCAAATTTGAAGGAGAGCTTTGCTGAATAAAGTATTCTTGGTTGGAAATTTTTCTCACTCAGAATTTTAAATATATTGTGCCACTGCCTTCTCGCCTCCATGGTGGCTGCTGAGTAGTCACTACTTAGTCTTATGCTGTTTCCTTTGTATGTGGTGAATTGCTTTTCTCTTGCTGCTTTCAGAACTTGCTCCTTCTCTTCTGTGTTTGACAGTGTGATCAGAATATGTCTTGGAGTGGGTTTATTTGGATATATGCTATTTGGAGTTCTCTGAGCATTTATGATTTGTGTATTTATGTTGTTTAGAAGATTTGGGAAGTTTTCTCCAACAATTTCTTTGAATATTCTACCTAAACCTTTACCCTTTTCTTCCCCTTCTGGAACACCAATGAGTCTTATGTTCGGACGTTTTATATTATCTATCATATCCCTGAGGTCCATTTCGAGTTTTTCAATTTTTTTCCCCATTCTTTCTTTTATGCTTTCATTTTCCATTCTGTCATCTTCCAGGTCACTGATTCATTGTTCAACTTCCTCTAGTCTTGTACTATGAGTGTCCAGAATCTTTTTAATTTGGTCAACAGTTTCTTTAATTTCCATAAGATCATCCATTTTTTTATTTAGTCTTGCAATGTCTTCTTTATGCTATTCTAGGGTCTTCTTGATATCCTTTGTATCCCGTACTATGGTCTCATTGTTCATCTTTAGTTCTTTGAGTAGCTGCTCTAGGTGCTGTGTCTCTTCTGATCTTTTGATTTGGGTGCTTGGGCTTGGGTTATCCATATCGTCTGGTTTTTTCATATGCTTTATAATTTTCTGTTGTTTTGGCCTCTTGGCATTTGCTGAACTTGATAGGATTCTTTTAGGTTCTGTAGACCAATTGAAGTCCTTATCTCTAATTTATTAGATCTACAGCTTCATGGAGTACACTTTCTCTAACTAACCAGCAGGTGGCGTCCACGAGCCACCTGTTCTTCACAAGCCAGTTCTCCCCTGCTTAGCCTTTTTGGTGAGTGGGGGAGTGAGTCTTGTGGGGTCCAATTGGTGTACCAAACTTGCGTGTGTAGTTGGTGTTGCCTGCCCTGTATATGGGGCGTGTTTCTGGGCAGTCAGGGAGTGGGGGTGGCTCTAACAATCAAATCTCCCTGATGATCCTAGAGTTTTAAAGCTGCTGCAATAGTCTAATCCTTCAGTTCAGTCCTGCCACAGTTTGTCTCTGCCACTGACCCACAAGTCCTTGGTATTGGCGTATGGCTCCTGAGACTTGCAAGTGGGCCCCTCTTCCAGGCTGTGCACCCCGGGTCCTCTGTTGAGGGATGACTGTGCTATGTCTCAGGTGAGTGCCGTCCCCTCAGGGCAGTTCTGGGCTGCTGGGCTGTGTAGGGAGGCTCCCAGTCTGCTCAAATGATGGCTGAATGGGGCTTTGTTAATTCATACTGCTCCACCTTCCCAACTCTGGGACAATCAGCTGAGGTTGCAGGGGAGGCTAATGTCCACGCCCAGTTTTGTGGTGTGTGCCTGTTATTTGAAGCACTTCCGTCACACTGGGTTGTCTGGGGCAGCTCTGGGCTATGGGGCTGGCGACGGGCAGGAGTGTTTCCTGTCCACCAGGATGATGGCTGTGAGCAGACACCCCCCTTTTCTTGGGAAGTTGTGGTGTTTAGTGAATTTTCTCAGCCACTCGATTATTGCCTTTTGTCTCAGAGCTCTCTTAGTTCTGCTCTTGTCTTGACCTGCCCAAATTGCAAGTCTTTGAAGCTTTCTGTATTGGGCTTCTTAGAGTAATTGTTTTAGAAAAAGAAAAAAGGATTAAAAAAAAAGGGCCCTCCTCAGAGATCTAATGGGTTATTGAAATGCTAATAGACAAAGCAACCAGGGCCATTAAGGAAAGGTCCACAGGGCAGAGAGATTAGCTTTTCTTCGGGATTTGCATATGAGCCTCAGGGCCTGAGCTCTGCCCTTCCCCTTTCTATGTTCACTTGAACTCCAAAAATCCTCCGCTTTTATTTTGGAGTTTTTCGTGTTGTTTTTTTTTTTTATGCCTGTCTCCTCTCTGCTGGGCTGGCTGCTCTCAGATTCTCTGGTGTCTGGTCTCAGTCTATCTATGGTTGGAGTTTGGATCAGTAGAATGAGTTTCCGATAAGGGCTGCCACTGCAGTTCTCCCTTCTCCTTCCCGGAGCTGACAGCCCCTCCTCCCATGGGACTGAGCCTGGCAGGGAGGGATGCGGGTCCCCTGGCCACAAAAACTTACAGATTTCGCTGATCTCAGCAGTTCTATGTTTTCATGAGTGTTGTATGAAGTATGCCCAAAGTCAGATTGCTCTGTGGTGTCCAGTCCACGCAGTTCCTGGCTTTCTACCTACTTTCCTGGAGGAGTAACTAAAACATACAGCTCACCAGTCTGCCATCTTGCCCCACCTCTCCTGGGTCACTTTCTTTCTCTTATCTAGTATTTTTTATGGAGGTGTTTTTTTGCCCTGTCTCACCAACCACCATCTTAGGTTCCGTCTTTTTGTGTGTCTTAAAGGGTCAAGTTTGCATTTCTAGGAAAGAGAATGCTTTTGTATACTTTGAGGGTGGGGCATAGAAATTGGGAGTGGAGAAAGTTCAAGAAAACATAGAATTATGGAAATGTGGAGGTGATTGGGTCCTTGTGGAGAATCAAGTATCCCTTGCTCTGTGTTTTATACATGATAATCCAGGGAAGTAAGATTTCAAATCTAAAGTCAAGGGCCAGATTATTGAACTAATTGTGGTCACCAAATAGGAAGGTTTTGTAAAAGTTGTGGGTTTCCCCTATCATTATAGGTGGAAAAATCTCCTTTGTCCTTGAGCAACGGATGGATTGAGAAAGTTATGCTGTTGGTTCAAGTTCCCTATTTCTGTTGTATGGATCACTTGACCAGAACAGTCACATTTTGCATATGAAGAGATGCAGTAAATTGTACCTGCCAAAGTCTTTATCAGGATATATCTTTCCAGGTTATCAGGTCTAGTTTGAGAAGTGTCTTAGGCAGTGAAATTGGAGTTTCTGATCAAACTCTGGATGAATGCTAAGCTTTCCAAACAAGGGAGACCCACCAAATTTTCTACCCACTGTAATTTTTGATTGTGGCCATTATTGCTGTTGAGGCTTCCAGCTGCAGGATTCTCCCTGGAGTCTGCTTCTGAGATAGCAAGAACTCTAGCTGGCAGTTGGTACCAGTCTCTGCCCACAGTCTGTCACTCTGTGTAAATCCCTTAGTCCTGCTGTATCCTTCGAACAAAACTAATTTGCCATCTTACACCTGGGCTTGTCATCTTTAATTCTAGGCTTCTGAGCTGTTGTCTCCAGGGAAATAAGGGGAAGGATTCATCTTCTGCCCTCACATCCTCTTGACATCTATTATTCCAGCCATGTACCTCTTTACTCTTCTATTTAACTGTGTAATGTGATTCCTGAGTTTTTTAGTTTTAATTCTTATGGTAAAGAATCCCAATTACAATAAAATAGCTCCTTTTTAGAAACTGTTTCTATATAGAAAATTTATGAACAAAGAGGAACTTTAAAAAGAGGTTATTTTCTAATGGTGGAATTGCAGGTGTTGTGAGGGTTATAGGGGAGATACTTGGAGGCAGAGGAATTATTTACAGATGCCCCCATCTTCTACCTTCACCTCTAAATATGCAGCCTGGAGAGGGTGGGTATTCTACACCGTCAACCTTACAATAATTGGGCAGATAGTCTAGCTGGATAATTGATCTAGTTTAACAAGGGGGAAGTAGCATTACTGCTACATCATGGGGGCAGGGCAGAATATATGTATGGAGCCCAGAAGATCCTTTGGGGTCCTTGTAGTACTTTGGTCCAGAGGTTAGCCAATATATTATAATATATAGATAATAGAGCAAGGAAAAAAATATGAATATATAAATATATTTCCTATATTTTCTTCCTTGCTTTGTGTGTATGTATGTATATGTATATTGTGTACACACACACTCTTTCTTTGTTCTTTCCTTCCTACCTTTCTTCTATTTAATCTAATCTAATCTAATCTAATCTAATCTATCATCTGCCTACACCTCACTACAATAGAGCAATCTCACCAGATAAAGTGATTGGTACTGGCTGAAAACAAAGGACACATGGATTAGGTAGTATAGGAAAGAAGTTAAAAGTCCATCTCTGGCCTCATGACCACTTGTAGAAACTAGGATCATGGCAGATTCCTACATTTTCTTTTTTGCTCTGTTATGTGTATATTTGTGTGTATTAACTAATTTGCTTTTTTTTTATTAGAACAGTTGTGTATTTGCAGAATAATCATGCATGAATAAAGATAAAATTGCAGGATTCCCATATACCCCCATTATTAACGTGTTGCATTGGTGTGTGGTACATTTGTTACAATTGATAAAAGCACATTTTTATAATTGTACTATTTTTATAATTGTACTATTAGCTGTATTCCATGTTTGTATTGTATAGTTCCATGGACTTTAATCTAATTTACTTTTTTAAGCAGTTTTATTGAGAGATAGTCACATACCATGCAGTCCTTCCAAAGTGTACAACCAATGACTTTTTAGTATGAGCGGAATTGTGCATTCATCATCACAAACAATTTAGAACATTTTCCTTACCCTAAAAAGACAAACCCCAAACCCTTTAGCAGTCACCTCTCAATTGTTCTATCCTTCCACAGTCCTATGTAACCACAAATCTAATTCTGTCTCTATGAATTTATTTATATTTACATTTCATATACATGGAATCATACAATACAAAGTACTTTGTGTCTGGTTTATTTCACTTAACATAATGTTTTTAAAAAATTATTATTTTTTAAATAGAGAGGTTGTAAATTTACAAAAAAAATCATGTTAAAAATAGTGTTCCCATATAACCTGCTACTGTTGAACCTTTGTGTTAGTGTGGTACCTTTATTACAATTGATGAGAGAATATTAAAATATTACTGTTAACTATAGTCCATAGTTTACATTAGGCATATTTTTCTCATATATCACTCTATTCTAACACCTTGTAATAGTGTCATATATTTGTTAAAATTCATGTAAGAACATCCTTTATTTGTACTATTAACCACAGTCCGTCATCCACAGTAGGGTTCAAAATGGAGCAAGCTACTCACACTTTTTTTTACTGTAGTTCTCAGCCTCTTCCTCCCATTCTTTCTTGGATTCTGTACAGTGCTCTGTAGTCTCCAGAGCCCCAGAGCAGTTGTTTGAGACAGTTTCTGCCTGTCTACTAGCTGCTTTTGGAGGAAGATTGAGTTTTAGAGCTCACTATTCTGCCACCTTCCCTGGAATTCCCTAATTTACTTTTTACTTCTCTTTTTCCTTTACTATTTAAGATGTCTTGTTGGTTGTTAATTGCACAATTTATTCTTAGGCTACAAGATATCAAGGTGGGAATGTGACTAGAAGTGACTCAGTGACTGACGGAACTTTGGATCTCCTTTGTTTGGGGAGAAGCAAAATACATTTTTATTTGTATGAGAGTGTTGCATTATGTTATGCACTGTTGCTTTTAAGAGTAAATATGGACTATCTTAATTAAGAATGCACTTGGGAAGATGGCAGCATAAAGAGGAGTGGTATTAGTTAGTCCCTCTGGAGCAACTAATAAACAACTAGGAACAACTAGTAAATGATCTGGAATAACTGCTGGGGACAAGCATGACTGTTCACACAATGTGCACCAACCTGGATTGGGAGGAATGCCTGCGATCGCAGTGTGGAATCTGTGAGTAGAAACTGTGGATCTGAGCTGGGAGCCCCCTCCCCCACAGAAGCCTGAACAGCAAAGCCTCACTGTGAGAGAGAGCAGCACTCTCTGAACAAGTGAATATTCCTCAGTCCAGCTCCAACTGGGGTTTTAATTGGCAAACATAGACTGATCAATGCAGGCTGCCAATCCCCAACAAGCAGACAGAGGCTTTTAGTGACAACTCACCTTGAAGAGCCAGGGGACTTCTTTGTCTCAGGAGGGGGAGCCCAGAGGACCAGGTGCTATCTCTGGCAGAAGGGTGAAACTGGGGGCCATGGACTGACCCTGAAAGGGGGCTTTCTGTCCCCTTTTCTCTCTCTCAACCTGAGTGACTCATTGGAGAAAGCCTCAGCCATTTTCAGCTCTCAGTGTTCTGCAGTGGAAAAAACCTCAGCCATTTTTAGCTTGCAGCACTCTGACCCAGACAGCGGTGGAGATAGCAGAGTCAGAGAGACAAAGAAACTATTTATATGCAAATGAAAACTCCCTAGGAGGCTTATCTTCCCTAAGAGGAAAGAGGTAGTGCCCAGGTCTACTACCCACCTTCCATTCAGAACCAGACTCCAAAGCCTGGGGGAAAACAGCCATGGACCACACCTCTTTACAACAGTTGGAAGTGACAAGCTGACAGGTGCCACCTGCTGGGCAGAAAAGCACAGCAGCTTGAGGCCTCACAGGGTGAGTCAATCTTCTAAGACACACCCTCAGTGAAACCGGATACTGAATATTTCTTTCTTCTGGGACATGAGCCCATTCTGGTCTGGGAAAACCTGAATGGAGAATCCAAGGAAACCATGCCTAGACAACAGAAAACTACAACCTACACTAAGAAAAATGAAGTTATGGCCCAGTCAAAGGAACAAATTTACACTTCAACTGAGACACAGGAATTGAAACAACTAATAATAAGTCAATTCAAAAAGTTTAGGGAATATATGGCAAAAGAGTTGAAGGCTATAAAGAAAACACTGGGCGTACATAAGATAGAAATTGAAAGTTCAAAAAAACAACTGGCAGAATCTATGGAAATGAAAGGGACAACATAAGAGATGAAAGACACGATGGAAACATACAACAGCAGATCTCAAGAGGCAGAAGAAAATACTCAGGAACTGGAGAACAATGCATCTGAAAGCCTACACACAAAAGAACAGAAGGGAAAAGAATGGAAAAATATGAGTAACATCTCAGGGAACTGAATGACAACATGAAATGCATGAATGTATGTGTCTTGGGTGTCCCAGAAAGTGAAGAGAAGGAAAAAGGGGCAGAAGCCATAATAGAGGAAATAATTAATGAAAATTTCCCATCTCTTATGAAAGACATAAAATTACAGATCCAAGAAGTGCAGTGTACCCCAAACAGAATAGATCTGAATAGGCCTACACAAAGACACTTAATAATCAGATTATCAAACATCAAAGACAAAGAGAGAATCCTGAAAGCAGCAAGAGAAAAGCCATCCATCACATACAAAGGAAGCTTGATAGGACTATGTGCAGCTTTCTCAGCAGAAACCCTAGAGGCAAGAAGGCAGTGGTATGATATATGTAAGATACTGAAAGAGAAAAACCGCCAACCAAGAATCCTATATCTGGCAAAACTGTCCTTAAATATGAGGGAGAGTTCAAAATATTCTCTGACAAACAGACAATGACAGAGTTTGTGAACAAGATACCTGTTTTACAGGAAATACTAAAGGGAACACTACAGACAGAAAGGAAAAGACAGGAGTGAGAGGTTTGGAACACAATTTTGGGTGATGGTCATACAGCAATGTAAGTACACTGAACAAAGATAACTATGAATATGGTTGAAAGAGGAAGGTTAGGAGCATGTGGTACACCAAAAGGAAAGAGGAAAGATAAAGACTTGGGCTGTATAACTCAGTGAAACCTAGAGTGTTCAACAATTGTGATAAAATGTACAAATATGTTTTTTCATGAGGGAGAACAAAATGAATGTCAACCATGCAAGGTGTTAAAAATACGGAGGTATTGGGGGAAAAATACAATCAACATAAACTAGAGACTGTAATTAACAGAAACATTGTATTAGGCTCCTTTAATGTAACAAAGGCAAAATATACTAAGGCTAAATGCATATAAGAGGGGGGCATAAGGGAGGGGTATGGGACTCTTGGCACTGGTATGTTGTTTGACTCTTTATTCTACTTCAGTTTAATGCTATCTTTCCTTTTGTTGCTTCCTAGCTGTCATGTATTTTTTTCTTTTTTCTTTTTCTTTTGTCTCTCTACCTTCTTTGGTTCTTCCTCCTGCTTTGTGGAAGAAATGGAGATGTCTTTATATAGATAGTGGTGAGGGTGGTGAATACATAAATATGTGACTATACGGGGAACCATTGATTGTTTACTTAGGACGGAATGTTTGGTGTGTGAAGAAAGCTATCTTAAAAAACTGTGTTGATGATGAAACCTCGGGGGCACTTTATTGAGTGAAATAAGCCAGACACATAAGGACAAATATTGTAGGGTCTCACTGATATGAACTAATCATAGTATGTAAACTCATAGACATGAAATATAAGTTACCAGGATATATAAAGAGACTAAAGAATGGGGAGTGGTTGCTTATTATGAGCAGAATGTTCAACTAGGTTGAACTTAAATGTTTGGAAATGAACAGAGGTAATGGTAGCATGTTGTGAGAATAACTAACAATGCTGAATGGTGCATGAATGGGGTGGAAAGGGGAAGCTCAGAGTCACGTAAGTCACCAGAAGGAAAGCTGGAGATTAAAAGTTGGGAATGTATAAAACAGTGACCTTGTGGAAGGCAATGACTGTGACTAACTGTATAAATATTAGAAATCTCTTTCATGAACCAGAACAAATTATGACACTATAACTAGAAGTTAATAATAGATGGGCATATAGGGAAAAAATATACCTATTGCAAACTATATACTACAGTTAGTAGTATTTTAACATTCTTTCATCAACAGTAACAAATGTTCTATACCAATACTATGAGTCAACAATGGAGGGGGGTGGTTAGGGGTATGGGAGGCTTTGAGTTTCCTTTTTTTGTCTTTATTTCTTTTCTGGAGTAATGAAAATGTTTTAAAAATTGAAAAAAAGAATTAACTGTGGTGATGGATGCACAGCTGTATGATAGTAATGGGGGCAATTGATTGTACACTTTTGATCTTTGTAATTATATGGTATGTGTACAATCACAATTTTAAAAAATGCAAAAAAAAAGAGAGTAAATATGTGTAGAAGGGTGTGTTTGGATAATGAATGCTAAAGGGGTGGACTGTGGTAGATATTATGAGTTGGTTCTTTCAACTGCTATTCTATCTTCCTTCCAGAAGTAGAGGCTGGAAAGCTAATACACAAAATTCCCCAGATTCCCTTGCTGTGAATAAATTGGGTTCTTCCTATTAGATACTCTCATGTAAAACTGGAAGATGGATATGATGCAAAGTCCATTTTCCTGCTGCAGTTGCTCCTGGCAAATAAAGTTGAAAAAAATTGGGGAATTTAGAGTGCCTATGGTAGCTGGACCCAAAGTTTAGTATCTAGTCAACCAGCTTCCATGGATATTTAGAAGCAGCCGTGATAGCAGCATTGAGGACAGCAGGAGCAGCTTTCTGACCTCTGGTCACAGCTCCAGTGGTAAAATCTAGAGTCCTGAACTCAATAATCTTCTGGTATGTTTGTGTCTTCTGTTTCTCCAGCCCTTCCAAGCTCCTAGTACTTACCATATTAAATCCCTTTTAGTTTGACATACCTACAGTGGTTTATATTTCTTGTACTTTATCCTGACTTTTAGGCACATATTGGGCACTCCTTTCTATGGAGGTATAGAGACTCAAGATAACTAACTTCCAACTTTGTGAGATGGGTTCAAGGATTCTGCTTCTTCCCCAAAACTTGCTTCAGGAATCCCTAGGATTTACAAATCCCCAGCATATGCATGCATTTATTTTGGTAGCATGCAATGCAAAGAGCACTAGCCTGGGAGTCAGAGAACCTAAGTTAGTTCAGTATATCTCCCTGTGCTGTTTTGGATATATTATGTCCCCCAGATAAGCCATGTTCTTTAATGCAGTCTTGTGGGTGAAGACTTATTAGTCTTTTTGATTAGGTGGAACCTTTTGATTGAGTGTTTCCATGGAGATGTGACTCACCCAACTGTGGGTGAGAACTTTTTGATTAAATTATTTCCTTGGAGATGTGACCCCACGCATTCTGGGTGGGTCTTGATTAGTTCACTGTAGTACTTAAGAGAACTCAAGAGCCAACACAGGTGCTGACACTTGGAGATGCACACAGAAGGACATTTGGAGATGCTAAGCTAAGAGATAAAGCCCAGTGTTTGCCCTGGAGAAGGTAAGAGAGGACTCCCAGATGCTCACAGAGAAGTGCTCCAGGAGAACCAAGCAGAGAGCTGAGAGAAGCTAAGAGATACAGAAGGCCAGAGACATTTTGGAGAAAGCCATTTTGAAACCAGAACAGGAGCAAAAGACCAGAAGATGCCAGCCATGTGCCTTCCCAGTTGACAGAGGTGTTCCAGACACCATCAGCCTTTCCTAAGTTAAGGTATCCTCTTGTTGATGCCTTAATTTGGCCACTTTAATGGCCTGAGAACTGTAAATTTTTGACCTAATAAATCCGCTTTATAAAAGCCAATCCATTTTTGGTATTTTGCGTAACAGCAGCTTTAGCAAATTGGAACACTCTCTAACTAGCTGAATGGCCTTGGAAAAACTGGACAACTTCCTTGATCTTCAATTGCATCTGTAGAATGAGGATCAGAATCCCCATGTGATGCATCACAGAGTTCGTATAAGGAACTGCATCAATAACAGTAACTATTACTCCATTAACAAATACTTACCAAGAATCATCCAGACTCCATGTGAAGTATTGGGAATACAGCAGGGAGTGCACAAAGGTGTGCTGATAAACCAGTTTTTTGTTTTTTTGTTTTTAAAAGGTAGCATTTGCCAATTTCCGTGGTGTAAATATTCCTACCATGGCTGATTTCAAGGTCCTTGTGTAACTCACTGAATGCAGTGTTCAGAAGAGAAGTGTACAATGAGCCCTCATGTGCTATCTCTAGTGAACTATTGACGATTACAGACCAGAGGGGCAGAGACAGTCATCAAACACATAGTCAGCCTGGCAACAGGCTGGGATAAAGTACTACAAAGGCAAAGAACAGGATGTCATGAGAAAGTGGTACTGGTAAAATTAATTTAGATGACTGATTAGGGAAGAAGTGACATTTAAGCTGAGAACAAAGGAGAAGAGGAGTTGCTCAGGTTAAGAGACGGAGGAAGGGGAAACAAAACCATCTCAGGTGGAGGAAAGAGCATGTGTGAAGGCCTTGTAGCTAGAAAGAGTTTGGCCATTTGAAAGCATGTAATGCGCTCCATGGAATTGTAACCAGGTGAATGGTGTTGGGTTTAAACCAAAGCACAGGGGAGACTTTTAATGTCTTAAGCCTGGCAACAAAGCGGTGAACTCTGCAGTTGCAGAATGGAGAATGAATTTTAGAAGGGCATGCATGGAAGCAGGAATATTAGGAGATTACTGGAAAAGTTCAGGAAAGAGATGTTCACAGTGGAGATGGAGAGAAGTGAACTGATTCAAGATAAAATTTGGAGGCAGAATTAATGTTTACTGAACTTACTGTGTTATTTTTTTTCCCTTAAAAATTTTTATGTTTAAATTAACATACAATACAACTGACTTTTTGGAGAATACAAGTCTATGATTTTTAACACACATAGATTCATGTACCCACACCACAATGAGGATTCTGAACCATTCCATTACCCCCCAAAAGACTCCCTAGTGTAATTCTTTTGTAGTTACACCCTCCCTCAACCCTTGGCAGATCTAGAAGAAGGAGGATGGGGACCTGAACCCAGACAGAACCATTATCCATTTAGGTCCCAACTGTGTTACCAGTGTTCCTTTGCACTCAGAAGCATTTAACCAGGCCTAACCTTTCCCAGAGAGTTTGTTTCAGGAGCTTGACCCTTCACAGACTTCGTACTGCACCAGCATGCTCGGGAAAGCCTGTGGGAGCCTTGTGAGTGCACCAAAAATTTCCATATCCTGAGAAAATCACAAAATCAGCGACGGGGGAAGGCAACCTATTTTTAGCACATAAATAATTTAGGTCAGAATATTCCAGGTAGTTTTACATTATAGCTGAAAACATACCTCAATTCAGATGGTTATAAAATGATTTCAATAAACATCATTGCTAAAAACATAAGCATTTTAATTAGCTCATCTGCAACTCCACAGTGCCTGCTGAGATATAAATATATATATTCATAATATAGATTATTGTGAATATATTTCTTATTAGTTGCATCTCTCTCTCCTCCTTTCCCATTATTGTTTTTTTCACCAAGTATCTTCTAACTTTTGAGTGAAGGAGAGTTCTGTTTACTTGATTCTGGGGTCATGGAAGATGGGCACAATTAATTTCTTTAGAAAGGGGAGAGAGTTCGCTATGGTTCATATCTCAATTCAAAAAAGAATATCAAGTATTTCTTCATCTAGAATTGCAACTTCCCTGTTCCCCAAATCCAGTGACTCTTGTGATTGGTTGAGGGACTAGAGGACAGAGAACTGCACTAAAGATGAGCAGTTAAAGGAGAAGAAGAGGAAGAAGGAGAGACACCTTACCCCAGGAAGCATAGGCTCAGTTCTGGGCAGGGTTTTTATGTGCTTTTCCTTGCAGGTCCTCTCTGGAGCCCCAAAAGACATGGTATGATTCCTAGATTCTGCAAATGGAGAAACCAATGCTCAGGGGGATAACTTTTCCAAGGCCATTTGGTTGTGCCTTAAGTCCAGAACTCAATCCTGGGCAAGAAGATGAGCTGCACCAGAAGTCAGGAGTGTCTTTGTGTCAGCACCCCCACCCCTTCCCCAGTGATGTTTGAAGGTACCCGAGGAAGGTGAGAGGTCTTAGCAAGAAAGATAGAAAAACAGAAAGGAAACAAAAGGCAAACATAGAAAATTGGAGGCAGAAGTAGAAGGGAAACAAGCACAATCCTTGATTTCTGTATCAGGGAGAACCTCTGCAAGACACTTCAGAGTTCGCAAAGTTCAGTCACATCCACTGGCTCTCATGATTTGTAAATACACACACCCTGGTTTGAGGCCCATTTCTGAACATCACTGGTAATATAGCCTGAGAAATGGTACTATACCAGACTTGGAATTGACCTCTGTTTTGGTTATCTGTTGATATGTAACACACCACCCCCAAAACTTAATGACTACAACTTATTATTTCTCATGATTCTGTGGGCTGGCCAGCCATTCTTTTGCCTCACATGACATCAGCTAGAGTGCTGGGATGGTTATTAGGTACAAAATGCCATCACTCACATGGCTGACAATTGGTGCTGTCTGTTGGATGAGAGCTCAGCAGGATTGTTGGCTGGCAGTTTCAGTTATTCTCTATGTGGGCCTCTCCATGTGGCAGCTTGTGCTTCCTCACAGTGAGGCGGCTGGGTTCCAAGGAGTGTTCCGAGAGGACAATACTTGATGTGCAACTGCTCATCAGCCTCCTCTTGCATCATGCTTGCTAATGTCCCACTGGACAAAGGTTGTCACATGACCAAGTTCAGAGTCATTGTGGCTACACAAAGAGGCTACTTAAAGACATGCATGCAGGGAGATGTGGCTCATTGGGGGCCACCAAAGTAACAGTAACAGTCTACACCATCTCCAAGAACTTGCTTTGTACCAGCAGCACACAAAATTTTGTCTGTGGCTCATTCCCTGTCTGAAGCTTCAGGTCCCACCACAACTTCTTTGCCAAGCTCTGTTGGAATGTTCTTTCTGATACAGAGTCATAGTTGGCCTTTTCAATTTTATCCACTGCCTTGGTTCGCTTTGTGCAGGACACTGTACCAGGAAATATGAGCCCTTTATCCCTCTTGTAAGAAACCAGCTGTCCAACTGGTGAGATTAAGCTAGCACTCATGATAATAAGCAAGAACATGTTGGCAAAGGAGGGACAGAAATTCAAAGAAGGGAGAGAAAAATGAGGATATCCCTCCCTCCCTTCCATTTTTCTCCTTCCTCCATTTATTCTCACATTCTACACCCTACCTCTTCTGACCTGCTACTCATCTTAGGTTTGTATCTTCCTAAGGAGGAAAGAGGCAAGAATGAATCATGTTCATCTACCATATCAGTTATCCATTGCTGCATAATAAATTACCCTTACTTGGTGGCTTAAAACAAGAACAAACATTTATTATTTTTATGATTTCTGTGGGTCAGAAGTTAGGGAATGGGTTCTGGATCAGGTTCTCTAATGAGGTAATGGTTAATATGTCAGCTGGAACTACAGTCATCTGAAGGCTTGCCTAGAGCTGGAGGATCCACTTCCAAGAATCTGCTCATGTGGCTGACAAGCTGGTGCTGGCTGTTGGTGTGAGGCTGCGGTCTCTTTTCATAAGGGCTTCCCCACAGGCTGCTTAAGTGTCCTCAGGACATGGCAGCTGGCTTTGCCCAGAGCAAGGAATCCAAGAGAGCAGGAGCTAGGTGGAAGCTATCCTTTTTATGACCTACCTTTGGAAATCACAAAGCATCATTTCTGCTCTATTCTGTCTGGTAGAAGTGTGGCCTGCTTTCAAGTGGAGAGGAAAAAGACTCTATGTTTTCAAAGGAGGAGTGTCAAAGAATTTGTAGACCTGTTTTAAAACTACCACACCTGGGTTTCGAAAAGGATTCTTCCTGTGGTCATTCATCATATTATCTCTCCCTTTAGTAATTTCTGAGGCTGTGGCAGTCTTCATCAGGTGTTTTAAGTAACTCCAGGGAATGAAGTAGACAAATGATTTCTCAATAACCAAGTTCTTTTTCCCCTATGTAAAGAAGTTCTCTTCCCACACAGGTTACAATGATGCTGACCTTAGCAAGACTGAAGGATGCCTCTCAAAGGCCGAAAGATTTTGAAAAGGCAAAGAAGACATGAGTGGAGACGATGGCCAGGAGAGACTGCTGTCAGTAAGGAAAATTATGGAGGTCAGTGTTTCCCGTTGTCCAGTAGGGGGACCTAGTCTTTTCTGAGGTGAACTCTCCATTACTGTCCCTTTACTTCCCTTGAAATAAAGTGTGTTTAGACTGTGTGCTTATTTTTGCCCCCCTCTCTCATGCGTTCTCCATGGAATTCATTATTTCTGATTCAGTCAAGTGCATTACACATCCACGGAGTCAGTTTAACTCATTTCAGCTCATCAGCTAATATCACTCTTTTCTCTAGCAACTTCTGTTGGAGGAATCTGCAAAGATTAGATTTGCCCTGCTTCTGGGAAAATTACCTGAAAGGAGAAAGGTGAAAACTGAAGTAAGAGATCCTTAACCCTTGGAAGGAATTATCTGGGGTATTAAAGAAATAGATTTTTGCCCCTTTGTTCCCCATCTCTTTCTTCATTTGGTTTTCCCACTGGGACCTCACTTAGAATGGCCTCGCTCTGGATGGGTTCTGTCTGGTTGGCTCAGTATCCTGGTACGATATGAGAAGCTCAACCGAGAGTCCTGGTTTGAGTGCTGGTTACTAAAATGCTCAGTACGTGATTGTCGAATGAGCAGGTAGGAGAGGGTGTTGGGAGCAGAATTAGGCTTGGGCTGAATGCTGATGTAAGTTCTAGTTTAGTTGAGTCTCTTGACCTTGATTTTCTTTTTTTGTGAAACAGAAGGGGCAGAGGATTGGGGAGCTCAGGTGGTCCATGGTTCTATGTTTTGGTGGAATTAGAACTGTAGTCACCAGATATGGCAATATCTAAAGAGATGCTTTAGCTCAATATTAGTTCTATGCTGATTTGATGACATAGACCAGAGATGGATGTCTTGTGTGACCTCACTCTGGTCACAGACTCTCCATGTTACCCATCTATAGAATAAACAATAGAGTGGCTACTCTTCCAGATCTAGCTCCTCTGCTTCCAAATGTTCCTCTGTCAGCAGCTGTACTGAGTGAGGATCTTATGGGATCACTTGGGCATTGCCAAACATTGATGTCACAGTACGCTCGACATGGTCCTGGGGATGTTGGAGAGGGCTGTCAGCAGGGTGAGATAGAGCCTCCTCCTTTTTGGTTGTGAATTTTCTGCTGTTTGAGAAGGCACCAAATTCGGGCATTCAAGGGGATGTTGATTTGGTCTTTTAGAATTGGAGGCAACTTTATAGATAATTTGGTACAACTCCCTCATTCTTGTTATGAGAATCCCTGCACCACAGGAAGGTGAAATGCACATTTAACAAATTAATAGTTACACTAGGACTAATACTGGTAACCTCTAATTGAGAGTTTCCCCCCACACTAGGCCTACTCCTGTGTTCAAGGAAAAAACCAAATCAAAGTTCTCTAGAATTCTGATGCCAATATTAGGCAGGAGGTAATCTAGGGCCTAGCACAATGCAAGACACGTAGTAGTAGGTGCTTAATAAATACTGGTTGAAGACATGATTGTGTGAAGTTCTGTGAGGTATGTTACAGGCTCTCTCAATTTGTAGCTTCTAAGTTAGAAGTAATCATTCCACTCTAAACCTCTTTTCCCCTAGTGCCCTCACCTTAGAACCCAACTCTTTCTGAAAATACCTCAGAGACATTTTCATTTTATTTATTTTATAGGCCATATTCTTATCTGGGTCCCTTTGTTTTGTAATGGCAAGACCTAGATACTTGGATATTATAGCTCATGTGCAAAAACTGGGCCACCTTCAAATTGATTTATGGGACCTGCCCAAGGGCAGGTATATGTAAAGTCCTGATTCAGGATTTAAAAAGAGGCATGCAAATAAAAAAATGATGTATGTTATTGATTAGGAAACTGTAATGTCCAAAGTTATTTACAAAAACTTCACTCCTTTTATATTTCTAAAAACTCATTTTCACTGATATTAATTCACTACTTGTGTCCTCAATAAGGGAATTACAAATTTAATTGATTTTGAACTCACAGATTTTGAACTTAATGAAATTGTTTATTTCAGTAACTTCACTTTCCTTTTTCTTCGCCATTAAACTTGGTGATATAAATTCCAGACAGATTTGCCTAACAGCTGAAGGGGCTGAAAATAAGAGATCGCATTTCTGTGGAAGTTTTCCAATTTTATATCCTGGATGATACACTGGTTCAAGAAGTCATTTTGACTCCTTCTCATTGAAGACATTTTCTTTATGCCTCCACATTTGTCTTATTATTTAAGAAGATATTGAGTCTCTACCCTGCTTAAAGAATCTTTGATGTCTTCTCATTGACCCCATGAGAAACCCCAGAACTTTAGCATGGCATTCTTGGAGCTTGATGATCTGTCTGCCAACCTACCTCCTTTTCCATACTCCTTATCACTGCTGCTCCAAGCTGTTTGCTCCTTCAAACACACCACACACCACAAACTTTAATGACAGTAGTGTATTGACTATCTATGGCAGCATAATAAATTACTCCAAAACTTAATGGATTAAAACAGTGCAAAATGTATTATCTCATGGTTTCTGTGGGCCAGGGATCTGGGCATGGCTTAGCTGGGCCCCCTGGTTCAGGGTCCATTATGAGGCTGCAATCAAGGTGTTATCCAGAGCTGCAGTCATCTCAAGTTTCAACTAGAGAAGAACTTCTTCCAAGCTCATTTATGTGATTGCTGGTAAGATTCATTTGCTCCTCACTTCCTCACCTCCTCACCTCCTCACCTCCTCACTGTTGACTATAGGACTCCCTGCGTTCCTTGCCAGGTGGCTCTTACCAAAACAGCAAGCAATAAGAGAGGGGGGTGGCAAGGGAGGGAGAGAGAGACACGAGCAAGATGGTTGTCACAATCTTTTGTTACCTAATCACAAAAGTAACATCCCATCCTTTTGCTGTATTCTATTGGTTAGAAGTCAGTAGGGCTGGCCCACTCTCAAGGAGAGGAGGTTACAACAGGGCAGGAATACCAAGAGGTAAGGGTCATTGGGAACTATGTTAGAAGCTGCCTACCACAAATAGCATTTGTGGTTAACATTTATTGAGTTGATTCTATGTAGTAGGCACTCTGCTAAGGTCTTTCCATACAGTATTTCATTTAACCATCACAATATTCTATTGAATGGATAATGTTTTCATCGTCACTTTAGGGATGAGGAACAAGAAGCACAAAAAGATTAAATAACTATCAAGTGGAAGAGACAGGATTTGATCCCTGTTTTTCAGGCCACAAAGCCTTGAGGCAGGAGGCAATTTCTTCATTTCACCATTCTCAGAGCTCAGCACAGGCACTGTGCATAGGAGCCTGGCAGGTGCTGAGTAACTGCTACAGAATGAATGAATGCATGAAGACTTGGGTCACAGTACAGCTGCTTTTGCCCAAACCTGGTCCCAGGTCTTGACTTAGTCTAAATAATAAATTACCATGTGATTAAATAAGGCTGAATTATCTTTAATTAGAGAGGAGAACTCTGAAATTCAGGTGCAGAATTCAGGAGAGGACATGGAGTTTTTAAATTGTTTTCATGTTGTACAAAGCAGATGTCATTATTAATGGGAATTTTAAAAGGAAATTCAAGAAATCAGAATGCCAGAATCCAAGCAGAGAGATTAAGGGGTTATACGAGAGACTACTACAGATGCAAGATGAATATTAGAATTGTATCTGGAAGGTGAAATTAGTAGCTAACTGTTAGGAGGATTTTTAAGCAGACTCATTTTCCTTAAGGATGAATAAAATTAAAGTCAGCAAGCAGATGACTAGCCGAACTGGAGATCAGCTGGCAGGTGTGTCTGTGGCAGAATTGGTTGGGAGAAAATGGGCAAGCAGGGACTGGGGACAAAGAGATGGCTCTTTCGGCATCCAGACGATCTAGACTCAACAACTCCTATTTGTATCTCTCCATTTTCAGGATGAGGTGCCTGGGCTCTCATAGGAATGGGTGGACTCTAGTGGCAAGGTCTCCTCTCCTTGGGGTGTGCACCGTCAACTGTCGCCTCTCTGGGTCTCACTTTTCTGAGCTCTAAGTGGTGCTGTCTCTCCCTTTAAATGGACAACCCTTTTTTGTTGTTGTTGACATTGTTATTGTGTACTGATTAATAACAAGGTTATAGAGGAAGCCAGTTCATTGTAATCTTTGCAGCTGGTAAAAGAAGCATTTTGTCTTTGAGGTACCATTTATACAATGCATAAATTATTTATTGGTTGTATAATTTAGTTCAGCCTTTCAGATGCCTGCAGGATGTCACCTGCTCATGGACAGTTTATAAATCAGGAAAAGGAGGCTGAGAGAAGTTGGTGTGGAGTATTTTTTCAGGGCCACATAACAAGTAAATGGAAGACACTAATGCAAGCTCTGAGTTCTTTCCACTCCCACTTTTGCCCCCATGCTGGTTCCCTACAGAGTTGCAGTGAGAAGAATCCCAATGTATTGTCCCTTTTATCTTACAGTCACATCTGGGATGTGCCATATTGTTGGGTGAAAATGAAATGGGAAGCTTGAGAAAAGTTTGGCCAGCAAAGAGGGAAACCTAAAGAAAGAAGGAACCAGACAAGGCAGGAGTACAGGGGTGTTGTGTCCCCCTTGCTATCTTGGGGAGACATGAGTGATTTAGTGATATGAGGGAGTTGAAACACAGATGCATTGGTGGATGATGCCATGAGCAGCCCTGCCCACTGTCCCCCTTCCCAGGGTGGGCTGGATGCATCTTTGTCCATCATCTTTCTCACACTGGAGCATCTCTCCTGTCAATGGATGGTCACAATGCTAAGTGTGATAGTTTGGAAGTTTTATGGACCACATAAAATTATGTTCTTAAAATTAATCCATTCCTGTGGATATGGACCCATTGTAAGTAGGATCTTTCAGTGAGTAGGATCTTAAGTTAAAATGTGATCCACTTCATTCACAGTGGGACTTAATCCTTTTACTGGAGCCCTTTATAAGAGGATGAAACACACACACACACAAAAATGACAGAGAAGACAGAGAGAAACACACAGTAGTTGGAGCAACCAGAAGCTGAAAGCAATGAATCCCAGGAGAGAAAGGAAAGACAATGTGAGAGAGGAGTCCCGGATCTCCAGCAGCCAGTCTTCAGGAAGAAAGTATCATCTTGATGGTGCCTAGATTAGGACATTTTCATGACCTCAGAACTGTAAGCTTGTAAACTAATAAATCCACATTGTAAAAGCCAACCCATTTTATAGTATTTGCATTTCAGCAGCATTAACAAACTAAAACACTGGGGGACAGAGGCTGTTTTTCCACCATCAAGAACTCTTGGAGGTGAGGGACCTGTGTGGAGGCAGCTGCTACCCCTGAAGGTCTGGAATGCAGCAGGAGCATCCCCTGCACTGGGGTGTGTACCCTGATTTTCGGTCTGAAAAATAAAGTTTGATCAACAGATTAAAAATATACTCAGAAGTGGGTGTGTATGCCCATTCAGACAGAACATTCTCTGGCACACTCTGTTGTCTCTTACCTCCTCCACACATGCCCCGGGGTCTTTTTGGAGCGCCCAGTCTGCTACAGATAGCTTCTTTGGACCCCCAAAGCCTTCTATGCTAGTGCAGTCATCTTTGTCTGCCTTGGCCTTGGCAATGTCTCCACCTCTTCTCTTGGTCACAGGAGCCCGTGTGAGTTAGTGAGTGTCTCAGGTCACACCTCCCCTCTGAGGAGCAGGGAGAGACAGGGATAGCTCACATTTGCCATGGGTCTGGCCAGTTTACTCCCACTGTACAACATATTCAAAGCAACCATCAGAAAAGAACAAATCAACTCCACAATGTTAAGAGCTATATTTATAATGGATATTCAGCAAACCTTCACTAGGCCTCTACCGTGGTCAGGCTCTTGGGCTGGACAGGTACCAGGGAGGAAGAGAAGTATGAAGTCAAGCCTTCAGCACTGTTCCTGGACCTAAGCAGGTTCCCAGTGGAGCCAGCTGCTTTCCTCCCTTCCTGACCCTGAGTAATTCATGGATGTGTGCCCTTGCAGTGGTGATGTGATGTGGAAATTGAGCAAAGGTGCTGGGAAAGGAATGTGAAAGTTCCCTGGGGTCAGTATGGGCTCTCGGGCAATTACCATCCTTCTCACTGGACTTCACAACTGCCTTCAGAACCCAGATGATGCTCTGGCTTTCTCTAAGGACCTCTTTGTCAGGTCCCTTGCCTCTTTGTCAGGGAACCACAATTCTTCAGTACTCAGCCATAATTTAATGACAATTTAGTCTGTGTTCCTGTGTTTCAGCTCCACTACTGCAACTTGTTTACAGCACTGCTTAAGTGCTCTCGGGGGCCCCTTTACAGACATCCAGAGGGTTTGTCCACTAAGAGGAAGCTTTTCCTAGCCTTTACCTCCTAGGATCTTACTGTATTCTGCTGACCTGTTTATTAGGAAATCTGTTAGGCTTCTGACCTACACTTTGATGGAAGAGGGAATGAAAGGTGTCACCAGGAATACTGATTTGAACAAAGATGACTAGAGGATCTGTGGAGACAGCTTGAGCCAATTTAGCTTCTTTCATAATTCCATGTTCTCACCCAAAGATTGAGATAGGTCCTACTGTTAAGGAACCAGGCAAGTCAAAATCTTTCTAAAGAAATTCTGAATAATTTCTCTTTACAGATCATACTACAGAAAAATATCCAGAGAAATGATACATTATTTCTTATGAAATTTAAAGGACTCTTTTTGGGGTTATAAATAAACTCTTTATCACTCATTTGAAGATAATAAAATTTGTGAATTTTCTGCTCTGAAGTTTTAAGTCTCAGTGTGCCTTTTCCTGCCACCTGGCTTGTGTCTAGCTTTACCTCACCCCCTACAAGTCGGTGTGTGTTTAGGGAATGAAAAACAATTTTAATATTTGCCAAAGTAAAATGTAATTAGGTTGGTAAATCTGCTGTTTAAAAGGGCATGTGCAAAATCCCCAGACTAAATATAAATTCTTTCTAGATTGTCTTCTGTTTTCGGTTCTTTCTATTGCCTGTCTCTCATATCACCATGGGTAATCAGAAGTTGATCATATATATATATATATATATTTTTTCATATATATATTTTTAAAATGAAACTAAAACAAACCAGTGTAAATTAAAAACCAGAACTAGGGTACAAATTCGGGGAGAAATATGAATGAACTTTATAGGTGCTCTGTCTATCATCATTTGTCCACCTGTCTATCCATTATTTACCCATCTGTCCATCCAATATTTAATCTGCCTGCATATGCCATGCATCATGCTTGGAGTTGCACATCAGAGTAGAAGGAACATGGGCCATGGAATCATATGGACCTGGATTATAATCCTGGCTATAAATTTGTGCTAGTTTTGTGACTGATGAAACTCAGTCTCTGCAGCCTCATGTTACTTATCTCTATAATGATTATCCAAATCCCTTCCTCATAGGGCTGTTATGTACTGGTATAGTATCTGATATTTAAGGACTCTGTAAATATTAGTTGTCTTCCCTTGTTTCACTCTCCATTCTCTATTTCCTGATTAACGGACATGCACCTTTAAGAAAAGTCACTTTTAAATTGAGCTCACCTTGACTTTCCCGCCTTGCCATTTTGTTAAGAGGAGTAATTGAAGTAACTGAAGAAAATGGCAGTAAAGAGCATGGCAAATAAGAGGGCCCAGGCCCCCTGAATGTTAATATTTTCCAAGGTTTTCTCAGTTCCTCTGAGGATGACACTCAAGCATAATTAGACCTGGAAGATCCTGGGATCTTGGCCAAGCCAAACATCCAGGAGATGCTTCCTGTGTGCTCCATGGGCTAGTCCATGGAGAACTGCTGCCTAGGATCTCCATTAGACCAAATGGAGCCTTCTTGGGAGCTGCCATCCCATTAGATGCATGGTCTCCAGACCTCAGCACCAGGCGGGGTTTCCTATTCCCATTCTAGGATTTATCAGGACTAATCTCATGTCACCGAACCTTGACTTCTGAATGTCTAAGCTTTCCCAGTGTTTTATCCTCAACCATCCCTCCAATTATGTTCATCCTCTATTCCAGGGTTTCTCAATCTCGACACTACTGACATTTTGGGCTGGATAGTTCTTTGTTGTGGGTGGAGAGAGGGAGGGGATGCTGTCCCGTGCATGTTTGACAGCATCCCTGGCCTCTACCCTTTACACCCTCAATTTTGACAACCAAAAATGTCTCCAGACCTTTTCAAATGCTCCTGATGGGCAAAATCAGCCCTGATTGAAAATCTCTGCTCTAATGCAATCCACATCTTTCCATTGTGCCCTCTGGAAATATCAGCAAACTCATCTCTACCCTCATCTCTGAATTTTCATTTCCTGTTTCTAATTGAAACATGGTTATTCCTTGGTCTTTCAAGGGGAGGCTGTTTCTTCTTCCATATCTTACCTTCCTAGGGGCCAGGAAGTGAAGTAACTCTCTTCCTTGCTCCCCATGGTTGCTTTCAAACAGGCATTGTCCATTCTGCCCACAAAATCTTCTGCCCTTTGAAAGACAAGCCATCCTGTAATGATGCATTGTCCACTGACTGTCTTATCTCTTTCCTTCAGTCATGGAAGAATTCGGTACCTGGCTTACTGTCTTACTCTTCTAAACACCATCATCATCGTCCGTGTCTTTAGCATCCATGTTGGGGACTCATAGAACACTGTGGCCTCTCAGTTCCTGGGTCTCATTGTCAATGATCTCTCAGTTTACCAAATAAATAATGGAACTATCCAGACACAATTTAGATCCAGGGTTATAGGAGTAATGGGATAGACGTGGTCTCTGTTCTTGTGGGAGTTTATAGTCTAAGGATGGAGAGATGGAACTATAATAAGTAAGGAAGATAATTCCATTTTGTTAATTGCTATGAAATTAACTGATGTGAATAGGGAATAAAAGGGTTGCTGGGATGATTTTGTATAGGAGAGTGAGGAAAGTCCTTTCTGAGATGGTGAACTGTTGCGCTGAGACTTGAAGGATGAAAAGAAGTTGGCTTGGTAAAGAACCAGAGGAGAAACAATTCAAGAATAAGACACTGGAAGTCCCAAGGCTTTGCAGCGGTGATAAGCATGGAATGTTCAAGCAAAAGAAAGTTGCCAGAGTGGCTGGGGAACAGTGAGGGTGCTACTGGATGAGATTAGTTTATGAGTCCTGTCTGGGTGCCTTGTTTAATTAATTAGTTGTTTGTATTTCATGTGCACGAAAATGAGTTGCTCATTCTCAGTTTATGACGCCCTATCATTGCTGCTCTGTGACTGAGGCTTTTTTAATTTTCAAAAATACCTCCCCCATGAACAGTTTCCAATCCAATTCCCCTACCTCCCATATGATTTCATTTTTGTATATTTGTCTTTTGTATATATTTCTTCCATTCCACATCTGTTTATGTCCATGTGTCCATGTTTTCTGTGTTTTAAAATACTTGCATTAATAGTATTGTACAATAATTCTTGTCCTTTACATTTTCATCCAACTTTATGTTTTTGAGATCTCTCCATATTGCTTTATGTATCTAGTTCATTTCTTCTGCTTTCTGGATAATGTTGCATCATATATATCTACACCTTTCAATTATCCATTTTTCAATTTTTGAATACCTTTGTTTCCAGTTATTTACCCTCATAAACAACACTGGATATGTTTTCCTGTGCTCCCTAGTGAGAACTTCTTTGGAATGTGTTCCCAAAAGTGGGAATGTAAGGTCTTTTAAAATATGAGCATTCTCTAAGTTCAATAAATACTGGCAGTTTGATCTCCAAAATTGTATACCACTGTATACCCCATTAGCGGTGCACAGTTTTCTATGTATTTATCACCAATTCAACTTAGAACTCTCCCACAGTTATGTAAATTTATTCTCAGAATACACAATTGCATTAGCCATTCTGTCAATTTTCTGTTTCTGAAGAACTATCTTCTAGAGCCTTCTGATCTCCAAATGGAGCTGGTTGCTCTTCAGGACCTACACAGCTGTGCTCTTGGGTTCTGCCCTCACCATAACCCTGTGGATCTCCTTTCCTTCTCTCTTGTATTTCTGGGTTTTTATGTCTTTCTCTTTCTTGGCATACTCTCTTATTTTCATGGAGCACATCCTCCATTAGCTTCCTGAGAAATGACATATATTTTACTGAGAGTGCCCTATGTCTACAATGTCTTTATTTTATCCTCACACTTAGTTAAAAAGTTGGGTAAAACATTCTTGATTGGAAATAATTTTTCCTCACAATTTTGATGGGATTGTTCTATTGGATTCTAATTCACACTTTTGCTATTGAGAAGTTCAGTGCTATTCTGCTCCTTGATGCTTTGAATAAATTTTTTTTTTCTACTCAGGAACTTACAGAATCTTCTCTTTTTCCCCCGGCTCTGAAATTTTAAAGTGATGGGTCTTGGTGTGGGTCTATTTTTATCTCTTGTGCTGAGTAGTTTCTGGGGTCCTTTTAAATTTGGAAACTCAAATCTTTTAGTGCTGGGACATTTTCTTCAATTATTTATTTATTTATTTATTTATTTATTTATTTATTTATTTTATTTATTTATTTTTTTAATCTTCATTTTATTGAGATATATTCACATACCACGCAGTCATACAAAACAAATCGTACTTTTGATTGTTTACAGTACCATTACATAGTGGTACATTCATCACCCAAATCAATTCCTGACACCTTCATTAGCACACACACAAAAATAACAAGAATAATAATTAGAGTGAAAAAGAGCAATTGAAGTAAAAAAGAACACTGGGTACCTTTGTCTGTTTGTTTCCTTCCCCTATTTTTCTACTCATCCATCCCTAAACTAGACAAAGTGGAGTGTGGTCCTTATGGCTTTCCCAATCCCATTGTCACCCCTCATAAGCTACATTTTTATACAACTGTCTTCGAGATTCATGGGTTCTGGGTTGTAGTTTGATAGTTTCAGGTATCCACCACCAGCTACCCCAATTCTTTAGAACCTAAAAAGGGTTGTCTAAAGTGTGCATAAGAGTGCCCACCAGAGTGACCTCTCGGCTCCTTTTGGAATCTCTCTGCCACTGAAGTTTATTTCATTTCCTTTCACATCCCCCTTTTGGTCAAGAAGATGTTCTCCGTCCCACGATGCCAGGTCTACATTCCTCCCCGGGAGTCATATTCCACGTTGCCAGGGAGATTCACTCCCCTGGGTGTCTGATCCCACGTAGGGGGGAGGGCAGTGATTTCACCTTTCAAGTTGGCTTAGCCAGAGAGAGAGGGCCACATCTGAGCAACAAAGAGGCATTCGGGAGGAGGCTCTTAGGCACAACCATAGGGAGGCCTAGCCTCTCCTTTGCAGCAACCATCTTCCCAACGGTAAAACCTGTGGTAGAGGGCTCAACCCATCAAACCACCAGTCTCCTATGTCTGTGGTCATGTTAGCAACCATGGAGGTGGGGTAGGCGAATACCCCTGCATTCTCCACAGGCTCCTCAAGGGGGTACTACATCTTTTTTTTTTTCCCTTGTTTTTCTTTTCTTTTTTTTTTTTTTTTAGACTTTCCCTTCTTTTTTAAATCAACTGTATGAAAAAAAAGTTAAAAACAAAACAAACATACACTAAAAGAACATTTCAAAGAGACCATAACAAGGGAGTAAGAAAAAGACAACTAACCTAAGATAACTGCTTAACTTCCAACATGTTCCTACTTTACCCCAAGAAAGTTACCTAATATAGCAACATTTCTGTGAACTTGCTCCTACTATATCCATCAGAAATTAACAGACCATAGTCATTCCTGGGCATCCCCAGAACGTTAAATAGTTTATCTGTTCTTCTTGGATTATTGTTCCCCCTTCCTTAATTGCTCTCTATTGCTAGTTCCCCTACATTCTACATTATAAACCATTTGTTTTACATTTTTCAAAGTTCACATTAGTGGTAGCATATAATATTTCTCTTTTTGTGCCTGGCTTATTTCGCTCAGCATTATGTCTTCAAGGTTCATCCATGTTGTCATATGTTTCACGAGATCGTTCCTTCTTACTGCCGCGTAGTATTCCATCGTGTGTATATACCACATTTTATTTATCCACTCATCTGTTGAAGGACATTTGGGTTGTTTCCATCTCTTGGCAATTGTGAATAATGATGCTATGAACATTGGAGTGCAGATATCTGTTTGTGTCACTGCTTTCCGATCTTCTGGGTATATACCGAGAAGTGCCATCGCTGGATCGAATGGTAACTCTATATCTAGTTTTCTAAGGAACTGCCAGACTGACTTCCAGAGTGGCTGAACCATTATACAGTCCCACCAACAATGAATAAGAGTTCCAATTTCTCCACATCCCCTCCAGCATTTGTAGTTTCCTGTTTGTTTAATGGCAGCCATTCTAACCGGTGTTAGATGGTATCTCATTGTGGTCTTAATTTGCATCTCTCTAATAGCTAGTGAAGCTGAACATTTTTTCATGTGTTTCTTGGCCATTTGTATTTCCTCTTCAGAGAACTGTCTTTTCATATCTTTTGCCCATTTTATAATTGGGCCGACTGTACTATTGTCATTGAGTTGTAGGATTTCTTTATATATGCAAGATATCAGTCTTTTGTCAGATACATGGTTTCCAAAAATTTTTTCCCATTGAGTTGGCTGCCTCTTTACCTTTTTGAGAAATTCCTTTGAGGTGCAGAAACTTCTAAGCTTGAGGAGTTCCCATTTATCTATTTTCTCTTTTGTTACTTGTGCTTTGGGTGTAAAGTCTAGGAAGTGGCCGCCTAATACAAGGTCTTGAAGATGTTTTCCTACATTATCTTCTAGGAGTTTTATGGTACTTTCTTTTATATTGAGATCTTTGGTCCATTTTGAGTTAATTTTTGTGTAGGGGGTGAGGTAGGGGTCCTCTTTCATTCTTTTGGATATGGATATCCAACTCTCCCAGCCCCATTTGTTGAAAAGACCATTATGACTCAGTTCAGTGACTTTGGGGGCCTTATCAAAGATCAGTCGGCCATAGATCTGAGGGTCTATCTCCGAATTCTCAATTCGATTCCATTGATCTATATGTCTATCTTTGTGCCAGTACCATGCTGTTTTGGCAACTGTGGCTTTATAATAAGCTTCAAAGTCAGGGAGTGTAAGTCCTCCCACTTTGTTTTTCTTTTTTAGAGTGTCTTTAGCAATTCGAGGCATCTTCCCTTTCCAAATAAATTTGATAACTAGCTTTTCCAAGTCTGCAAAGTAGGTTGTTGGAATTTTGATTGGGATTGCATTGAATCTGTAGATGAGTTTGGGTAGAATTGACATCTTAATGATATTTAGCCTTCCTATCCATGAACATGGAATATTTTTCCATCTTTTAAGGTCCCCTTCTATTTCTTTTAGTAGAGTTATGTAGTTTTCTTTGTATAGGTCTTTTACATCTTTGGTTAAGTGTATTCCTAGGTACTTGATTTTTTTAGTTGCTATTGAAAATGGTATCTTTTTCTTGAGTGTCTCTTCAGTTTGTTCATTTCTAGCATATAGAAACATTACTGACTTATGTGCATTAACCTTGTATCCCGCTACTTTGCTAAATTTGTTTATTAGCTCTAGTAGCTGTATCGTCGATTTCTCAGGGTTTTCTAGATATAAGATCATATCATCTGCAAACAATGACAGTTTTACTTCTTCTTTTCCAATTTGGATGCCTTTTCTTTCTTTGTCTTGCCAGATTGCCCTGGCTAGCACTTCCAGCACAATGTTGAATAACAGTGGTGACAGCGGGCATCCTTGTCTTGTTCCTGATCTTAGAGGGAAGGCTTTCAGTCCCTCACCGTTGAGTACTATGCTGGCTGTGGGTTTTTCATATATGCTCTTTATCATGTTGAGGAAGTTTCCTTCAATTCCTACCTTTTGAAGTGTTTTTATCAAAAAGGGATGTTGGATTTTGTCAAATGCTTTTTCAGCATCTATTGAGATGATCAATTGATTTTTCCCTTTTGACTTGTTAATGTGTTGTAATACATTGATTGATTTTCTTATGTTGAACCATCCTTGCATGCCTGGAATGAACCCCACTTGGTCATGGTGTATGATTTTTTTAATGTATCTTTGGATTCGATTTGCAAGTATTTTGTTGAGGATTTTTGCATCTATATTCATTAGGGAGATTGGCCGGTAGTTTTCCTTTTTTGTAGCATCTTTGCCTGGTTTTGGTATTAGATTGATGTTAGCTTCATAAAATGAGTTAGGTAGTGTTCCATTTTCTTCAATGTTTTGAAAGAGTTTGAGTAAGATTGGTGTCAGTTCTTTCTGGAAAGTTTGGTAGAATTCCCCTGTGAAGCCATCTGGCCCTGGGCATTTATTTGTGGGAAGATTTTTGATGACTGATTGGATCTCTTTGCTTGTGATGGGTTGGTTGAGGTCTTCTATTTCTTCTCTGGTCAGTCTAGGTTGTTCATATGTTTCCAGGAAATTGTCCATTTCCTCTACATTATCCAGTTTGTTGCCATACAGTTGTTCATAGTATCCTCTTATAATTTTTTTAATTTCTTCAGGATCTGCAGTTATGTCACCTTTTTCATTCATTATTTTGTTTATATGGGTCTTCTCTCTTTTTGATTTTGTCAGTCTAGCTAGGGGCTTGTCAATCTTGTTGATCTTCTCAAAGAACCAACTTTTGGTGATATTTATCCTCTCTATTGTTTTTTTGTTCTCTATGTCATTTATTTCTGCTTTAATCCTTGTTATTTCTTTTCTTGTACTTGGTTTAGGATTGGTTTGCTGTTCATTTTCTAGCTTCTTCAGTTGATCCATTAGTTCTTTGATTTTGGCTCTTCCTTCCTTTTTAATATATGCGTTTAGTGCTATAAATTTCCCCCTTAGCACTGCTTTTGCTGCATCCCATAGGTTTTGGTATGTTGTGTTCTCATTTTCATTCGTCTCTATATATTTAGCAATTTCTCTTGCTATTTCTTCTTTAACCCACTGATTGTTTAGGAGTGTGTTGTTAACCTCCAGGTATTTGTGAATTTTCTAAGTCTCTGATGGTTATTGACTTCTAATTGTATTTTACTGTTGTCAGAGAATGTGCTTTGAATAATTTCCATCTTTTTAAATTTATTGAGGCTTGTTTTATGCCCCAGCATATGATCTATTCTGGAGAAAGTTCCATGAGCACTAGAAAAGTATGTGTATCCTGGTGCTTTGGGATGTAATGTCCTGTATATGTCTGTTAAATCTAATTCATTTATCAGATTGTTTAGGTTTTCAGTTTCCTTATTGGTCTTCTGTCTGGTTGATCTATCTATAGGAGAGAGTGATGTGTTGAAGTCTCCCACAATTATTGTGGAAACATCAATTGCTTCCTTTAGTTTTGCCAGTGTTTCTCTCATGTATTTTGTGGCACCTTGGTTGGGTGCATAGACATTTACGATTGTTATTTCTTCTTGCTGAATTGCCCCTTTTATTAGTATGTAGTGGCCTTCTTTGTCTCTCAAAACATCCCTGCATTTAAAGTCTATTTTATCTGAGATTAATATTGCTACACCTGCTTTCTTTTGGCTGTAGCTTGCATGAAATATTTTTTTCCATCCTTTCACTTTCAGTTTCTTTGTGTCCCTGTGTCTAAGATGAGTCTCTTGTATGCAACATATTGATGGTTCATTTTTTTTTGATCCATTCTGCGAATCTATATCTTTTAATTGGGGAGTTTAATCCATTTACATTCAACGTTATAACCATGAAGGCATTTCTTGAATCGGCCATCTTATCCTTTGGTTTATGTTTGTCATATTTTTCCCCTCTGTCTATTAATATCCTTTATTGTACCCATACCGAATCTCTTTAGTACTGAACCTTTCTCCATGTCTCTCTGTCCTTTCTTTGTTTCTCTGTCTGTAGGGCTCCCTTTAGTATCTCCAGTAGGGCAGGTCTCTTGTTAGCAAATTCTCTCAGCATTTGTTTGTCTGTGAAAAATTTAAGCTCTCCCTCAAATTTGAAGGAGAGCTTTGCTGGATAAAGTATTCTTGGCTGGAAATTTTTCTCACTCAGAATTTTAAATATATCGTGCCATTGCCTTCTCGCCTCCATGGTGGCTGCTGAGTAGTCACTACTTAGTCTTATGCTGTTTCCTTTGTATGTGGTGAATTGCTTTTCTCTTGCTGCTTTCAGAACTTGCTCCTTCTCTTCTGTGTTTGACAGTGTGATCAGTATATGTCTCGGAGTGGGTTTATTTGGATTTATTCTATTTGGGGTTCGCTGAGCATTTATGATTTGTGTATTTATGTTGTTTAGAAGATTTGGGAAGTTTTCCCCAACAATTTCTTTGAATACTCTTCCTAGACCTTTACCCTTTTCTTCCCCTTCTGGGACACCAATGAGTCTTACATTTGGACGTTTCATATTATCTATCATATCCCTGAGGTCCATTTCGATTTTTTCAATTTTTTTCCCCATTCTTTCTTTTATGCTTTCATTTTCCATTCTGTCATCCTCGAGGTCACTGATTCATTGTTCAACTTCCTCTAGTCTTGTACTATGAGTGTCCAGAATCTTTTTAATTTGGTCAACAGTTTCTTTAATTTCCATAAGATCATCCATTTTTTTATTTAGTCTTGCAATGTCTTCTTTATGCTCTTCTAGCGTCTTCTTGATTTCCTTTGTCTCCCGTACTATGGTCTCATTGTTCATCTTTAGTTCTTTGAGTAGCTGCTGTAGGTGCTGTGTCTCTTCTGGTCTTTTGATTTGGGTGCTTGGGCTTGGGTTATCCATATCGTCTGTTTTTTTCATATGCTTTAGAATTTTCTGTTGTTTTTGGCCTCGTGGCATTTGCTGAACTTGATAGGGTTCTTTTAGGATTTGTAGACCAATTGAAGTCCTTATCTCTAATTTATCAGATCTAGAGCTTCGTGGAGTACACTTTCTCTAACTAACCAGCAGGTGGCGTCCACGAGCCACCTGTTCTCCACAAGCCAGTTCTCCCCTGCTTAGCCTTTTTGGTGAGTGGGGGAGTGAGTCTTGTGGGGTCCAATTGGTGTACCAAGCTTGCGTGTGTAGTTGATGTTGCCTGCCCTGTATATGGGGCGTGTTTCTGGGCAGTCAGGGAGGGGGGGGTGGCTCTAACAATCAAATCTCCCTGATGATCCTAGAGTTTTAAAGCTGCTGCAATAGTCTAATCCTTCAGTTCAGTCCTGCCACAGTTTGTCTCTGCCACTGACCCACAAGTCCTTGGTATTGGCATATGGCTCCTGAGACTTGCAAGTGGGCCCCTCTTCCAGGCCGTGCACCCTGGGTCCTCTGTTGAGGGATGACTGTGCTATGTCACAGGTGAGTGCCGTCCCCCCAGGGCAGTTCTGGGCTGCTGGGCTGTGTAGGGAGGCTCCCAGTCTGCTCAAATGATGGCTGAATGGGGCTTTGTTAATTCACACTGCTCTACCTTCCCAACTCTGGGACAATCAGCTGAGGTTGCAGGGAAGGCTAATGTCCACGCCCAGTTTTGTGGTGTGTGCCTGTTATTTGAAGCACTTCCGTCACACTGGGTTGTCTGGGGCAGTTCTGGGCTATGGGGCTGGCGATGGGCAGGAGTGTTTCCTGTCCACCAGGATGATGGCTGTGAGCGGACACCCCCCTTTTCTTGGGAAGTTGTGGTGTTTAGTGAATTTTCTCAGCCACTGGATTATTGTGTTTTGTCTCAGAGCTCTCCTAGTTCTGCTCTTGACTTGACCTGCCCAAATTGCAAGTCTTTGAAGCTTTCTGTATTGGGCTTCTTAGAGTAATTGTTTTAGAAAAAGAAAAAAGGATTAAAAAAAAAAAATAGGGCCCTCCTCAGAGATCTAATGGGTTATTGAAATGCTAAGAGACAAAGCAACCAGGGCCATTAAGGAAAGGTCCACAGGGCAGAGAGATCAGCTTTTCTTCGGGATTTGCATATGCGCCTCACGGCCTGAGCTCGGGCCTGAGCTCTGCCCTTCCCCTTTCTATGTTCACCAGAACTCCAAAAATCCTCCGCTTTTATTTTGGAGTTTTTCGTGTTGTTTTTTTTCTATGCCTGTCTCCTCTCTGCTGGGCTGGCTGCTCTGAGATTCTCTGGTGTCTGGTCTCAGTCTGTCTATGGTTGGAGTGTGGATCAGTAGAATGAGTTTCTGATAAGGGCTGCCACTGCAGTTCTCCCTTCTCCTTCCTGGAGCTGACAGCCCCTCCTCCCACGGGACTGAGTTTGGCAGGGAGGGGTGCGGGTCCCCTGGCCGCAAAAACTTACAGATTTCGCTGATCTCAGCAGTTCCACGTTTTCATGAGTGTTGTATGAAGTATGCCCAAAGTCAGATTGCTCTGTGATGTCCAGTCCACGCAGTTCCTGGCTTTCTACCTACTTTCCTGAAGATGTCTTTTTCCCACTCTGGTCCAGCTCAGACCTGCCTCGAATCTTCCAAGACTTTGTTTCTTGGGTCTCCTATGGCCTCAGTGGCCTGTTTCCACCCAAGTCAGAGTGTAGTTTCCAAGATGCTCTCACCAACAAATCTCTTCTCTAGAGTCTCACCACGCCAAAAAACTCAGAATGCTGAGGAGGGTCTGGAGACCGGAGGCTGGAGGGGACGCTGAGCCAGGAGAAGGACATTGCAGGGCTGGAGCAGAGTCTCCACAGACGCACCTCTTCGCTGTCCAGCCTCACATCGCGGCCAGGGACGCCCCTATTTATTTATTTTTGAGTGTTTCTTCCCATCCATGTTTTCTGTCTCTCTTTCCAGAATGCCTGCTTTTTGCTCCACTTCCTGGCAGGTTTCCTCAACTTTATTTTGCCAACACTTCTTTTGGGTTTTTCATTTCTGTTGTCATATTTTTAGTTTCAAAGATCCTTTTTTGTTTTCTGAATATTTGTTTTTCAATGCATTCCGGTCTTGTTTTATTATTATCTTTTCTTTATTATTTATTATTATTATCTCTTAATGTCTTCTCTGAAGGTATTAAAGGTAGTTTTTTTTTGAAAGTATCCATCATCCTGCATAGTCCCTGCTCTCTCTAATTTTTTTCTTATTCTTTTTGTCTCTTTTATTCACATTAGAGGATTTCCTCAAATATCTGGTTTCTTGGTTGGCTATTGGTAATTAAGAAGGACATCAGAAAGTTCCTTTAAGCTCTGTGTACATGGGTTACCATTCATAGTTTTCACCATAGAGTTTAGAATGTACAATTTCATTGGGGAGCTCCTTATATCAAAATTTTTAGTTGTTATCTATTTAGCTGTCTCGATTCTTCAGAGAAGTTTCTTTTAGTCTCATGGTTGGAGGATTTAGACTGATTGATGGTGTTCTGGGAGCTAAGGAAGGTTGAGAAGTCTGGGGAAGTGGGGTGGAGTTTCAAAATTCAGTGAGGAACTTTTAGTTAATGCCCATACTTTTGGTGTAGTAACTTTGCCTCTCAATTGTCCCTGTTGTGCCTCAGTCTAGAGATCCCCCCATTTTTACCCCTTTAGAGCACTGGTTTTCAAAGTGTGGTCCATGGACCCCTAAGAGTCCCTGATAGCCTTTCATGAGGATCAGCAAAGCCAAAATTATGTTCATGATAATATCAAGACTTTATTTGCCATTTAACTCTCATTCTCTCATTTAACTCTCATTCTCTAGAGTACAGAGTAGAGTTTTCCAGAGGCTACATGATATGTGATATTACAACAGATTGAATGCAAAAGCTGATATGAGACTCCAGCTGTCTTCTATTAAGCCAAATATTAGGGATTTGCAAAATATAAAACAATGACACTCATTAAATTTTTTGATTTGGAAAATAGTTATTTTTCATAAAATATGTTAATATACAAAGATTTTATTACTATTATTTTAAATGTATTTATAAATATATGTTTTTAAATGACAATTTTTATTCCTAACATGATGAATATCAACATATCTAATCCATATAAACAAAAGCTCTCTGGGGTCCTCAGTAATTTTGAAAACTGTAAAGTTGTCCAGAGACCAAAAGAGTTGAGAACTGTTATTCTAGAGAACAAACCTCTAGAGTTTGACTAGGGTAGATGATAGACGGTTACCTGGCCAGAAAGAATTGGGGAAGGATCTGAAGCTACTTTAAAAAAAAAAACAAAAAACCAATCCTCTTGCTTTTGTGTTCTTTATCTCTTCCTTTCAGAGGTTCCTGATACCATAGATAGAAAAGCTAAGAGACAGAGCTTGGGTCCCAGAAGACATTGCTATGTTGATGAATCAACCAGCCCTAAAGGCTGACCTACCTCTGGAGATGCTTCTTATTATGTGCTTTCCTGTTTGGGTAGAGATGATTATTAATTGAAGTTGAAAACATAATGAAAGGCAAGAAGGAGAGTGTTTCAAGAAGCCAGAAGTCATTGACTTTGTAGAGGATGAGGACTAAAGTTGTCCTAGGACTTAGCTACAAGGAAGCCATAGGTCATTTTCAGGTCATTTTCAGTGGAATCCAGATTAGAGTGGCTGCTGGCATCCCTCCTCTCCTGCTTTTTTCTTTGTCTTTTTTCTTAGTCTCCTTTATCTTCCTGCTCTGCCAGACCACAGCTGAGTCTGGGCTTTCATTTCCTCTCTATGTTCTCGTCCTTTATGTCATCCATTTCCATGGGTCTAAATGTCACTTTTATGCTGATATTGCCCCAGATATATATTTCCAGCCTACATTTCTCTCTGAATGTATTTCCAGATTCATGTATCCACCAGTGTGCCTGACATCTGTAGTTGAATATATCATAGACATGTCAAATTTAACCTGCCCAAAGCAAATTTCTTGATTCTACCTTCCACCTGCTCTGTTCCCTTCCCTCAGCTATCTCTGCCTCAGTTCATGGAACTACCATCTACCCAACTGCTCAATCCAGAAACTGAATGGAGAGCTATCCCTGCTTCCTCTATTTCCCTCTCTCCTTCTAATGGTTCAATACTATCCCCTAGACCCATGTCACTATCATTTCTTGCTTGCATTATTACAAAATCCTCCCTGCTGTTTCTTGCTTCCATTCTTGCTCTCATTGCATTATGGCTGTCCCCCCAGCCAGCAGTCAGACTGCTCTTCTTAAAAAATACAACATAGACCATGCTGCTCTCTTCCTTAAAAGCCTTCAATTGATTTTTGTCTTTATAACAATACTCAAACCCCTTTTCACAACTTAAAAGACACCCTGCATGATCTGGCCCCTGCCATTTTTTTCAGTCTTCTGGTATATGACCCTTCTTGCTCACCTCATTCTAGCTATACTGGTGTTCTTTAAGGCTTCAACAGATTGTTAACTCTACTTTGGATGTTCTGTGCAACCCCTCCCTGCTTGGCTAACTACTTCTATTCCTTTAAGTTTCAGCTTAAATGTCATTTCTTCAGTGAGCATTTCTATCCACTTTACCTAAAGTTGGTTTCCCATATGACATTCTCCTACCCAACTCTTTGATTTTTTTTCTCAAATTTAATTCTATTTTTTTCATAACATATGCAATAGTTTGGAGTCATTGTATAAAACTATTTCTAGGGAGAACCTAGAAGATGGCGGCTAGGTGAGACAGGGCTAAGGAACACCTCCGTGGAAAACACTAGATTAAGGACCAGAGAGTGACCCAGAATACCAGTTACAGCGATGTGCCAGCTGGATGAGATCTGCTAGTTCCCAGGGACTGTATACTTGGTGAAACTGAGAGTCTGCGTTCTGAAATGAGTGAGTAAGCTGGCTGAAAGTCCCGCAGCTGCGCGGTGATCTGGGGAAACCAGGGTTTGGCATCTGGAGACCAACGGGCTCTTTTAATAAAAAAAAAAAAGAAAGAAAAAAGTAGAAAAGCCAGGAGCGGCTGCAGGTGCGATTGGCTGCAGTTGCGATCGTGGGAAACACGCAGTAAAACACAGCAAGAGGGGGCTGGGCCGGCCTCTCGGTGTCTGGCCTGGAAGATAGCCCGCTGCAGATATCCCTGGGGCTGGGGGAATGGAATGGAGAGCCAGAAGCTGAAAGAATCCCGGCGGCTAGCAGCTCGCTCCCGGGAGGGCTGGATAAACTCCTGCCTGGGGCCGTGCCCACAGCCCAGAGCCCCGCCAGTTGTCCCGGAGCTGGGAAGGAGGAACTGTGCAAGGAGGGGGATGTGGAGACGCCCCATCCAGCCATTTTTGCATAAGGCTGAAAGCAAGCCAGCTCGGCCCGGCGGCCCGGGACTTTCCTTGAGGGACGGTGTGTGCTGATGACGTAGCACAGCATTACCTCACCAGAGGTCCTGGAGGATCGCGGCTGGGCGGGGGGACCTGCTCAGAGATCCCAGAGACACTATGCCAAGTCCAGTGGTTTGTGGGTCATTGAGAGAGAGCGGCTGGGGCTGAAATGAAATGAAGGCTTGGACTCTTGCAGTGGCCTTGAATCTCCGGGAACTGGGGGGATTTGAATATTGAGGCAGTCCTTCCTCCCTGACCACCCGTACAAGCGCCCCGCATTCAGGGCGGACAGCTCCAGCAACACACCCAGGCTGAGTTCCCGGCTGGACCCCACAAGAATCGTTTCCCCATATAATGCAGGGACAAGGTGGAGAACTGACTTGAGAGGTATAGGTGACTCACAGACACCATCTGCTGGTTAGTTAGAGAAAGTGTATGTCAACAAACAGTGTTTCTGAAAAATTAGGTAGGTTTTTGTTTTTTTTTACAAATTAAAAGAACCCTGTTGAGCAGAGCAAATGCCAAGAGGCCAAAAACAACAGAAAATCTCAATGCATATTATAAAACCAGACGATATGGAGAATCCAACTCCAAACACACAAATCAAGTTATCAGAAGAAAAGAAATTCCTCGCAGAATTAATCAAAGAAACACAATCGAGGAACGAAAGCATGGCAAAGGATTTGAAGGATATTAAGAAGACCATGGCCCAGGATATAAGCTACATAAAGAAGACCCTAGAAGAGCATAAAGAAGACATTGCAAGAGTAAATAAAAAAATAGAAGATCTTATGGAAATAAAAGAAACTGTTGGCCAAATTAAAAAGACTCTGGATATTCACAATACAGACTAGAGGAAGCTGAACAACATCTCAGTGTCCTAGAAGTCCACAGAACAGAAAATGAAAGAACAAAAGAAAGAATGGAGAAAAAAATAAAAAAAAATCGAAATGGATCTCAGGGAAATGATAGATAAAACAAAACATCCAAACTTAAGACTCATTGATGTTCCAGAAGGGGAAAAGAAGGGTAAAGATCTAGAAAGAGTATTCAAAGAAATTGTTGGGGAAAACTTCCCAAACCTTCTACCCAATATAAACACACAAAGCATAAATGCCCAGCAAACTCCAAATAGAATAAATCCAAATAAACCCACTCCAAGACATATTCTTATCAGACTCTCAAATACTGAAGAGAAGGAGCAAGTTCTGAAAGCAGCAAGAGAAAAGCAATTCACCACATACAAAGGAAACAACATAAGACTAAGTTGTGACTACTCAGTGGCCACTATGGAGGCAAGGAGGCAGTGGCATGACATATTTAAAATACTGAGAGAGAAAAATTTCCAACCAAGAATACTTTATCCAGCAAAACTCTCCTCCAAATTCGAGGGAGAGCTTAAATTTTTCACAGATAAACAAATCCTGAGACTTTGCCAATAAAAGACCTGCCCTACTTCAGATTCTAAAGGGAACCCTACCAACAGAGAAACAACAGAAAGAAGAAAGAGATATAGAGAATTTTAACAGAAATATATAGTACCTTACATCCCAAAGCACCAGGACACTCATTTTTCTCTAGTGATCACGGATCTTTCTCCAGAAGGGACCATAAGCTGGGACATAAAACAAGCCTCAAGA
Organism: Choloepus didactylus; assembly: GCF_015220235.1. NCBI lineage: Eukaryota > Metazoa > Chordata > Mammalia > Pilosa > Megalonychidae > Choloepus > Choloepus didactylus. The sequence goes on from NC_051307.1 coordinate 186,487,275, forward strand.
AATTAAAAAAAAAAAAAAAAATTGAATATACTCAAAGCACATTCTCCAACCACAATGAAATACAAATAGAAGTCCATAATTTTTGAACTGTAACTCCACTATTTACTTCCTACATGATATAAATTACATAAACCCTAATGACAAATCAGTGGTTTTGAACTCAATGTAAAATATGTAATTTTAGACAACTATATAAAGGTAGGGGAATGGAGGAGTATAGGGACATAGTTTATGTGTCCTATTGAAGTGGAGGTGGTATCAAAGAAAAACAAGATTGTTATGGATATAAGAGGTTAATTTTAACCCCCACAGCAAACACAAAGAAACTATCAGAGAATGTAACCATAGAGATGAATTGTAGAGTTCAGGTTAAGAGAAATGGGGGACAGTGCAATGGGGAGTTAAGAAATGAGGGTGGAGTTGCTGTTTGAGGTGAAGGGAAATTTCTAGTAATGGACGGTGGGAAAGAGCATTACAACATTCTAAAGGTGATTAATCCCACTAATGGAAGGCTAGGGAGGGGGTGGAATGGGAAGATTTAGGCTGTATATATGTTCCCACAACTGAAAAAAAAAAAAAAAGACAGTCTAAATAGATGATTGAATGCCAAGGATGAACTTGGATGGAATTAGAGGAGAGAGGACAGGTGGCTCAAAGGGACACAGTTGAGACATAAGGAAAAGGAAATATAGAATGTAAGCTTTGTATCATTGTTGAACCTGTTGTACTTCTTAGCTGCGCTTAATGGGATTGCATAAAAGAATGTTCTTGTTCATGGGAAGTGTGTATGTCAATTATAGTGTATGTTCAAGGATGTGTGCAGCTAGCTCTCATATGTTCAGAAGACAGAGCAATAGATGATGGATGATAGATAGGGAGGGAGGGAAAGAAATAGCAATGTGACAGCATGTTAAAGTTGGTGGATTGAGCTATCGGGCGAGGGGGGTCAGGGTATGATGGAATTCTTTGTATGGGGTTAGTATTGTTTTTGCAGCTGTTCCTATAACTTTGAATTTATTTCAAAATTAAAAAAAAAAAGTAAAAACAAAACAAAACTATTTCTAAATTTTCTCTGGCTGAATAGTAAAAAGGTCTAAATTTGCTAAATTGCTCTTAGGTGACAAAGTGGTCCCCACCATGGTTTAGGCTGCCTTCAAAGGGTCAGGGATTTGATTCTTAGAAGAGATTAGTAACTTTAAAATTCCAGGGGAAAAGTAACAGGAAAACCAACTGGGACCTGACTCTTGGAATTCTGGAATAATTATTTTTGAACTTTTCCAACTGAACCCATTAGAGATTTATTTAATAATGTTAGATCCCTTCAAAGATTCAATCTTTTGTCTCAGACTTACTGGACACGTTATTGAACCAAATGTCTTGTGACTCCCCATTCTGATTTTTAATAATAGTGAATCAATAATCATGTTCCCATTCTTTGATGCCTGCAGCTAAAGTATATCTGAAAGGTTCGTCAGAAGGTGGGGAAGAGAAATAGGAACCCAATCCTGTGATTTCTGGCTCTAGGGCAGCTTTTGCTAGAAACCTGCAAGGTCAATGGTTGGGGGTTGATTCAATCTCTAGAAAATCACATGATGACAGACTCAGAATATATTTGGTCTCAGAACATCCACCTCCTCATCTGGCATCTTAGTAGAACAGTATACGTGCTTTTTCTTAGCAGGATTTTGGAGGATGTAATTCTAGGGGCATCTCTTCATTGGAATGTCATGAAAAACAAAACCAAAAACAAGGAGACAGGGAATTGCTACACTGTGTCCCTTAGCAAAATTTTAATAATCTTTATAGGGAAGGGGAAAATGTCCTTGCTGGGTGATAGCTAGGGAGAGGTGATAGGAAGTCAGTGGCATGAGGTTATATGCTGAGTTTTACTGTGTGCTGGGCACTGTGCTTTACTTAATTCTCTATTACTACCTCCATTTTGCAGATAAGGAAAAGGAGTCTCAAAGAAGTTCTGTGATTTGCCCAAGGTCACACAGTGAATAGGTGGGAGGATTTGAATACTAGTAACTGATTGTGGAGCCTGCACTCTTATTAACAGGCACATTATTCTGGGAAAGTCTGACCTTGTAACGGAAAGAACCCAGGCTTCGAGTCAGACAGCCATGGGCTTAAGCCCTGCTCTGACTATACTGGCCATGTGATCTTGGGCAAGACACTTAGCTTTTGGGGGCTTCATCATTTGTAAAATTGGGATAATGACACCTGCACAGCCTATTGTCAAGGTTAAATGAGATCCCCCTGTATATAAAATGTCTGGCATAACTTCATGAAGGAAGACCTCCAAATGGCCAATGAGTTCATTAGTCATCAGAGAAACGTAAATTAAAACCACAGGGAGATACAATTTCATACTCACTGGAATGGATAAAATTGAAAAGACAGATAATATCGAGTATTGGTGAGGAAGAGTGAAGCACTTACAACTTTCCTTTGCTGCTGGTTGGGAATGTAAATTGGGAGAATGCCTTTGGAAAATTGGCAGTATCTACTAAAGCTGAACATATTCGTAGCCCATGGCCCAGCAATTTCACTCCTGAACATGTATACACAAGAGAAATGACAGTTTATGTTAACCAAAAGACATAAAAGTATATTCACAGCAATATTTATATTATCCCAAAACTAGAAAGAGCCCAAACATTCATCAAAAGGAGAGTGAATAAACATATTGCAGTATATTCATACAATGGGATATTCAGCAATGAATCACTGGTATATGCAACAACATGAATGAAAAGTTTCACAGACAATAAGATGAGTGGAAGGAGCCAGACAAAAAAGTGCCCACACTATGATTCCATTTATATGAAGTTCAAGAAGAGGTGAAAAACGTCAGAGGAGTGGTGACTCTAGGGAAAGGGTTTAGACTGAGAAGAGGTGCAAGGGAAATTAGCTGAGGAATTAAAATGTTCTTTGTCTTAATCTGAGTCATGATTACACAGGTATAAACATCTATAAAAGTTTATCAAACTACATATGTAAAATTTGTACACATTATTGTATGTAAATCATACTACACACAAAATGTTAAGAGATGAGGTTTCTGACATATAGTAAATGCTTAATAAACATTAGAACTTTTCATTGCCTTGTTGCCTCCTGGAAAAAATGCAAATTGTGGCTTACCACAGAATTCCTTCAACAATCTTTTATTATGATTGTGCACTAAAGGTATATGCAGATGGTGCACAGGGCATGGTGGGAGACAGGGCCTCACGCAGAAAGGTTGGAACCCTACAGATTGTGTGCAGTGCTGTCAGAGGGGACCAAGCATACACCATGAGAACACAGATGGAGACAGCTTCATTTCTACTGTGTACCTGTAGGAAGCCTTGTGGGCGAGGTGGGACATCTGAAACAGGTGATGGTGAAGCAAGTGAGCAAGATTTGGAAGTGGAGAGAGCTCAGGCCACATCTGGGAAGAGCTGAAGAGTTCTGTTTAACCAGGGTATGCAAGGAAGTGTGTGTGGGGTAGGAGAGAATCAGGAAACACAGGGATGAGGCAAATCATGGAATGACTTGAATGCTTGGATGAGTAGTCTGGACTTGATTCCACTGACAGTGGGGAGATTTGAAGGTTTTTGAGTTGCACTGTCAGGGTTGTGCTTTTGGAGATTACTCTAGTGGATGAGTGTGTTATGGATTTTTGTGAGCAGAAACAGCAAGAAGGGAGACTGAGCAGAGCAGCCAGGGTGGTTGTCATGGGAATAGGCTGGGTACTGATAGGACTCAGATGTTGTGGAAGCAGCTCTTATCCACTCCCTGCCTGAGAAAGCCCAGCTTATCCTATAGGGCCATGAGGCCAGAGCCTAGAAGCAAGAGTTAGCATCAGGGATGCTGTACATGTATAAGCCCCTATCTTAAGCCTTATTCCCTCGAGAGAGGGATATTTGTCCAATTACTTTATTGTAAGAGAAAGGAGAGGAATGGTGCCAAGCAGGTGTGATGTCTCAGCTGGAGACTGTTATAACCTGATCCCATGGGGGAGCCCCAGAGCAAGTTCTCATCTTGAAGTAAGGGGTCAGTATTTTGGACCCCTCTGTAAACTGGCCATTGGCTGCAGGTTGCCCTTGTGGGTAGGAGTGGGGAGTGTAACTTCCTGGAAAAGGCAGCTCCTTTGGCCCAGAGCAATTCTTTGGAGGAAGGACAACTGTGAGCTTTTAACAGTTAAAACCCACAGGGGCCGCAGGGGGATGGCACTGGCATGGAAAACAGAGTTTGGGTGGGGGCACCAGAGCATCCACTATAGCTCTACCAGCCAGTTCCACCCTTCCTTCTTGTGTTAAGGCTTCTTGAGCTGGCTACTACCATCCTTTCCTCCCTTGACCTTCCCGTTGTCACCTCACTGTCATTGACTGTTTACCTGCCTGTCTCCCCTACCAGGCCGAGCTCCTGTTATCCCTCCTCATCTCAGATGCTGGCACTTTCCTTGGCACTGAGGAGACAAGTGCCATGCTCTCTGGTGTCCTACATCCCCTGCCTCAGTAATTGTGGACCTCTAGGCCCTCACTCCTGCCTTCTGCTCACCCCACAGACTCAAATCATCTTATTTGACTAAATCATGACCTTGGGAGTCTTCAGTGAGCCACATGTGAATATCAGGCAACAATCAGCTGAATTGAGTCTTCAGTTTTAATCTTTGGTTATATATACCTTTAAAAAGTTTATTTAAAACAAATTATATAGTGAGTTTGTTCTCCCTACTCCCCAAATGGCACAGTGGAAGACTATTTTGCTGTGCCCCTCTTGAAGAGAGAACAATCCTGGGGGATCTTAAGGCTCAGTAATTATTTCCGTCAGCAGGAAATCAGTACTTTGTGTCTGAACTGAACAGGTACTGGGAGAACCTGACTGTTTAATTTCCTTTAAATCCCATTTGCGAGTATTCAGTGCTGAGAGGATCACTTTGAGATTGAAGGAGAAGTCAAAGAAATGGAGAGGAAAGAAAGGAGTGACAGACTCAGAAGGCTGGTGAATGAGGGTAATATTGGAGAGAGATTTCAGTGATTACTGCCAATGTGTGGGAGCCCAGGGATGCCCACAGCCTGATACCTGCCCTCCACTCTAGGCTTCTGAGCCATGGAAAAGTCGGTAGTAGCCCAGATGTGTCAGCCTTCCGGAGAACTGCTGTAATCACTTCCTGGAATGGTTGAATCACACCCCAGTTGAACATCTCCCTCTTTGTCTGTAAGAAAAGCAACTTAGGGAGTCGCATAAACATTTCCTGGCTGCCTCTTAGGGCACTGCAGCTGCAGGGTAGTAAATGAGTGAGTATGTACATCAGACAACCAAATGACGGGCTGGGGAAACTGAGGGGCCAGACGTCATTCATCTTATGTAATTGACACTTTAGAGTATTTTGAGAAGGAGGTAAATGAGTCCTCCAGGAGCCTCTAGGCTCCCCATTTGTGTTCTCTTTTCCCCCTTTGTAAATGTCCATAGGTGCCTTCTGTCTATATTTGATCCTTATCTCCATCTTAAAGATTGTTTTCAGAATAGGACTCAGTTTTAAAATGAAATTCAAATGTGTTAGGTTCCCCATGTGTGAGGTCCTTGGCCACTTGCTGGGGTCTCAGAGATTAGTTTTACTGGGAACACAGTGCATGTGGGCGTGTGGCACCATGACGTCATGGAGGAAGGTGTACTGTGCTATGTGAGGGGTGGGGATTAGAGTCAGGTGAGTTTGACAGGTAAACAAATGGGGTTAAGGCTTTCCAGGAAGAGGGAACAGCATGTGCAAAGACCTGGAAACCTAAACAATATCATGGGTTCAGGGGTCTCCAAGTAGTTTGATATATTGGAGAATGAAGGCTGGGTGTATGGATTTGGCTTGAGGTGAGAGATATGGCTGAAGAGCTTGACAGAGTCCTTGTTGAGAAGGGCCTTAACATCATCCATATGAAGGGATAAAGGTCCAGTGAGGCTAAAGGTGTGAATCTCTCAATTGTAATTGCTGGGAGTGGGGATAACAAAGAAGTAAAACCTTCAAAAGTGGGGTTTCAGGAGTCAAGGCACTGGTGAGTGAGTTTTTTTCTTGGGTGAGGAAGTTGCCCCAGATGCCCATTAAGTTATCCACACTGGCAATTCTGCCTGTTGGTTGAAATTTTTTCTGCCAGGTGCAACAGGTAACACCTGAGCTTAAGCAGAGAGGCCGGAGGATGACTAAAAGCCAGTTAACTTGGGGAAAGGTGTCCCATTTTTTCCCCAGAACACTCTGTTTAGTGAGGCTTTCAGATCTTCTTTGTCTAGTAGGACCTGCCAGAAGTTAAGGAAATTTTATTAGATTTGCCAAAAAATTGGTAGGTTGGTCACCAGTTACAGAAATAAGCGTATAATAAGTGCCTATTGTGCGCTAGGTCTTACAAATATCTTGTTTCCTCCATCACCTCTAACCCTCTCTCCCTTTCTCTTTATTTCTGCCCTTATTCTATTTCATTCTCAGCACTCCTCATCTTTTCCTTTCAATACCCAATCCTATTACCAAGAATTAGGGAAGAATGTGATGGTTTGGAGGTTTTATGGATCCCAGGAAAATATGTTCGAACTTAATCCATTCCTGTGGGTGTAGACCTATTTTGGGTGGGACCTTTTGGTTAGGTTATTTTGGTTGGTGCATGCTCCAGGTGGGCCTTAATCCTTTATAAGAGAAAAAATACAGAGAAAGGACGTAGAAGCTAAGAGAGAAACAAATGGAGAAGCTGAGAGAGAAGGACACATGGAAATAGAGAGGAAGCAACTGAAACTGGAAGCTAGAAGCAACAAAACACAGGAGAGAACGGAGAGACCAGCAGGTGTTGTCATGTATCTGGACATGTGGCAGAGGAGCTGAAGATTGCCAGTAGCCGGTCTTCAGAGAGAAGGTATCGTCCTGTTGATGCCTTGATTTGGGCATTTTTCATGGCTTCAGAACTGTAAACTTGTAAGTTAATAAATCCCCATTGTGAAAGCCAACCCATTTCTGATATATTGAATTTTGTCAGCTTTAGCAAACGAAAACACTGTCCTATCATCCTCTCTTTGGCTGGGATTTTGTGGTTGTTATTGATTTTGATGAAAGACTGCTGCTGTTGCTGCTGAAGAAATTATAAATCCTAAGGAAAAGTCAATCATGAGGGAAGTTGTTTCTAGCAATCAGAATGAAAACCTGATCCCCTGGTTCCATCCTGATTCTCCATTCACTGTTATTAATAAAGAGTATGGTGGGCATGTGGGACCTGGACCAAATCTCTACCAACCCCATTGTACAGCTTGGAAATTTCTTTTCTGAATAAACCTCTAATGCTCTGTTTGTTTTCAGAGGACAAAATCTAGATGAAAGATGACTTTGTAATCCCTGTCCTTAGTACAGTCCCTGAATCATGAGTGATAACTAACATATATTTGTTTAATAAATGGTAGAAAGGCAGAATGAACCAAAACATTGGCTTCTTTGATTTTCCCATCGGTTTAGATTCTAGTACCTTGGACTTGGCAGTATCCTGAATTACTTTAGGCTGCTTCTGAACTAGCTCCGGAACATACCAACTTTGCCTAGTCTCCATATATTTATTGAGTACATGTTATGTGCTCAGGCAACAAGTGTGGTGAGAAATGCTGCAGTGTCCCCGGCCATGGACTCCCGTGGCTCTATTAGGGCAGAGCTACTCTGTGACCAGCTCATTTACAGATCTAACTTGCCACCACACCTGGTTTGCCCAAGCCTTATTCATTCCTAAGTCATTAGTGCCCCAGGAATCCAATGGCAAATGCTCAAGAAAGGTTTGGTGACTAGGACATACAAAATTATTAGTTTACACAAGTTGGGGTCAGTAATTTGTGGGAATAACTTTAATGCCCATGTCTTCTGGAGTTTGGGGATGTGAGAGCTGACCTAGGCTAAGAAAAACAGATCTAATCTTGCTTCTGCCGTGAATTGTTTTGTGACCTTAGACAGTCCTTGGCTGAAACAGGCCCTTTTTCAGCATCTATAAAATGAGAGATTTGGATCAGAGCTCCCCTGATGTCCTTTCTAGCTCAAATATACTAATATTTTAAGTCTATAATAGGAATCTCTCTCTAGACTTTTGGCTTCAAAGACGCAAATAAAAGCATGAGCCCTGAGGATTGTAGAAGGATGCAAAAGACCCTAAAAGAGTAACTGGAGCTTAGAATCTGCTTCTATTTTGCTTGGAAAGCATATTCAAGAACTTGGGGCTTTATTTTTGTCCCTTGTAAAATATTGGCAGGAAAATCTACTATCTGCTCTGGGGTGCCATGGCAACTAATTGGTTAATGTTTGTGAGTTGCAAAAAGAACAAAAAATGCTGCATGCAAAAAGCCATATAAATGCTAAGTGTTATTGTTTTTCATCTGATTCTCCCCAATTCTATTTCACTTTCATATCAGAGTAGTCGAACACCATCAGTTGGGGCTCCTCTGGGTAATTATGCAGCCAATAAAAGGAAAAAAAAATCCCTTTTAAATTTCCATTTAAATTTCTCTCAGTCTATGACCCCCTTTTTCCTTCTCTCCAGTGCATTGTTCAGACTTGCTAACTACTTGGGGGTCAGTAAATATAAGCACCTTCTGTCTTCTCTCCACATTCATTGCACTCAGTGAGAGACTTGATACTCTCCCCACAAGTCAGCAAATGGTGCTTTGATGCCTACAGGCAAAAGGATACACAGATGTGTACGGATGATACACAAAATAAATAACCCAGGTGGATATATACCCTTCAGTGGCCCCTATCTATGTGGAAGGATAGACACCAGTCCTCTCTGTATGAGAAGCTTGGTGAAGGCAAGGCTATGGTGTTCTAAATATATCACATAGTAAATTGCAGGGTAACTGATACAAATTCAGACTCCCTGTGTATTAGTTATCTATTGCCACAAGATAGATAAAAAACCACCCTAAAACTCAGTGGCTTAAACCAGGAAGCATTTATTTAGTTCAACAGGCTCGGGTTGGTGATTTAGGCTAAGCTTAGCTGGGTGGTTTCTCTGGTCTCAGCTGGGACCTCGTGAGGTCATGACCCCAGACCTCATGTCTTGGGGTCAGCTGGCTGTTGGCCAATCTAGGCTCTTCTTGGAAGAGATAACTGAAGGGATTCAGCTCTGCCCCACTGTCTCTCATCCTCCAGTTGGCTAGCATGGGATGTCATTCTTATGACATTGCAGAGGTACAAGAATGGGAGGGAAAGCCACAAGTTCTCTTGAGGCCTAAACTCAGGAGTTTCATCTAACTCAATTGGCCAAAGCTAGTCATATGGTTGAACCCAGATTCAAGGCGTGGGGAAAGCAACTCTGCTTCTTTAGCTGGGGAGGCAGGAATGCAAAATCACAAAGGGCAGTTTACAGGAAGGGGTGGGGAACTGGGGCTATTAATGCAGCCATTCTATTACAACATACCTCAGTCTTACACTCTAAACCAGTTCCCCAGATCTTTCTGATGCACAAGGAAATCTGCAGTCAGGGAAAGGGCTGTAGATTGCTTCTTGCTTCCAGTACCTTCAGCATCTATTCTTCCTAAACCCAACTTATTAATTACAATTTAAGTTTGAAAACAGCTGGACATAAGCAAAGAGCAGAGAACAGTAGGGGCTTGGGGAAGTCATGAAATTGCTGGGTGCCTGTGCTGGCCTTGACTCAAATGCTCCTCACCCTGACAGCTTTCCATTTCCTCTTCTAAAGAAGAACCAGATGGAGCCTCTTCAACTGTCAATGAAGCCTGGGGAGGAAGGGGTCAGAAGGCCTTGTGGAACTTGGTAAGGAGCCCTAGCAGGCTGGGAGGGGCTTCAGGAGATGGAGGGTCTTCATGACAAGGAGGCAGCATGAAGGCAAGAGCAAAAGTTCAGAGGCAGGAGAGCCCAAGGGTGTGTGGTGGGCTGGAGAAGGGTATGTTGGAGAGAAGTTTGGAAAGATAAACTAAACCTGGGTCATGGTACTCCTTCAGTGGCTGGGATGTGAGTCCTCTGTTGGGGAAGTCTGATAATGGAATCAGTGTAGAAGGATGGAAACAAAATTGCCATGCATTAAAATAGGATATCTGCTTTGGAACGTGGGTTTCATGTCCATGAGGCTCTTTCTTATAAAACTGTTGTGTTGAACCAGCATGCCTTGTGGGATGTAATCATAAAGAAATTTATTTTTTTGTCTCTTACATATTTGGTGGGAGTAGTTCTCCTTGATTGACCGTTCAGTTGAACGCCATGATTTATCTTGTCATTCCTGGAAAGTTCAAGGTGCTCTGGTTAGTAATTCACTGTCCACTTCCTGCGTAGGAGTCAAAACATTGAACCTGGTTTAATATGATGTTTTTCCCCTCCTGCCAGCTAAGGGCTGCTGAGGACAAGGAAATCTGCAGTCAGGGAAAGGGCTGTAGATTGCTTCTTGCTTCCAGTACCTTCAGCATCTATTCTTCCTAACCGCAACTTATTAATTACAATTTCCACCTGTCTGGGGTTTAGAGGAGGGAGAAAAGGTAAGGCACACAGGAACATTTTTACTTGACTGGTACTAGCGCAGACTGGCTGATGTTCTTTCTGGCTTTTTCTTTTGGGGTTCTGTAGAAACACCTTGTCTTGGGTGCCAGTGACTGATTGAGGAAGTGCTCATGGGAGTAATAGTAAGGTAGTGGGAGAAGCTGGATGGGGAAGGAGAGGAAGCCAACCAACTATATGAGTTCAGGCAAAGTCTCATGGAGAGTGGTTTTAAGTTGATCACACAGGGGGACTCTGGAGTATAAATTACCTCAGAGTTTGTCCTGACTTAAAGGCAAGGGAGCTGGGCTTTCATGCTTTCTTAGTTTGCCAGAGCTGCTGTAACAAATTACCACAGGTTGACCTTGAGTAAAGCCTACTTTGCAGACCTCTATATAACTGTTTTTGGATGAATGAGCAGGCCAGCTGGATCCATTCTGCTGTTGCTTTTTCCCCTGGCATTTGGAGCCCCCAGCCTGAGTGTAGGTACATAGGGCACCTTCCTCTCCCAGAGTTTTCCTCCCTCCTGGGAAGGCACCAGCCTGGGCACTGGTGGCAGGAACTCTAAAGACTTCTGGCCTAAGCTAGTGGAACTGCATAACTTCTCTGATCTGGCCTCTTTTTCTCTCCTGAAACTTGGAGAATGAACTGAATAGATGTAAAATGTACTCACCAAGAGAGAGTACAGTATTTAGAAATTACCAGCCTACCCAAAGCCCACTGAGTTCCGGGTAGTGCCCCCACCACACTGCTTCATGCCTGGTCCATGTAGTAGATGCTCAGTGGTCATGCACAGTGTCAGAAGCCTGCACACTATGCTGCCCCTACCCACCTGATCTCCTCTCAGCACCTAGGCAGTGAGTGCCCAGTGTGTGCTGGGCCCCGTGGCTATGTCTTTGTGTTGGGAGGGAGGTGGGCTAGCTGCTTAGAGCTGGGCCAGTGTTGGCTCTCTCAGGCATGCAGGGAGGTTTCAGGGGACCGGTGACTCACTTAAAACAGGCCCCGTTGCACAAAATCCCCCCATCCCTGTGCTAAGCAAAGTAGGACACTTTAACTGGATCATTGCATCTTCCCCCAAGGAGGCAGCTAGCAAAGGTTGGAGGTGAGTGATACAGATAGGCTGCAATAATCCTGTAGAGAAGGCAAGGAAAGGCAGCTCCAAGAAAAAACTATGGGCAATAAAACAGATTTCAGTGGACTTGTTGGACTGGGGTAGAAGAGGGCAGAGGAGGGAGAGGATTAAGATGAAACCCTGGGGAGTGCCCAGGAAACAGAGATGTAGGTATTCAAGTCTAAATGACATGCAAATAGCTTTGTGGCTTTTCCTTAAAACCACATTTGACTTGAAACTCAAAAATGTCTGCTTCTAATTGTTTCATAGGTTATATTTGTCCTGCAAAATTCTACAAATGAGACTACATTCTCCAGTAATATTTCTCAGCTTCAGTGATCCTATTTTCACTCAGGGTAACAAATAGGCAGCTTGCTCAGAGGTGTGGTGGCTACTGGGCACCTCAAAATCTAGCAAATTCAAAAGGGAGAGTGAATGATTTCAGCAAAGCATGATTGCTGCACATGTGAGGGGAATACTTGCTTATTAGTCCAAGTTCCTCCATCCCTCCCTTGCCTCTCCCTCCTATGTTATTCCTTCCCTTCATTCATTCATCAAACATGAGCACCTACTATATACCAGTTGGGATACAGAGATAAACTAGACAAATATAGTCTAGATTTATACAGTACAGATATGGCATGAGATGAGCCGTTTCATTCATTCGTTCACTTATTCATTTATTCATTCAATACACATTCATAGAGTGCCTGACCTTTGACAGTTCCTGTGCCAGGCATTGGGGATACAGAGGTGAACAAGAGAGATGCTGTCTTTGCTCTCATGAGGTTATAATCCGGGTGGGAGAGATGTTAAACAAGGAAGTTCATAAAATAAACATGTAATGACGTTTTGAAGAATGCTTAGTGGTCCAGTCCACATGGGTATCTTTTCCCATTGATGCAAGTTTCATGAGTATGTTGGACTTCCTGAAAAATAATTTCAACCTTGAACTATGGAAATGCACATTTATGTATTAGAATAACTGTGGATTTGTGTGTGTAACAAGGTGAGTGTGTTATTTCCTTCCTCATTCTTTCTCAAGAGTAGATAGCTTCTTATGGGAAGACAAGATCTCAAGTTAATGTCTTGCTCCCTTGTTAGCCACTCTTCCTTATCACCAGTGAAACCCAAGGGGTCAATGGTGGGGCAGGAAGCAGAATTAATGTGCTACATAACTGGGGCCTTTCAAGATTGTGTTGTTGGAAAACCAGAAGTAAGCCAGGGATCAGTGAATTGCAGTCATAGTTGGGACACTTCTCATTGATTTCAGTCATTTTGATTTACTCCCATTGGCTCCAGTCCTCACCTAGAAACCTGAGTCCTGCACCTGCTGGGACAGGATTCTGATACTTTGTCAGAATTAATGTAGGAAGAGCAACAAATATTATTTGTTCTTCAATGTCTGTGGCACAGTGGCCATGTATACTCAGGAGGCCGGCCCTCGTAGCTCTTCAAGATAACACATGGAATGTCCTTAAAGACCCCATTCTCAAGCCCACCCCTCACAATCCCCTTACATCAGACAGATTGGGCTTGGGAGTTCCAAAGACCTTGCCCAGTTTCTGGCTGTAGGTCTTTCAACGATTGATTGCCTTCTCCTCCCTGAACTTCAGGCTCTTCCTCTGTGAACATTGTTGATCTCACAGGATTTTGTGGGCATTTAATGATAAATGCTTCATTTAAAAGTACTTTTAATTAGTTAAGCAGCCAAACTTATTACTGTTATTGGTCATAGTAGTAATGAGGTCCTTGGTTCTCCCTTCTGCAATTACAGAACTCTCAGGGGATTTGTGGCGGATGTTTCCCAGAGGTGGCCACAGCAATACCTCCCATCTCACATGGTTTTCCTCAGTGTGACCTTGTTATGCCTCTTCCCCAAGGGTGGAGTCCATTTCTTCATCCCCCTGACTCTGGATGGACCCCATGACTGCTTTGACCAATGGAATATGACAAAGGGATGCTGCATCAGTCCTGCCTCATGGGAACCAGCTGCCATGTAAGAAGTGTGACTGTCTTGAGACCATCAAGTTGGAGAAGCCCTGGCAGATGATATGCCACGTGGAAAGAGAAAGGCCAAGAAGCACAAAGGTGTACCAGACTTGTGAGCAAAGAAGCCATCTTGGAAGTGGCTCCTCCAGCCCCAGCTTCTCAAATTCCCAAATTGCTGACCCGATGAATTGTGGAACAAAAAAAATGGTTGTTTTAAGATGCTAAGTTTTGAGGATATTTGGTTACCCAGCAATAGAAAGCTAAATAGTATTTTTTTCCCCATCCAGGTCTATGTGTCTTTTCCCCAAAAACTTTCCAAATGTGTTGAATTGAGAAAAGCACAGACTATTCCAGCCCAGATGGTCTGGTGTTCAAATCTTGGCTTCACCATCTATTAGCTGCGTGTTCATATTAAAACTTTGAACTTCAGCTTTCTTATCTATTATAGGGCATTCTAAGGCCTTCTGGGTGTGTGGTGAGGATGCAATGGGCCAATCCAAGTGTCTGGCAGTATGTCTGACCCTTGGTACCCTGTCAAGCATAAGTTGGGAATAATAGAACCTCCTGAAGCTCCATGGGACACCTGCTGGTCAACCTGACACCCTGGAGAGGCTTGTTCCCTTCAGCACTTGAGGCTGGAATAGTCTTGGGAATGAAAGAGGCTGGAATGGGGCTGTATAGTGTGGAGGCTTCTGATTCTGCTCATGACTCTTGAGTGCCTAACACATGAGCCAGGCCCCTCTACAACCTCTATGTTACTTCTTTTAATATTACTGCCTCAATAGTTATCCCCATTTTACAGATGAGGAAACTGAGGCTCAGAGAATTTGAGAAGGCTTGCCTAAGGATCTAAGCTAGCAATGGTGGAGCAAGGATAAGAAATCAGGTTCTCAGACACCAAGTCCAATAAGATTTGAGGCAATCATTTAGAATTTTTTACTTCAGCACAAGATAAAGAAAAAAGAGTGTCCAAGAGGCATATAATTTTAATCTGAAAGCACTGCAACATGGTGAATCCTGGAACAACATGAAAAATATGATATTCCTTTGAAGTTGGAAATAGCAGAAGTTTATTCCTTCCCACTGATCATCCTTGGCAAAATAGGCTTATCCCTTCCATTTCCGGTCGGAGGTTCTTCTGTTTTAAGCATGTATGATCCTCTGTTCTGGAAGTTTTCCTTGACAGAAGCAGAGAGGCTTTTGACAAACAACTTTAATATTCTTTGTGTCTGTGTCGCTGGCTCTAATAATCCTGCAAGCTTACAAGGTCACTGTTAAGATTAAATCTGAGTCATCAGGGGCAGATGTTGACATATCATTATTTAAATCCTGAGCTGCTGAAGGAATCTCATCCCCATGAGCTGTGTTTCACTGGCCAAATGAACACCCCCAAATTTCACCACAGCCTGCTGAGTGGGGACTCCAGACTCCATTAGGGAAAAAGCTTGCTTTGCCACTTGCCTTGCTCTCTGTGGTGAGAAAGCCCTACTTTTGGTTGCAGGAGAAGCATGGCATACAGGAAAAAAAAGTGTTTCAGAAGACCTGGGTTCCTGTCCTGTCCCTACCACTCACTGTGGGATTTAGGGTTTTTCATCTTTTTTACCCGTTCTTCATAGCACTTTCCATAATTTGTGCTTACATGTTCATTTATTTATTTTTCTATTTGTACTGTTTTGATTTTATTGAAACATAATTTAAGATTTGTTTTCCCCACTGCTCTGCAAGCTTCATGAGGGTAAGAAGCCTGTTTGTTTAGTTCACTATTGCTGCCTAGTACTCTAAATATATTTACAATGAATGCATAAATCTGTAAATGAGGAGATGGACTACTTTATCTTAGTTATATTTTCTAGCTTTAAAATTCCTTTTATTAACAATGTGTATCATGTTGCTTTGGGACAAATTTTCCTTAATTGTCTCTTACTTGTCTCAGGATATGTTAAGAAAATTCCTTATTCTTCAAGGCTGGGAATAGTCAAGGTTTGGTTTTATTATTTCATTATCAATTCCTGACACATAGTAGACATTCAGTAAATGTTTGGTGAGCAAATGAGTGAATGGATGGATGAATGAGTAAAGCAAACTAATCTTTATTGGTGGAATGAATGAAGAAAGATATTAGCTGGGGAATGGGTTGCAGGATTTGGATAAAGTAAGTGCCCAGCAAGACGGAGTCATCAAGTGCAGCAGTCAAAACAATGGATGTGGTTGTCACCGTCTTCCTTATTCCCAACTCATGACTGAGCTGAAACTTTTAAGGATGCCACTACTAGCCTTATTTAGGACAAAGAGATATTAGTGTTAGGGAGTTATTCTGAGAATTCTATACATACATGCACACACTCATAGAGGGTAGTATTATGGAAAGAAGATGAGCTCAAAGGTCAGAAAGAATGGGTTCAAATTCTGGGACCTTGGGAAAGTCATATAAAAAGGTCATAGTCACATACACCACTAGCACAAGGTACAGATACAAAATAGGGTTTATTGGGGGAAGATTCACAAGAAAATTAGTAGAGTAAAAGCAAGCCTCTGAATTCTCAAATTCCTGAAGTTTAGGCCCTTGGCCAAAGAGAGGGGATTCACTTCCATGAGGCTCTCTATATTTACAGGGTTGGGAATAAAGAATGTCTATGCCACTAAATGACAACGGGAGCTCCATGGTCTTATGAGGAAGAAGGAGCACGTGAAGCCCAGGAGTTGGGCTGCTATAAAACTATTCTGCTAAGATAACTTAGACCTGTTGACCTTGCTCTCTGCTAAGCCACCAAAAGTGGGGGAGAATATGAGTGTTGAGGGCCATCCAGATTTGTTTCTCAAGAGGAGACTTTTCTTACTCTCTCTGAGTCTATGTTTTCCCATCTGTAAGATGGGTATAATATGTTTATTTTGAAGAATTATTGTGAAGATTAGAAGTAATCATGTAAAATTCCAAGCACAGTGTCTAGGATCTAGGAGCTCAACAAACACCAGTTGTCTTGGTTTCAAGGAGAGAAAATTAAAATACTTGTTACCCATGCGGGGTCTTAATGCATATGGGAAATTTGGCTGATTAGCTGGTGACAGCTCTGGTCTGGCAGAGGCATTTTTTCTCCCTTGACCTCACGCTTTCTTACCTAAAACCTGGTAGGAGATTTTTAAGATAATTAATGGCCTTTGGGGATTGTGTGTGGCAGGGGCAAGATGCATTCCTCACTTCTTATTTGCTGTGCAGCATTCATGTGATACAAGCTTCTGATGTGCAGTTCCTGGATGGTGGAGGAAGATGCAAGTGGATTGAAGTTGCACCAAAATATTGAACTCTTGGATGCATCTAGAATTCATGTGGCTTTATTCTTGGAGGTATACATGAAATACCAGACTTTCATAATGGAAAAGTAAGGATATTGAAGAAAAACATCAAAAGCTTTCTTATTATAATTCTCATGATAAAATTCTGATTATTTATTAGGGGATGTGGGCTATTTTGATGACATGAGGGAGCTTAATTTGAAGAGAATTGAGATGTTCTAACATGGACAGGCACGGCTTATACACACTTAGAAAAAACTCAGCTTTTTGGAAACAGGCTTGAGATATTGTGTAGAGCTTTTTTATGGTGTCAATAAAATTTCCTGAGTTTCTGTGCCAGACTGGTCTCTGTTTTCAAGGTTACATAAGGAGTGAGGTGGTGGCAGGTGGTGGTCCTGGTAATGGTAACCCACTTAATCCATCCCCCATTGCATTTTATTTCTCAATTCTGGTTGAGTTTGTTTATTTGTTCTTTCATTCATTCATTCATTTAGCAACAAAGAGCTTTTGATAGCATATGCCTCCATATTCTGAGGGGTATTTGAAGAAGGAAAACATGTGGCCTCTTCAGGGGATTTCATGAGAGAAGCAGCACATCCCTTCATCAGCTGACTCTTCCCTCTGAATTAGTTTGCATTCAGTCACTGCATCCAGTGAATTCAATAGGAGTTTAATATGAAGCATTACTAAGCTATCATAGGACAGCAACTGTTAATGACAGAAAAAAGAACTCTAAAAGGCAGCCAGGGAAGGACAAACATGGAAGGGGTGTTCAGACCTCTATGAAGGTCTGCTTGCAGTGTCCTGGCTCACAGGGAAGTTTGTTGGGCTGCAGGGGCCAGAGTTAGTCTGCAGGCACTGGGCAAGCAGTAACGACCTTACTGGGCACAGGGAGCTAGGGCTGGGAGTTAGGTGTGCAGAGGGAGTTGCAGGTGCCACCAGGGGCATGAGGCCTGGAGGGCATAGTGTCTGACATGGAAGGGCTGCAGCAGAGTGGTTCTGTGAGGTCACTGAGGCACGGCCTAGTCTGGGCCTGCAGCTGGGGCAGAGGGCTACACCTGCATGCACCCCTCACAGACTGTACAGCTGGAACTAGAAAAAGCAAAGCACAGCAACTAGAACCAGGAAGAGAAGCCCCTTCCTCCTGCAGTGTCCCTCCAGCACCTCTACTGACAAAGCTTAACATTGTACACACTGTAAAAAAGAAATGCCTACGGAGCCCAATCCATTATTACAGAGCAGGAACTGAAGGGTGAATCTGGAGCAAGAGGCAATAAATCGATAACTGGCACACCCTCTTGGTTGTCGGTCATCTGGAAAAATGATTGTAAAATATTTGACTTCCACTCTCATCCCCCAAGAGGCTTCATTGTCTGTGAAGCTGGGAAGTTGTTCAAAGGATTCCAGAGTGCACATCCTTCAGAGGATCCTTCAGAGGATGGCTCTCCGGTCGGCCCTCCCAGGAGGGAGAGCTGGAATGTGAGCCTTGGTTGGTAGCAGTCATTTGGACTAAGTCTTTCCCTGCTGAAAGGGAGTTGTATCTGTGTGGCTTACAGACTTGGAATCATAAGGACCTGGGTTTGAGTCTCAGCTCTGCCATTCAGTGGTGCATGACATGGTACTCAAGCGTGTTGGGCCTCACTTTGCTCAGCAGTGGGATTAAATGAGATGATAAATGTAATGCCCTTAACACAGTGCCTGGCATGTAGGAGGCATGCAACACATGGTAGCTAGTCATAGTTATTACTAAACCCACTATGGGTTCTTCACAAACTTGGGATAGAAATATGGTCATGTCGCTTTTATTACTTCAATCGGTTAAATGCCATCTGTTCCATCAGCATGAAGTCCCCCTTGAAGCTTCCATCTTTCTTGAATTTCTAAGGACTCTGGGACCCAGTCCAAAGAGACTCTTTTCTACTTCCGAACACTAAGCTGAGAGACCTGAAGTCTTGTGCTGCAACATGGTAACTGTTGAAGACTGCTCCTGTCCACTGCATGGCCTCTTGTCCACTCTGCACTGATAAACTTTGTAGTTCAGATATCAGTGTGTGCCTAATGATGACCCATGCCTGGCCTCCAAAGTTGCAGCTCTCCTACTGATATCATAGGCTCAGCCCCATTCCCGAAAGCAGGGGACAGCAAACTTTTTCTGGAAAGGATCACAGTAAATATTTTAGGCTTTATGGGCCATATATTTTCTGTTGCAACTACTCATCTTTGCCTTTGTCATGCAAAACATCCATAGGCAATATGCAAATGAATGAGCATGACTGTGCGGGTAGATATGTCCAGTATGGACCTCCCAGTGTGGGGCCATTTTGTCTCTAAGAGCACTCTGCATCCTGTGCTAAACTGGCTTCTCTCTTTTCAAGAGGAGATTTTATCTCAGGTCTCACTGACTTGCCCTGCTGTGGGCCTTGGTTGGAGCCCCTGAAGATATCCTGAGGAATTGTCCTGTCTTTGATTTTGGAGGACCAGGGACTGGGGTCTTAATTTCTCCCCACCTAGAATGTCCCAGGCTTCTTCTTTAAACTTTGTTTTCAGGGGCCAGCTCTGTAAACTCAGTGGCAGTTTTTGCTAAGTTACTCAAAAAGCAAGTTGTTAGCCCCTTCTTTGATCCACTGTTTAAGATCCATTTCCCTGTTTAAGCAGCAGCAAGGACAGCACAACATCTATAAACTGTACCTGGGTATATGGTTTTATTGTTGCTATAGTTACTAAAGGTAAAAAACTGTCACTATAGTTAGACAAAGGTTCATCTGCTATTGTCATCTGGGAATTTTCTTGGCCAGAGAAGATACAGGATATTTGAATATGCCAGAGAAGAGAATTAATTTTAAGGAAAAATAGGGGCCAACAGAGTGAAAGGTTAAACTAATCGTCTACTGGGTATGGAGTGGAGTGTGAAGCTTCCCAAGACGGACAGACTGCCAACATGCCTTGATTCTGGGCTGATCTGTAAGCCTGGTGGCTGCTTGCCCACCCCACAACCTCTTGTAACAAGGTAGCCACAGTCCCTGGCACTTTCCTGTGCCTTTTTTTTTTTTTTTTTCATTCTGTTTAAATCTTGGGGCACAAGGGTTGATGCCAAGATATTTATGCCCTTTTGATAACTGCTGTGTAAGCTGCTTCTTTGACAGACAAATTATAATTAAACTGTATAATAAATTGCAGAAACACAACTGATCTTGGTGCTTTTCCTGTGGAGTGTCACATCTGAAAAAGCTACATCCTGCAACTTGCAGATACATTTTTAGGAACTGTCTCTGTGAAGTCACACTGGCTGTTTCTCCAGAAATGTTGGTTAGGCTAACACCCACCCTCCATTTTTTTTTTTCCCCTTAGTGGAAAACTATTTTTAGGCAGCAAATTAATTGTAGGGAAATTCAGGTCAAAGAGATTCGCATTTCTTTGCAGTAAATTCCTGCCTTTGGCTTAGGAATATTGTAACAGCCAGTTACATGGCTGAATTGGGATTTGAACACAGGTCTCTGTCACCATACATTCTAGGAAATATGAAAAAAAAAGAAAAACAACAACAAAACAACAAACTAACAAAGTAGTCTTTTGCTTGCTTTTGGGCATAAGATCTAACCTGGATTTGAAGAAAGGAAGATCCTTACAGTGGCAATATTCAGGAAGCTGTTGGAAATGTGGGCCTGGAACTTGGGTGTCAAATCCAGGGTGAAGGTTTTATTGTGAGAGTCTTCTGTTTGGGGCTTCATCCATTCAACCAACAGCACCCTTTGTTTAATCATTTTAAATGACATCTTTTACAGGTTGTGGTGGAAGAAGTGGAGTTGAGACAAATTTTGTATATAGAGTTCTGCCTTTATTTGCTGTGCACCTTGGGGCAACTGACTTAACCTCTTTGAGCCTGGAAAGACTATGAAGGTGGTGGTGGTGGGGGCATTTCGGCTAACTTAGGGTTATTCACTTGGCAGAGGTAGGATTCCCACAGAGCAAGGCTGCCTGAGGACTGGTCTC
This sequence comes from Choloepus didactylus, assembly GCF_015220235.1. Lineage (NCBI taxonomy): Eukaryota > Metazoa > Chordata > Mammalia > Pilosa > Megalonychidae > Choloepus > Choloepus didactylus. The sequence continues at coordinate 186,508,142 of NC_051307.1, forward strand.
AATGCCAAAGCAAGTCCAAGGCCAGCTCAGCTGTAGAAGCTGCAAGACGGCATCATGAGAGACAAGGACAGAGATAGAAAAACGACTGCGAATGATCTATACTGGGCCGGTTTTCATTCTGGGACTTTTAAGAAAAATAAGTGATTAGTATCAATGATCATTTGGATGTGTGCTCTGCTTGTGTGTGTCGTTAGCCAGGAAGAGAGGCAGGAAGGAACTATAGAGAACACTGGACAAGGGATTGAAATTTACTAGCTGTGTGGTCTTGGACAAGATGCTTAATCTGTTGGAAACTTGGAGTTTTATCCTAAGTTTCCAAAAACCTTTATTAAGCCCATTATGTTCGAGGCACTAGAGCTACAGGTACAAAAAAGTAAGTGATCCTTGTGAGCTTATGTAGTTGCACGTATCAGTGAGGGATGTTACTGCCAGCCACTTTCGGAAATACAGGGTCATTGTGTTCAAAATACACTGCATCCTTGCTTGCTGTTCAGGTCAGTCTTAAGCCTGGCTCATCGGACTGTTGTTTCATTGAGGGAGCGCTGAGTAACGGTAGACATACCATGTTTCTTATACTCTGAGACAGGCATTTCCCCATGGGAAATCTTTTCTTGTTAGCTCAGCTTTCGAATTGCTTGACCCCTTTGGGGGACATGGGTTGGTAAAGGCTTCAAGTGCATATATATTCTGCTCATTTGTCCTGGTTGATTTTTAACTTTCTTTTCCAACTGTGAAAAACATATGCAGAGATGGGAGTAATTGGGAATTTAATAATTTTTTAATGTTTCTTGTGGTGCTTGGGAAATCCACTGAGAATGATGTATATTTTTTCAATGTTTCCTCATTCTGTGCTAAAATTCTAACTACACATAGGCTTTATTTTCTCCATGGTTCCTTACCATAAATAAATATGCTATTTTTATTAGGCCTTTGAAAAAACTGAAAATAATCAATACCCTCTCTCCCTTCTCAGCCCCAATTCTTCCTTTGATGAGTCTCTGTGTATTGAGATTCCAGGTTGGGAACTGCTGAGATCTTGCCTGGCTCTCAAATATTATGAGTTTTAGACCATGACTCTGATGAGTGTTAGAATCTATTCTTACAGAACCAGCAGGTCATCCAGGGTACAGAGAGATGAGAGAGCAGAGGTCAAGGCTGGCTCTCAACCTTGGCAGTCTTTAGATTCAGTCTTTAATCTTTATGTAGGTCTGCATGTATCTTTTGGGTATAGTAGTAAATTAATTTTTCTTCTGGTCTGAATTCTCTGATTTGCATGTTGGAGACACAAGTGGTATTACCCCATCTAGGGATGCTGTCTGTGATTCTGGGGGTGGGACAACTCATCATCACTCCTTGGCCCACTTTCTTACCCCGTTTCAAAATACGAGTAGCCAATGGCAGCAGAGAAGCATGGGATGGTAGAACTGGGCAATTGATTATAGTTTCTGTTAGTCATCTGTAGGGGGAGGAGAGTCATTAGCACACCTCCTGGGAGAATTCCAAACAATGAGTATGCTCAGGACATGTGAGTTCATTGCTCTCTCTGATTGGATCTTAAATGATCCTTATTTTATTGATTCTGGGGATGGTTTGGCCTGTCCATGGATTACTATGATGGAGGGAGGTCAGCACTTGTGCTAAAAAGTAAAGGAGGCATAACTTCACACCATCTTGCCCTTACTATGGCTACTACTATAACCATGCCTATTATTAACCAACAATTATTAAGTGCTTACTAGGTGCCAGGCAACATGCATTTACATTTTTAATCTCAATTTTAGTATGGAAAACCATCTTTTGCCACAGGCAATATAATTATTCTTATTTGACCAAAGCTGAAATTGGGGCAATAGGCTTCTTTTGTCTTTCTTACCCAGCTGGTGAGTAGTAGGGATGTGTTCTAGTTTGCTATTGCTGCAGAATGCAAAACACCAGAGATGGACTGGCTTTTATAAAATGGGGGTTTATTTGGCTACACAGTTACAGTCTTAAGGCCATAAAGTGTCCAAGGTAACACATCAGTAATCAGGTACCTTCACTGGAGGATGGCAAATGGCGTCCGAAAAACCTCTGTTAGCTGGGAAGGCACGTGGCTGGCATCTGCTCCAAAGTTCTGGTTTCAAAATGACTTTCTCCCAGGACATTCCTCTCTAGCAAGCTTGCTCTTCTTCAAAACGTCACTCACAGCTGCACTCCATTCAGTCTCTTTGAGTCAGCATGTTTTATATGGCTCCACTGATCAAGGCCCACCCTGAATGGGTGGGGTCACGCCTCCATGGGAGTATCCCACCAAAGTCACCTCCCACAGCTGGGTGGGGCACATCTCCATGCAAACAACCTAATCCAAACATTCCAACTTAATCCCCACTATTCTGTCTGCCCCACAAGATTGCACCAAAGAATATGGCTTTTTCTGGGGGACATAGTACATTCAAACTGGCACAGGATGTGATTTGAGGTGAGGCAGCTAGCCTCCAGAGCCTCACTCTAGCCTATCTCTAGAGCGTTGTGCTGTACTACCTGCACAAACACACGTGGCTGGCTGTGTCTGATGATCAGAGGGATGAAAAATCTTCACCTAGTTCACATTCTTGCCACTAGTCTGAGCTCTAGCCATGTGGCTTCGGTCAGAGCTGGGGCTGCAGTGGGTCATGAATGCAATGGAAGCTTTGAGAGTAGAATCATTGGGGGGGCCATCCAGAGTACTATATCGGAGCATGTATATTGCAGCATGTCCTTAGCATTACCCGCAGGATCTCTATGTTCTGCCCCTGCCTGACTTAATTTCTTAACAATCTCTCCTTGTACTTCATATCTCAGCAATGTAAAAAAACTTATAGTTCTCTGAATACCCTGTGCTTTCCTACCACCTGCTTCCTTCCTCCTTCATGTGCTGGTGGATGCTCTGTCCCTCCAGGCCAAGCCAAGTTCCCTGCCTGGGCATTCTTTTGACATCCTTCTAGGTACTTCCTGGTTCCCCAGAAGTCCTCACTTTCAGTCCAATATGATATACATTGGGTGTTACCCTGCTATATTAATTTCCTAGCTGCTAAAACAAATACTATACAATGGGTTGGCTTAACAGGGATTTCTTGGCTCACAGTTTCAGAAGCTAGAAGGCTTGCTTCCTCCTGAGGTTGGTATCTTCTGGCTGACTGGCAATCTTGGGGTTCTTTGGCTTTTCTGTCACATGACAATGCACATGGCGGTGTCTTCCCTGTTCTCTTCCAGGTTCCATTGACTTCCAGCTTCTGGCTCTTCCCCTTGGCTTTTCCTCTCCATGTACAATTTCCTTTGCTTATGAGGACTTTAGCCATATTGGATTAAGGCCCACGCTCATTCAGTTGGGGAACACTTAGCTAGTAACTTCTTCAAAGGTCCTATTTACAAAGGGCTTCACACCCTCAGCACTAGGGGTTAGGATCTGAACATGCCCTGTGTGGGGGCCTGATTCAATCTCCAACACATGCTGAGTCAAAATGGTTTGCTTCATGTCTGTTACAAGAACAAGGACTGAATACTATTCATCTAACATTTCCAGAGCCCAGCACACAGAAGATCTTTAATCTTATGACATGTTGTCAGTCCAAAACAAACCTGGATAATATGCTCTTTTCATATTTGAATAATTAGTGCTCATCACTTGATTATTAGATTGAACCATATGAAATTGCCGTTTTTTGTTAAGTCAAAGTTGGTTGAATCCTGGCAATTTCACATGTATATTTTTCTGTTTCTTCTGAGTAGTTTCATTCTGTTCTTCTCCTGGGTTCCTCCCCTTCTACTTACACTCACTAGAGTTCTCCTACCTATCTTAAATTCATCTTTTCCTTATTCTAGCACTGGCTTCCCTTGAGCCCTCAATTTCTGGACAGACTTTATGCTCACTGCTTCCATGTCCACATCACCTACTCATACTTCAATACTCTTACATCTGCCCATCCCTCTCTCTACTCTCCTGAAGCAGCTTCTCTTTTTTTAAAGCAGTCCAGAAATTGCATCAGCCTAGGATTGTTCTATTCCACATCCTGCAGCATGAAAATGCTGTGGTGATCCCTTTTTGGAACCCTTGCCTTCCATGACAGAAAACTCTCCTGGCTCTGCTTCTCCTGGCCCTATAATTGGCTCTTCTCCATCTCTGCCCCTACACATTCATATTCTTCTAAGTCCTACTCATGGATTGCTTTGTCTCTTCCTCTCCCTTGGGAAACTCCTGCACTTCCCTGGATTCCTCTACTATTGGTCAACAATGGTTCATATATCTCCATAACCAGCTATAACATGTACTCCAGGCTCTGAGTATCCCTCTGGCCTTTATGCATCAATATGACCCAAACCAAGGTTGTCATCTTCCTCCACAAATTGCCATCTCTTCCTGGAAGTCCTCGTTTCTACTATTTCCCCCTTGAATGGTCATCTTTAATATCTTTGTCTCTTGGTCCACTTCTGTAGCATTTCCATCATTCTATTCACACTGTCTAATTCCTTACCCTTGACTGTTGCTTTGAGCCTTCTACCTTTTCTTCACCCCACGACCTCCAAATGCACTTATGTCTTGTTGAAAATAGTCATGGTTAATCTGACTTAATCATTTTGTATCTCCCATGATAACTACCAAAGCACCCACATTGTAATACTTTAATACACATATGTTGCTTTAAAAGAAATTAATCTTTTAAATTGCAAGCACAATCTGACAGCATTGTCAAAAGTTTAGAAAATAGAAGAAAAAAAGAAAAAATCACTCATATGTCTATCACCCCAGCACACTGTTCTCGTCACTTTGGTGTATTCTTGCATTGGTTTTCCCACCTTCATTTTTGTGTTTTACAGAATTGTCATGGTTATCCCACTAGTCCACCCAGATCACACAGTTTCTCAGCACTGATGCAAAGAGCTACGTTGTAGCCATTAATACTGCTCACCAAATATTTCCCACTCTCTGCCTTCTGGGGACCTGGCAGGATTATAGTTTCTAGCCCCCTGCGGTTAAGTAAGGGCATGTGACCAGTTCTGGCCAACGATCAGTTAATTGCAGGTATGAGACCCGCCCCCCTCCCCAGAGCACACTTGCATTAGTGGCTGTTCCATCAACATGGGTCCTAGAGTGTGATAATGGTACAGATGAGCCCCCAACCCACCCATAATGGACATGAAGTGGGAGTGAGAAATACATTTTCTTATTTTAAGCCATTAGAATTTGGGGTTTATCTGTTACTGCAGCAAAACTTAGCACAATCTGACTGACCTAGGCTGCAATTTCTGGAGCTAGAGATTGATTATCTGATTTAATGCCATCACTTTGCAGATAGAGAAACTGAGGCTCAGGGGGAAATCTGCCCATGTCATATAGCAACTCAGCATTGGCATTGGACTGGAGCCCAGGTCCACTGTCAGCTTGAGCGTGTTTCCCTGTTCAGCAGCATTCTGGACCCCATGTAAGGCCAGTCTTGCATGGTGCTGCCCTGCTTTTCCTCTCTGCTGTGTGGTAGCATTTCTGCTGCTGAGGTGTGGAGCCAGGTTGTCCCTGCAGTCTGGGTCATGGGCCTGTTTTAATTTTATACCTTGACAGGTCATTTGAGAGCGCCTGGGGCTCACTTTTGGTGCCCGCTGCAAATTGTCGTGTCAGAGGTGCCCACATCAGCACAACAGTGGCTAGAAGAATGTTTCCTCTTCCCGACAGTAGCCTTACATTTTATGCAGTGGCAAATCTGTACACACAAAAGTTCAGCAATTCTACTTTGGAATTATCCGATAGTGATGAAATTCTCAGATTCAAAGGTATGAGGATAATTAGGACTCTTGTTAATCATTCTCCATCCCTCTCCTCTCGCCCTCCCCCCAGCAATGAGATTCACTCAGATTAATTACTGCCTGCTATAAATAAATGTAGAGAAAAGCAATCTGCATAGGAGAGGCAGAGGGTAACTGTCATTTAATATATCACAGCTTTCCACACACCTGTTCTCCCTTTGCAGTTGCCATGGAAACCACACTTTATAAGAGAAGCCATGCATAATTAGCATGGATGGAGGTCTATATCAATCAGAATAATTTGGAAGAATACTAAAAGCCCAAAGGAGCAGGCAAAACTACTTGTCTCAGGAGGAAGGAGTCAGACCTCCACTGTGAGGTAAATGAGGAGGCAGTTACAGTAGGAAATCAGCAAAATTAGCAATTCTGGGTCAGCTGAAAAACAGAGACAGCCTTCCTTGAGTAGAGAGAAAGAAAACTTTGTCACAGAGTTTGGTTTTTTTTTTTCTCTTAAATGCTATTTCGAGTTGCACAAAGGAAATATAAAACCAAACAAACACATAAATATATTTCAAGGCGATTGGTCTGGATCTGCCTGTTTGAGTGTGTGTGGGGGGGCTCCACATGTCTGGGGAGCCCCTGCCACCATGTAGTAGAGCAGTGGGGGTTCCAAGACTCCTGCTGTGGTAGGGGCAGATCGCTGACTGCAGGTTCCTTCAGTGAACAGTGAGCAGCTTTCAATCAAGGGATGGGATTTTATAAGTGATCTGAATTACCGAATTTCTTTTTAGTGGGGGCAGGGATTTACAAAATAATCTAGTTCAAATGCCCCTGTTTTCAGAGGGGGAATGGGAAACAGATCCAGCTTGCCCGAGGATTCAAAGCAAGCTGGTGGCTAACCTTAAACCAGGACTCCCGGATCTGCCAGTTTAGCGCCCTATGTTGAGGCCACTGGTTCAGATCACCCCTGGGTTAGTCATCCTGGTAAAAGTCCCCAAGGTCCTTTGTTACAGTGGGGATGAAACAATGTGTCTGGCACAAGAAGTCATTCAGACTTTGGCTGTTTCAGTTTTTGACAATTTCCCTTTATGTAGAGACATGCAAATTCATTAGTTCATTCAGCAAATATTCATTAATTTAAAAAGAGGTAACATTAAACTTTTTTGAGATATTCACAAAACTGCCTGTAAACTCAAAATTTCCTGAGTTCTTACTGGACCACTGGTTATATTAATTAATATCCATTCATTCATCTCTTCAATCAGCATTTAAGTATTGAGTACTTACTATGTGCCAGCTCTAGTTTAGGTGCTGGAATACAGCTAAGAGAAAGGCACGCAGATCTTGGCCTTCCACAGAGCTTGCATTCTACTGGGGAAAGCCAGACCATAAGTATAGAAACAAATAAGTAACATAATTTTCAGTGGTGATAAGGTCAATGAAAAAAAAAAAAAACAAAGCATAGTAATGGGCCAGGTTTAGGTGTTTGGATTTTATCCTAATTGCACTGAGCAGCCATTGGAAGATTTAAGTAGGTGTGTTTGGGGGAGTGGGGAGTAGGTTTGAAGTGATATGAATAATCCACATAATCTGTACCTTTTCCTTGTTCCCCAAAGAAGGATATGAAGTCACGGCTCTGGGGGCCTCTGGGCTGCCCATTGACATCAAGTCAGCAGGGACCCATGGGCCCGTGCCCAGAAACTTCACTTGTTTCCAGAGGAGTCTTGGGGACAACAGCGAAGGAGACACAGCTTGAGTATATGGCTTCCCCTTCCCCTTTCACCTCTTCTTATTTGCTTTTTCTATGCTTTTTCTCTTTGTGGACCTGCTAACAATTAAAATAATAAAAATGAGAAAAATAACGGCAATTAAAAAGCAATAATAGCACACTCTAATAAAATAAATCCTTACCATATGTCTGGTATTGTACAAATTGCTGTGTGACGTTTAACTCATTAAATCTTCAAAACGAACAAACTATCATTAACTTGATCTTACAGGTGATAAAACTAAGGCTAAGATTAATTTAGTGGTGGTGTTCTGATTTAAAACTAAAACCGGTCTGTCCTCAGAATCTATGTTGTTAACCTCTATGCTAATTTGATAAGTCAGTGAGTATCAATATGTTAATAGAGAAGGTTTAAATCCTATAGCTCCCATGTTAGGGGAAGAGGGAAGAAAGAAAGCATAAACACTTAGCATCTGCTATGTGCAGAGAAATATGTAAGATGATAATCTCCTTCAGACCTCATAACTGCCATCTCAAATCCTCTCTGGAATGAGGCATCATGTGAATAAATAATTCTTGCAACAATGCCGCAGGATGGGTATCAGGTACCCCATGTTCAGGATGAAGAAACAGAGACTCAGTGATGTTGACTAAGTAGACCAGGGGCTGCCAGGTTTTGGTCTTTGGCCTGTGGTCCTCCAGGGTCATCACAGCAGTGGTTTGGGGCAGACATGCCTGGGAATTTGGGTGTCTTAATAGGTGTCAAGGGGCCCTCAAGGTAGCTATGCAGTGGGCTGTGGTGACTGCGGCCCCTGGACAGGTTGCCATTGGCCAGTGTCCTCATCTGGAGGTCCCTAGGGGACCTGGGGATCAGAGCATAGTGGGATCTGCTGGTGCATCCCCCAATTCCTGCAGGAAACTCAGTGATCATGCTGTGTGTGGCTACAAAGCTTTCCCATTAATGGTGGACAAAGGGTCCAGGAAGCTGCTGAAGAGTCTGTGATTCAGGTGCCCAAGGAGCAATGGTGCACAGCCCAAGTGTGGCCTGTCAGAGGTGGGGTCAGGGAGGCTTTGCAGGGCCCTCTAATGAGTATGGCTCCAGTGGGGAGGGCACTGAATCTGTGTCTCCATAGGTATCACCCATCTCCATCTCTGCTCATTTTTAGCTGATGTGTATTCCCCGTGGGGTACAAGCTTCTGGTTGGCTGTTATAACAATGGAGTACATGGTGCAACTAGAGCTTTTATAGTTGATGTGAAAATGTTCAACTCTATTTAAAATCTATTCTCATTGTCACAGGAGATTTTAACATCACATTTACCAATGAAAGAAATAGAAGGGGTCTTAGATTCCTGAAACATAATTTCAACTGTTGCAATTTTTTTTTGAAGAGTTGTAAGAAGTAGTTTTATATTATTTTTATCACCTCCTTGTTGGAATGATTTTTATTGTTGACCATCAGGAATTTGAAGAGAACATCTAGTTGTCCTGATCAGGAGCTGAATATAGCCATTTCAAGCATAAAAAGTTTTATGCATAGAAATATCTTCAAGTTTCTTGCTAAAAATTTTAAAGAGATTTTATTTGGAAGTTTTATTATATACATTCATATTTTGTGTCTTCCAAGATCTTTTAATTTTCATATTTATACAACAAAGAAAATGCGAGGACAATCACAGTTGTGGTAGGTCAGCAGGGCCACATACAGTCTGCCAAGGAGCATCTGAGTCAGCACTTGTCAGACACCATGAGTGGGAGGGAGCTCCTGCTGGGTACCTGCTGAAAATGCAGACTGGATCCTGCTTCCTGGGGTTTATAGTCTAGAGAGGGCTGGAATATGAATTTCCACAGGCAAGTAAAAAAGACTCCTTTTAGCCTCAGCAGTGTGGGAGGCATAAAGATGCATCCTGGAGATCTTGGTGTGGCTGAAAAGGGAAGAGTGACCCTTTGTCTGAGTTCCACCTCCAGTGAGCACAGGTGAACAGCTGTGCCAGAGGGCTGTGAGCTTCTTCAGAGCTGGGCTGGTGGAGAAACCACTGCAGCCCTCTTTACCACCAAGCCATGCCTGGGCAGGCCTCTATCAGACATGGGTAGTGGAGTGGTGGATGTTCCCTCATAGATGGTTAAGGTAGACTGAATTATGTACTGTGATGGTAGCACAACACTGTGAATGTAATTAATAGCACTAAATTATATGTTTGAATGAGGTTTAAAGGGGAAATTTTAGGTCACATGTATATTACTAAATTAAAACCTAAAAAACAAAACAAAAACATAGGACAATACAACACGCATAGTGAGCCATATTGTAAACAATGGACAATAGTAAATAGTACAATTATTAAAATCTTCCTTCATGAATTGTAACAAATGCATTGCACTAATGCAAGGTATTACTATATAAGGTGGCATATGGGAACTCTGTATTTTCTGCATGATTTTTCTGTAAACCTATAACTTCTCTAATTAAAAAACAAAAAAATCAATTTAGACATGTTCTTAATCTTAATCCTCATTCCTGTGGATGTGAGCCCATTGTAAATAGGACCTCTTGAAGAAGCTATTTTTAGTTGAAGTGTTGCTCAACTGAATGAGGCTGGACCTTAATCCAGATTACTGGAATCCTTTATAAGTGGAAAAAATTTAGTCACAAGCGAGAAAGCCATGGGCAGGAGATGTGAGCCAGAAGTCAACAGAACCTGGAAAAGAGAGGAGAGGACAATGCCATGTGATGTGAGGCTGGGATACAAGCCAAGGAACCCTAAAGATCACCAGCAGCCCTGCACCAAATGTTACTGAATATGGGGAGAAAGCATCACCTCGCTGATGCCTCAATTTTTGGACTTCTCCTAGCCTCAAAACTGTAAGCCAATAAATTTCTGTTGCTTAAGCCAACCTCTTGTGTGGTATTTGTTATAGCAGTTCAGGCAAAGCTAAGACAGATGGCCTATAACACAAGGTAGCCATCTGTATCAGTTAGCCTTTGCGACATAAACTATTCCCAAGCATATTATCTTCCAACTTTCCTTCTAGTTACATACACAACCCAAAACTTCCTTTTCAATCACATTCACAAATATAATTCAGCACTGTTATTTACATTCTCAGTAATGTGTTACCATCATAACTATCCATTTCCAAACATTTACAATAAACCTAAATAGAAATTTTGCATACATTAAGCATCAGCTCCCCATTCTCTACCCCCATTCTATCTCCTGGTAACCTATATTCTAGATTCTAACTCTATGAGTTTGATTATTATAATTAGCTCTTATCAGTGAGATCATACAATATTTGTCCTTCTGTGTCTGACTTATTTCACTCCACATTATGTTCTTAAGGTTCATCCATGTTGTCGCATGCATCAGGACTTCATTCCTTCTTACGGATGAATAATATTCCATCATATGTATATACAACATTTTATTTATCCATTCATCAGTTGATGGACACTTGGGTTGCTTCCATCTTTAGACAATTGGGAATAATGCCGCTATGAACATCAGTCTGTAAATGTCTATGTCCGTGTTTCAGTTCTTCTGGCCATATAACTAGTAGTGGGATTGCTAGGTCATATGACAGTTCTGTACTTTGCTTTCTGAGGAACCACCAGACTGTCTTCCACAGCTGCTGCACCATGTTACATTCCCACCAGTAGTGAATAAGTATTCCTTCCTATTTTTCCACATCCTTTCCAACACTTGTAGTTCTCTGTTTTTTTTGTGTTTTTTTTAGTAGTGGCCATTCTCATAGGTATGAACAAGATATCTCATTTTGGTTTTGATTTCCAGTTGCCTAATAGCTAGTGGTGTTGAGCATCTTTTCATGTCCTTTTTAGCCATTTGTATTTCAACTCTTTGGAAAAATGTTTATTGAAGTCTTTTGCCCATTTAAAAATTGGGTTGTTTGTCTTTTTATTGTTGAGTTGTAGGATTTCTTTATGTATTTTGGATATTAAACCTTATCAGATATGTGGTTTACAAATATTTTCTCCCATTGAGTAGGTTGCCTTTTCACTTTCTTGAGAAAATCCTTTGAAGCACAAAGGTATTCAATCTCATTTATCTATTTTCTTTTGTTGCCTGTGCTTGGGTATAAAGTTTAAGAAACCATTGCCTACCACAAGATCTTGAAGATGCTTCCTTATGTTTTCTTCTAGGAGTTTTATGGTCCTGGTTCTTATATTTAGATATTGAATCCATTTTGAGTTAATTTTGTGTAAGGTGAGCAATAGGGATCCTCTTTCATTCTTTTGCGTATAGACATCCATTTCTCCCAGCACTATTTGTTGAAGAGGCTATCCTGTCTTAGTTGAGTGGACTTGGCAGCATTGTCAAGTATAGTTTGGCCATAGATGTGAGGATCTATATCTGAACTCTCAATTCGATTCCATTGTTCAGTGTATCTATCTTTATGCCAGTACCATGCTGTTTTGACCCCTGTAGCTTTGTAATGTGCTTTAATGTCAGCAAGCATGAGTCCTCCAATTTCATTCTTCTTTTCTCAGAATATTTTTGGCTATTCAGGGCCACTTATCCTTCTAAATAAATTTGATAATTGGCTTTTCTATTTCTGCAAAATAGGCTGTTGGAATTTTGATTGTAATTGTGTTGCGTCTGTAAATCATTTTGGGTAAGAATTGGTATCTTAATGATATTTAGTCTTTCAGTCCATGAACACGGAACATCCTTCCATCTATTTAGGCCTTCTTTGATTTCTTTTAGCAATGTTTTGTAGTTTTCTGTGTACAAATCCTTTACATCCTTGGTTGCTATTGTAAATGGATTTTTTTCTTAATTTCCTCCTCAGATTGCTATTACTAGTGTATAGAAACTCTACAGATTTTTGCATGTATCTTGGATCTTGTTGATCTTGTATCCTGCCACTTTGCAGAACTTGTTTATTAGCTCTAGTAAATTTTTTTTTGTAGATTTTCTGAGATCTTCTATGTATAGGATTATATCATCTGCAATAGTGAAAGTTTTACTTCTTCCTTTCCAATTGGGATGCTTTTTATTTCTTTTTCTTGCTTAATTGCGCTAGTTAGAACTTCTAGCACAATGTTGAATAACATGGTGACAGGACATCTTTGTTTTGTTCCAGATTTCAGAGGGAAAGCTTTTGGTCTTTCACCATTGAGTATTATGTTAGCTGTGGGTTTTTCATATATGCCCTTTATCATGTTCAGGAAGTTTCCTTCTATTCCTATCTTTCAAAGTGTTTTTATCAAGAAAGAATGCTGAATTTTGTCAAATGCCTTTTGTGTGTGAATCAAGAGGACCATGTGGTTCTTCCCCTTTGATTTGTTATGTGGTGTATGACATTAATTGTTTTTCTTGTGTTAAACCACTCTTGCATACTTGGAATAAATTCTTTTAATGTGCTGTTGGATTTGATTTGCAAGTCTTTTGTTGAGGATTTTGTACCTATATTCATTAGAGAAATTGGTCTGTAATTTTCTTTTCTTGTGTTATCTTTATCTTGCTTTGGTATTAGGGTGACATTGGCTTCATAGGATGGATCAAGTAGTGTTCCGGCCTCTTCAATTTTTTAGAAGAGTTTGAGAAGGATTGGTATTAATCATTCTTGGAATGCTTGGTAGAATCCTCCTCTGAAATCATCTAGGCCTGGGCAGTTCTTTTTTGGGAGATTTTTGATGACTGATTCAATCTTTTTACTTTTAATTGTTCTGTTGAGATCTTCTATTTCTTCTAGAGTCAGTGTGGATTGTTCATGTGTTTCTAGGAATTTGTCCATTTCATCTAAGTTGTCTAATTTTTGGCATATAGTTGTTAATAGTATCCTCTTATGATTGTTTTTATTTCTGGGGGGTCATTAGTAATGTCCCCCCTCTCATTTCTGAAATTTAAAAATTTGTGTCTTCTCTCTTTTTCTTTCTGTCAGTTTATCTCAGAGTTGGTCAATTTTATTGATTGCCTCAAAGAACCAACTTTTGTTTCTGTTAATACTCTCTATTGTTCTTTTATTCTCAATTTCATTTATTTCTGCTCTAATCTTTGTCAGTTCTTTCCTTTTTCTTGCTTTGGGATTAGTTTGCTGTTTTTTTCCTAGTTCCTTCAGGTATGCAAGGAAGTCTTTGATTTTAGTTCTTTCTTCTTTTTTAATATAGGCATTCAGGGCTATAAGTTTCCCTCTCAGCACTGCCTTCCCTGAAGCCCATAAGTTTTGATATGTTTGTTCTTGATTTCATTTGTCTCAGGTTATTTACTGATTTCCCTTTCAGTTTCTTGTTTGACCACTGACTGTTTAAGTGTGTATTGTTTACCTTCCATATATACGTGAATTTTACAGTTCTCTACCTGTTATTGATTTCCAGCTTAATTCCATTATGGTCAGAGAAAGTGCTTTGTTTAATTTCAAATTTCAATTCTTTTAAATTTATTGAGACTTTTTTTGTGACCTAACATGTAGTCTATCCTGGAGAATGATCCATGAGCATTTGAGAAGAATATATATCCTGCTGTTTTGTAATGCAATGTTCTGTATTTGTCTGTTAGGTCTAGCTCACTTACATTATTCAAGTTCTCTGTTTTCTCATTGATCCTCCTTCTAGATGTTCTGTCTATTGATGAGAATGGTGTAGGGAAGTCTCCAACTATTATCATAGAGATGTCTATTTCTCCCTTCAGTTTTGCCAGTGCTTGCCTTATATATTTGGGGGTACCATGGTTAGGTGCATAGTTATTTATGATTTCTATTTCTTCTTGGTGGATTTTGCCTTTTATTAATATATAGTGTCCTTATTTGTCTCTAACAACAGTTTTGCATTTGAAGTCTATTGTGTCCAATATTAGTGTAGCTACCCCAGCTTTTTTTGAATGCTGTTTGCTGGGATATCTTTTTCTAACCTTTCACCTTCAACCTATTTGTGTCTTTGGTCTAAGGTGAGTCTCTGGAAGATGGCATATAGTTACATCATGCTTTTTTTATCCATTCAGCCACTCTGTGTCTTATGGTTCAGGAGTTTAATCCATTAACATTCAATGTTATGACTATAATAAAAGCAGTACTTACTTCAACCATTTTATCCTTTGCTTTTTACATGTCATATCTTATTTTTGTCTCTCTTTTTGCCCTTTTAATTACCCATACTGATAATATTCGCTTCTACACTGTACTCCAAGCCTCTCTCTCCTGTCTTTTACTTTCAGCATGCAGAACTCCTTTTACTATTTCTCAAAGGGCAGTCTCTCATTAACAAACTATCTCAGATTCTGTTTATCTGTGAATATTTAAAACCCTCCCTCATTTTTGACTGACAGTTTTGCCAGATAAATGATTCTTGGCTGGCAGTTTTCTCTTTCAGTACCTTAAATATATCATAGTACTACCTTCTCGCCTCCATGGTTTCTGATGAGAAATCAGCACTTAGTCTTCTTGTGGTTTCCTTGTATGTGATGAATCTCTTTCATCTTGCTGCTCTCAGGGTTCTATCTTAATCTTTGACTTTTGGCATTCTGATTAGTATGTGACTCAGAGTAGGTCTACTGGGATTTATTCTGTTTGGAATATGTTGTGCTTCTTGAACATGTATATTTATGTCTTTCATAAGAGTTGGGAAATTTTTGGCCATTATTTCCTTAAATATTCTTTCTGACCCTTTTCCCTTCTCTTCTCCTTCTGGTGCACCCATGATACATGTTTGTGAGCTTTGTGTTCTCATCCAAATCCCTGAGACTCTGCTCAATTTTTTCCATTCTTTTCTCTATTTGTTCTTTTGTCTAAGATTTCAATTGTCTTGACTTCTAGTTTGCTGATTCCTTCTTCTGCCTGTTCAAATATACTGTTGTATGCCTCCAGTGTATTCCTTTTTTTAGGAGTAAAAGGACTTTATTGCCTGTAACTTTCTCTAAAATGGTTCAGAAAAAAGTTTTCTTTAATCCTTCTGGAATTCATTTTTGTACATGACACAAGATGCAGTGTATTTTTAATCTCCTCTGCTGTGCCTTTCATTCCCATAATTTCTGATATTTCTTTTTATACTTTCAAATTTTTCTTTATGTTCACACATTGTCTTCTCAATATCCTTTATTTCTTTATGCATATTTTCCCTCATCTTCTTGAGTTGATTTAGGAGATTTGTTTGGACATCTTTGATTAGCTGTTCCAAATTCTGTGTCTCCTCCAAAGTTTTCATTTGTTCCTTTGACTGGGCAATATCTTCCTGTTTCTTAGTATGGCTTGTAATTTTTTGCTGATCTCAAGGTATATAATTATCTTGGTGAGTTTACTCTGAAGGTCACATTGATTGGCTTTGTGTTAAGGCTTTTCTTTGACACTTGATTCAACTTATCCTAGACTCCAGAATTGCTTATGTTTAACTGATCAGATTTTTTCAGCTCTTTTTCATCTGATTCTTGCCCTGGAAATGTGGTACAATTTTTAAGATTGCACCATTTGTGTAATTGTTTCATCCAAGGAGAAAGGTTCCTTTCTCCTGTTCCTTCTCTGTGAATCTTGATCTGTACCAATGTTTTGCCTCTATGGTTTTTGTTTTGTTTTGTTTTGTTTTTTGTTTGTTTGTTTTTAACACTGCTGCTTTTGCCTGGAGAGCAAATTCTGGGAGGAGGGTCACCCCAGAAAGGAGTTTTCTAAGTCAGTATTTCCCAGCCAAAACTGGGCCAGGGATCCACAAAGGAGGTGTAGACAACTCCTAAGAGCCCTGGGGAGAGGTAAGGAGACTCCCAGTGCTGCACTATCCTTACCTGCCCAGCAGATGGCACCCTTCAACAAACCCTTCTCCACAGTCCTAGGGAGGTATTGTGTCTGTATACCTCCACCACATACATCTCTGTCAGCACTGGGATTGTAGCAATGACTGCGGCTGTCCCTAACTGGGTGCACTGAAATAGCAGCTCAGAGCTGTGACTCAGCATTCTGAATTTTCTGATCAAAATCCATAATCAGTACTTGGCCATGCCCTGTTCTTGGGGAAGAGGACTTCTACATCTGTCTACATCCACAGCAGCCAGCCAGGGACTGGACCTGAGGTGACCCACCTCATAAAGGATAGGTGCTGGCAGCCTTTGTGGAGCAAGATACCCATGGTTCTTTACCACAGTTTCTCAGTCTCTTCCTCTTGCTCTTCCCTGGATGCTGTACAGTGTTTCCCTGGACCCAGAGCCCCAGAACAGTTGTTTCAGATATTTCCTGCCTTTCCAGTAGCTGATTTTGGAGGAGGAGTGAGTCCTGGAGTTCCCTACTCCACCATCTTCCCTGGAAGTTCTCTCCCAAGCATATTAGCTTTAAGTAACCACCATTTATTTAAATCAGTTTTATGGGGGTGGTTCCTCTGACCTCACTGGACTTGGCTGGGCTCCCTCTTGTGTCTCTGGTCATTTGGTGGGTAAGCTTTGGGCTGGCTGGTTTTGTATGGCTCTACTCATATATCTGGCTATTGGCTGGCTGTTGGCTTGGGCAGTAGGGGACTGGGTTGTGTGTCTTTCATCCTCTATTAGGATAGCCTGGGATTGTTCACATGGTGGTAGGAATTCAAGAGCAGCAAGAGATCAAGCTCCAATGCACAAATGCTTTTCACATCTTGGCTTGTGTCACATTTGTTTCTGTCTCATTTCCTGAAGTGAGTCACATGAGCTCAGAATCAGTGTGGGAGGGTACTATCAAAGAGATATTTGAATAATTTGGGCTATTATTGCAGTTAATCAACCACATGGTTGTTTTAATTCATGGTTGCAAAAGGTTGACCTGGGAGGCAGTGAACACTTCACCTCAGGTCAGGAAGGCTAGTAGAAGAAATTCAAGCAAGTACTCTTTTTTGGCTGATGTAGATGACTTTAAAGTCTTTTCCAAAACTACTATTCTCTATATTTTAAATGACCTGCTATTTTGGACATTTTGGGGATCATATTACTGTTCTGTTTCCTATCGGTCAGTTTCTTCCTTTTAGAATGTATTCTCCTAATTCTGCTTGTGTTTAGAAGCCAATTGCTTCTTTAAGCAGACCTCATCCCTTCCAGATTTAAAATTTAATATACATTTTCATTTTCCTTTATAGTCAATAGAACATATATCAAAAATGATGATGGTGTGATTCAGGGTGAAACAGGGTGAAGCGTTTTCTCTGGAATGTTTTTATTGATGTTGTGTGCTGGGACTGCTAATCTTATTGTTTAGGCACAATTTCTTTGGAAAAATGATTACTTCAGCCTTTAAATTGGAATGGGTATTTTCTTATGGATGTCAAATTTAATGATATTTTTTACAGCAGCAAGGCATATGCTGAACCCAAGCATTCTTCTTTATTCCAGAATCTTATCAATGATTATTTTGGCCAAGATTTAACACAAAGGATTGATTTTCTGTTTACTCCTTTGACTTTTATATTGATTATGTATTTGTAGTGTTGTACTGAATATGGTTACTTATATATATGTACATGAATAAAATATGTTTAATAAGCATTCATAAAATATATGAACTTGAAAACTGATCCCTTGTGGAACATTAGAGTCTTGGCTGAAATATCTAAGTGACTTCCAAAAGAAATCATTAGTTCCACTCCAGTGTATTTTGTTCTAATACAGGAGGTCAAACTGCACATAACAGTGATTCCCAATTGTTGTTGCTGTTGTTCTACAAGTCCCCTGAGTATTCAGTAATCTCTGTGTAGAGGACAGAACAAAATAAAAAACAAAAATAAAAACCCAAAACTGGTGGTTTTGTTCCTACAGGGGCAGACAAGCCTTTTAATTCTATTACATCATTATGGTGGAGGACCTTTAAAATGAAGAAATATGTTACAGTGATAGATTACAAAAATGCTTCCTGTTATCCACCCTTCCCTGTGTCCATGCCCTTTGCATAGTGACTTTGCAACTCCTCTCATCAAAAGATGAAGTCTATTTCTCCACTTCCGAGTTTGGCTGGCCTTGGGACTTGCTTTGGCCAATAGAATTTGGCAGAAGTGATAGTTACCAGTTCTTAGCCTAGGGCTCAATAGGCCTTGTGCATTCACCTATCTCTTTTGGATCTCCATCCCCTACTTGTGTGATCAAGCCCAAGCTAGCTTGCTGGAGGATGAGAGACAATGGTAGTGGTGGTGGTGGTGGTGGTGGGGCAGAACCAAGACAGCTGTGCCAGTATGAATGTATTGTGTCCCCCAAAAGCCATATTCTTTGATGCAATCTTGTGGGGCAGACATAATAGTGGGGATTAAGTTGGAACGTTTGGATTAGGTTGTGTGCATGGAGATGCGCCCCACCCAACTGTAGATGATAACTGATGGGCTATTTCCATGGAGGTGTGGCCCCACCCATTCAGGGTGGGCCTTGATCAGTGGAGCCATATAAATGAGCTGACTCAAAGAGAAGGAACTCAGTGCAGCTGTGAGTGACATTTTGAAGAGGAGCAAGCTTGCTAGAGAGGAACGTCGTGGGAGAAAGCCATTTTGAAACCAGAACTTTGGAGCAGACGCCAGCCACGTGGCTTCCCAGCTAAAAGAGGTTTTCTGGACACCATTGGCCATCCTCCAGTGAAGGTACCTGATTACTGATGTGTTACCTTGGACACTTTATGGCCTTAAGACTGTAACTGTGTAGCCAAATAAACCCCCTTTTTATAAAAGCCAATCCATCTCTGGTGTTTTGCATTCTGCAGCATTAGCAAACTAGAACAACAGCCCAAATGTCTTAGACGAGTCCACCAAAGAGCAAGAAAGTTCTCATCTGCAGCTGACTGTGGATGCATGATTGAGCTCAACTGAGAGCAGCCAAGT
Organism: Choloepus didactylus; assembly: GCF_015220235.1. Classification (NCBI taxonomy): domain Eukaryota; kingdom Metazoa; phylum Chordata; class Mammalia; order Pilosa; family Megalonychidae; genus Choloepus; species Choloepus didactylus. The sequence goes on from NC_051307.1 coordinate 186,527,383, forward strand.
CTTGTCCAGATATGCAGAGCTACTCAGCTTACCTATAAACTCATTAGCAATAATAAATAGTTGTTGTTTTAAGCCATTAATTTTGGGGTGGTTTGTTTTGTAGCAATAGCTAATGGACACTGATTGGATCAAGAAAGTGAACTCCTCAAGGGAAAGCTTCATGTCTGATTCTTCTTGTTATTACCAGTTTTTAGCACACAGCTGGTGTTTATTATTATTATTATTTTTAAGACATACTATGTATTTTTTATTTTCCCCTCACTCCTCACCATCTGATCGCTCCTTCATTAGAAGTTCCCAAATTCTATCTGCTGAAAACAGAGATGCCTACTTTTGTTGGCTCAACTATAAAATTTCAAAAAATGCTTTCCATGTCTAAGCACCACATGGTAATTCTGGAACTCTTGCTTTTCATCCCAGTTTAACCCCAGCTTCTGCTGCTTATTTTCCTGTGATATGGCTCTTTCCATCCTCTCTGTTTCTGGATACTGAAACTTCATTCTCTGTTGTAAGCAGAGGAGCTTAGGGTTTGGAATTAAACAGCTCTGACTGGAATTCTAGGTCTGTCTGTTCTATCTGTGTGACCTTCTGCAATCTTCCTAAATACATGTGCCTCTATTTCTTCATTTGCAAAATGGGGAGAGTGACACTCTAGGTTGTTACAGGATGATGTGAAACATTATACGTAATTGTTTAGCACAGAGCAGTGCATGGAGGAGGTGTAAAATGAAAGTCACTCTCCTGGTCCATCAGACTAGAAATGCCCCAGCAACCCCAAGTCCATCAGCTGGTGTTTATAATTTTGTGTGGCATCTTTCTCTGCACATGATCCAGCTATGCTTTCTTTCTTTTTTTTTTAAATTCATTTTTATTGAGATATAGTCACATACCATGCAGTCATACAAAGCATACATTCAGTTGTTCACAGTATCATTATATAGTTGTGCGTTCATCACCAAAATTAATTTTTGAACATTTTCACCACCACACACACAAAAATAATAAGAATAAAAATTGAAGTGAAAAAGAACAATTAAAGTAAAAAGAACACTGGGTGCCTTTTTTTCCCCCCATTTTTCTACTCATCCATCCATATACTGGACAAAGGGGAGTGTGGTCCATATGGCTTTCCCAATCACATTGTCGCCCCTCATAAGCTACATTTTTATACAATTGTCTTCAAGATTCATGGGTTCTTGGTTGTAGTTTGATAGTTTCAGGTATTTACTGCTAGCTATTCCAATTCATTAGAACCTAAAAAGGGTTGTCTATATTGTGAGTAAAAGTGCCCACCAGAGTGACCTCTCGGCTCCTTTTGGAATCTCTCTGCCACTGAAGCTTATTTCATGATGCCGGGTCTAGATTCCTCCCCGGGGGTCATATTCCATGTTGCCAGGGAGATTTACTCCCCTGGGTGTCAGATCGCGCATAGTGGGGAGGGCAGTGATTTCACCTGCCAAGTTGGCTTAGCTAGAGAGAGAGGGCCACATCTGAGCAACAAAGAGGCATTCGGGAGGAGGCTCTTAGGCACATTTATAGGCAGGCCTAGCTGCTCCTTTGCAGCAACAGTCTTGCCAACTGGTGTTTATTAGTAAAGATTTGTAAAATTTATGACTATAATGTGATTTGTTTAGCTTCCTGCGGTGGGGTTTTTTTTTGATGGCCCTGCTAGAGGGTGTCCATTTCCCTCACAAATCATGGGGTGTCTCTGAGAGGGAAATAGCTTCTGTAACGGAGATGTTAGTTGTACCGTGATATCTGTTCTCACCTTCTTCCTTAGTTTTAAAAAAATGTAGTTTTTAGCTGGACAAGTGGCTCCCTACAATAAAGACCCACTTTGTGGCCTCTCTCATAGCTAGGTATAGCTATATGACTAAGTTCTGGCCAATGGAATATAAGTGGAAGAGGGGATGGATGCTCTTTTTTTCTCTTCCTCTTTCCTGCTGGCTGAAATGCAGATAGATACGTTAGCTGGAGCTACCACAGCCATCTTGGACAATGGAATAGAAAGCAAGTGTTGAGGGTATCACAGCAGCAAGTTTAAGGATTTTGCTTCCTTGATAACTTCATGAAACTTTCAGTGGTTGACAATGGAATAGAAACCAAGTGTTGAGGGTGTCACACCAGCAAGTTTAAGGGTTTTGCATCCCTGATAACTTCATGAAACTTTCAGTGGTCAATATTTTCAACTATTCACTCCTTCTTCCCTGTAGGAGAATCATTCATTCTCATCCACTGCCATGTGATTAGCAGTGAGTTCCTGTAGACTTCACTCTTTTTAAGGCTTAGTTGTGTGATTTGCTTTGGTCAATGAAGTGTGAGGAAAAGTGATGTGTCACATGCCCAATTAGAAGCTTTAAAGCTACTGCATATTTTTCCAAACTTCTTGTTCATTCCCTTTGTCACAAGAACAGGCTATCTCAAATAGGGGTTGATCCTTTGGCCTGGGTCCTGGGATAAGATGACACATGGAGCAGAGCCAGAGTAGCCAACCTATTACTGTGTGAGTGAGAAATAAATATTAACAGTTGTAAGATTTGGAGGTTGGGCACATTCCTGCCTGTAAAGTTACTTTATGTAAGGGAGAAATTGACAGTTATTGCTTGAGCCATTTTGTATTTTTTGTCACTCGTGGCTGTATTGAATCGTAGCTAACTATGCCTTTTATCTTATTCAGAGAATAAGAATGAAGTGAACTTTCATTCAATTGACACTTGTTTACTGAACATGTAGGTTAGGATGGGCACTGTGCTAGGCAGTGGGGATGAAATGGTCATCAAAAAGACCCAGCTCCTGACCTCATAATGCTGACAGTCTATGAGGAACCTAGACGTAGGGGCAATAACGGAAAATTTTAGGGAGTTATAAAGGAGTACAGTAGGGTCACTTGTTTTAGATTGGGTTGTCAGGGAAGATCTTTTTGTGGACATGGTATTTTAGTTGACATCTAAAGGAGGAAAAAGAATGAGCTAGGTGAAGAGTAAGTAGAATGGAGAGAAGAGCATACCAGGGAGAGGAAATAGCAGATGCAAAGGTCTTGAGGAAGAAAAGGGGCTTTGTGTATTTGAGGGACTGAAATAAGTCAGAATGGCCTGGAAGGGTAGTGAGCAAGGAGGAAAATGAACAGACATATGAGGATGGAGAATTTGGCAGAGGCTAGATTTCATATAGGCCATGCCATTCATTTGGTCTTTAAGAGCATCGGGGAACTGTGGAAGATGGACTAATATGATCTGACTTGTGATTTAAGAGGATCACTTGGTCTTCTGTGTGGAAAATAAATTGAAGGGGAGCATATGGTCCAGGAAGGCCATTTTGGGGATCCTTTAAGAGTATATATGGATGCATATATTGCTTTATCTTTTACATTTACATCTCTAATCTACCTGGAATTGTTTTAATCTATGGTGAGGTAGGGGGTCAAGATTTACTTTTTCTCGATATGGATATCCAATTTGACTCAGCACCATTTATTGAAGAGACTATCTTCCTCACTGCTCTCCTGTGACACCTTTGCCATAAATCTGTTTCTAGATGATCTATTGTTGTATGTTTCTAGACTATCTATTCTGATCCATTAGTCTATTTTTCTATTCTTGCACAAGTATCACTCAATCTCTATTAATGTGACTTTATGACAAATTTTGATATCTGGAGTATAAGTTCTCCAGCTTTGTTCTTCAAGACAGTCTTGGCTATTTTTTGGTCCTTTGCATTTTCATATAATTTAGAATTGATTTGTCAATTTTGGGGAGAATTAGTGTCTTTAAAATGTTGAATCTTCCTATCCAGGAACATAGTATATATATGGTATATACATATCCATTTACTTAGACCTTCTTTAATTTCTCTCAGTAATGTTTTATAGTTTTCTGTTAGAGGTCTTATACATATATTTCTTCAAATGTATTCCCAGATATTGGGAATACATTTGGTGCCATTGTAAATGGTATAATAAAATTTTTTTTATTTGTTTGTTGCAGGCATAAAAATACCATCAATTTTTTAGTATTGACCTTTGAAATAGTAATCTTGATAAATTCATTTATTAATTCTAAAGATGTAGGTTATTTTAGATTTTTCATGCACATAATCATCTATGAACAATGACAATATTTTTTTTTTCCAATATTTAGGCCTTTTATTTCTTTTTCTTGACTTATTGAGCTAGATAAAATATTCAGTATAATGTTGAATGGAAATGGGAATGGCAAGAATCCTTGCCTTGTTCTCAGACTCAGAGGAAATGATGTTATTTGTTTAAAAAATGTGCTTATTTGATAAATGAAACATAGGTTCTTATTTTATTTTTTATTTTTTTATTTTGAAATAAATTCAAAACTTACAGGAACAGTTGCAAAAACAATACAAACCCCATACACACAACTCCAGCATACCCCAACCCCCCTCCACTGATACCCCAATCTACCGACTTTAATATTTTGTCACTTTACCATTTCTTTCTTTCCCTCCCTCCCTCCCTATCTATCATCCATCATCTATTGCTGTCTTCTGAGCATATGAGAGCAAGTTGCACACACCCTTGAACAAATAATATAATTCACATATACATTTCCTATGAACAAGAATATTCATTTATGTAATCACATTAAGTGTAGTTAAGAAGTTCAAGAAATTGAACATTGATATAAAGCTTACATTCTGTATTTCATTTTTTCCCTTATGTCCTGTTCTAGTTTGCTAATGCTGCCAGAATGCAAAACACCAGAGATGGATTGGCTTTTATAAAAGGGGGTTTATTTGGTTACAAAGTTACAGTCTTAAGGCCCTAAAGTGTTCAAGGTAACACATCAGCAATCGGGTACCTTCACTGGAGGATGCCCAGTGGTGTCTGGAAAACCTCTGTTAGCTGGGAAGGCACGTGGCTGGCATCTGCTCCAAGTTCTGGTTTCAAAATGGCTTTCTCCCAGGACGTTCCTCTCTAGGCTGCAGTTCCTCAAAAATATCACTCTTAGTTGCTCTTGGGGTGTTTGTGCTCTCTTAGCTTCTCTGGAGCAAGAGTCTGCTTTCAATGGCCTTCTTCAAACTGTCTCTCATCTGCAGCTCCTGTGCTTTCTTCAAAGCATCCCTCTTGGCTGTAGCAAAAGCTTGCTCCTGTCTGAGCTTATAAACTAATCAAGGCCCATGCTGAGTGGGTGGGGCTGCACCTTCATGGAAATTATCCAGTCAGAATTATCACCCACAGTTGGTTGAGGAGCATTTCCATGTAAACAACCTAATCCAAACATTCCAACTTAATCCCCACTAATAGGTCTGCCCCCACAAGATTGCATCAAAGAAAATGACTTTTTCTGGGGATCATAAAATATACAAACTGGTACATGTCCCAATTGTGTCCTTTTGAGCCTTTTCTCCTCTATTTTTAGATCTCATCCAGGATCATCTATGGCTTTTAATTGCCATTATCTATTTAGACTGTCTTTTTTTTTCAATTGTGGAAACATATACAGCATAAATCTTCCCATTCCAACCCCTTCCAAGCATGCCATTTAGTGGGATTAATCACATTCACAATGTTGCAATACCATCAGCTTCCCACCATCCATTACTAGAAATTTCCCTTCACCCCAAACAGAAACCCTACACTCATTTCTTATTAACTCCCCATTGCCCCTTCCCCCACTTCTCCTCACCCATACTCTACTTTTCATCTCTATGATCATATTCTCTGATACTTTCTTTGTGTTTACCATGGAGCTTAAATTTAACAACTTAAGTCTCTAACAATCTTGTTTTCTTTGATACCAACTTAACTTCAATAGGACACATACACTATTTCCTTTACTCCTCCATTCCCCCACCTTTATGTAGTTCTTGTCAAAAATTACATATTGTCATTGAGTCCAAAACCACTGATTTATTATTATACTTTATGTATTTTAGATTCTGTGGGAAGTAAATAGTGGAGTCACAAATCAAAAATACAGTAGTGTTGGTATTTATATTTACCATGTGATCTTTACTGGAAATCTTTATTTCTTCATGTGGTTTCAGTCAATTGTTTAGTGTCCCTTTCTTTCAGCCTGCTCAATTCCCTTTAGCATTTCTTATAGGACTGATCTACTGGTGATGAAGTCCCTCAGCTTTTGATTATCTGGGAATGTTTTCATCTCCCCCTCATTTTTAACATCCAGGTTGAAAATTTTCTAAGTTTCTGATGGTTATTGACTTCTACTTGTATTCCATTGTGGTCAGAGAATGTGCTTTGAATAATTTCAAGTTTTTAAAATTTATTGAGGCTTGTTTTATGTCCCAGCCTATGGCCTATTCTGGAGAAAGTTCCATGATCACTAGAGAAGAATGTGTGTCCTGGTGATTTGGGATGTAATGTTCTATATATGTCTGTTAAATTTCTCTGTATCTCTCTCTCCTTTCTTTGTTTCTCTGTTGGTAGGGTTCCTTTTAGTATCTGAAGTAGGGAAGGTCTTTTATTAGCAAAATCTCTCAGCATTTGTTTGTCTGTGAAAAATTTAAGCTCTTCCTCAGATTTGAAGGAGAGTTTTTCTGGATAAAGTATTCTTGGTTGGAAATTTTTCTCTCTCAGAATTTTAAATATGTCATGCCACTGCCTTCTCACCTCCATGGTGGCCGCTGAGTAGTCACTACTTAGTCTTACGTTGTTTCCTTTGTATGTGGTGAATTGCTTTTCTCTTGCTGCTTTCAGAACTTGCTCCTTCTCTTCAGTATTTGACAGTCTGATCAGAATATGTCTTGGAGTGGGTTTACTTGGATTTATTCTATTTGGAGTTTGCTGGGCATTTATGCTTTGTGTATTTATATTATGTAGAAGATTTGGGAAGTTTTCCCCGACAATTTCTTTGAAAACCCTTTCTAGACCTTTACTCTTCTCTTCCCCTTCTGGGACACCAATGAGTCTTATATTTGGACATTTTATTTTATCTATCATATCCCTGAGATCCATTTCGATTTTTTTGATTTTTTTCCCCATTCTTTCTTTTGTTCTTTCATTTTCCGTTCTGTGGTTCTCAAGGTCACTGATTTGTTGTTCAGCTTCCTCTAGTCTTGTACTATGAGTATCCTGAATCTTTTTAATTTGGTCGACGGTTTCTTTTATTTCCATAAAATCATCTATTTTTTTATTTGCTCTTGCAATTTCTTCTTTATGCTCTTCTTCATGTCCTTTATATCCTGTGCCATGCTCTTATTGTTTATCTTTAGTTCTTTGATTAATTGCTCCAAGTATTGTGTCTCCTCTGATCTTTTGATTTGGGTGTTTGGGTTTGGGTTCTCCACATCGTCTGGTTTTTTCATATGCTTTAAAATTTTCTGTTATTTTTGGGCTCTTAGCAATTGCTTTACTTGATAGTGTTCTTTTAGGATATGAAGGATTATTCAAACCCCAATCTCTAATTTGTCAGATCTACAGCTTGGTGGCGTACACTTTCCTTAACTAACCAGCAGATGGCATCTGCGTCACCTATTCCCCTCAAGTCAGTTCTCCCCAACTTTATCTTTGTGGTGTGTGGGGATCTGGTTCTTGTGGGGTCCAATTGGTGCACTAAGTTTGGGTGTGTTGTTGGTACTGTCCTCCCTGAATGTGGGGCGTTTGTCTGAGCGGTTAGGGAGGCAGGGCAGCTTTAATAATCAAACCTCCCAGGTGTTCCGGGAGATTTAAGGCTGTTGCAAGAGTCTAAATCTTCATTTCAGTCTTGCCACAGATTGTCTCTGCTGCTGACCCACAAGTCCTTGGTATTGGCGTAGGGTCCCTGGGATTTCCGAGTGGGTCTCTCTTCCCAGCTGTGCCCTTCCAGGGCCTCTGCTGGAGGAAGGCTGTGCTACGTCACAAGTGTGCGCCATCCCCCAAGGAAGCCCTGGGCCGCCAGACCATGCAGAGGCGTTCTCAGCCTGCTGTAAGGATGGCTGAATGGGGCATGTTAACCTCCTCCTTTTTACACAGCTCCACCTTCCCAGCTCCAGTACAACTAGCTGTGGGTGCACAAAAGGCCACTGTCCACGCCTGATATTGTAGCATGTGCACGGTGTTGCAGGAAACACTTCCCATCACACTGGGTCCCTTGGTGCAGCTCTGGGCCGTGGCTCCAGCACCGGGCAGTAATGTTCCCAGCCTGCTGAGAAGATGGCTGCAAGGGGTGTGGTTTTTTTCTCCAATTGGACTCTGTCACCTCTGTCCTGTTGACTCTGAGACAATTAGCAGTGGGTCCACGAAAGGCTATCTTCCATGCTAGATAATGAGGTTTTCGCACAGCCCATTCCCACCGTGCTTCACTGTGTGGTTCTCGCTGCCGTATCTGCAGCCGCTTTTGGGTTTTTTTTAAAAAAGAACTAGTCTGCCTTCAAACTCCAACCCACAGTTTCCCCACACTACAGCGTGGCTGCCGGACATTCAGCAGGTTCACTCACTCATTTCAGAACGCAGACTCCCGGTTTCACCAAGTGCACGGTCCCTGTGGATTTAGCAGACCTTGTCCGGCTGGCGCACCGCTGGAACTGGTGTTCTGGGTCACTTTCTGGTTTTTATCTAGCATTTTTCACAGAGGTGTTTTTTTTTGCCCCGTCTCTCCTAGCCACCATCTTAGGTTCCCGAAACATAAGATCTTATAATTTTAATTTGAATTTCTTTGATTATTAGTAACATGAAACTTTGTCATGTATTTGTGCATTAAATCACTAGTTCATGTCCTTAGGCACCTTTTCAACTGAGATATTTTTTTAATTGAAATGTAAGAATTCTTTAGATATTATAAATTTTTTTCCCTATCATAAACAGCATTTTTTTCATATGCCATTTTTTTTCAGTTGTCATTTGCCTTTTAATTTTCTATATGGCATTTAAAATATGTTATTATGGAAAATAAAAATAAACAAAAATAAAACAGTATAATGCATTCTGATGTATCAAGTTTCCATTATTGTCTGCATTTTATTTGTGGTATTTTTTAATTTATTAAAGTTTTACATTTTTGTATAACCAAATGTTTTAACCTTTTTTCTTTTCTGTATCTTATGATACAGAAGTTTTAATTTAAAAGTAGTTTATACACATGAGTCTTTTCTTTTATGTTTGACCTTTTCTATGTCTTATTTAAGTTGTCTTTTCATATTGTAAATTCTAGAGATACTTATGTTTTCTTCTAAAAGATTTCCATTTAAGACTGAAAGAAATATGTATTTTCTAGGTATTATGAGCAGTGTTCAATATTCATTTGGTCAATTTAAAAATACCATTTTTCAACTTTTCTGTATCTTTATCCATGGCTATGCTACAGTATTTCTATATCTATGTCTTCTTTATTTTTATTAACTTTTTGACTGCTTGATCTATCACTTTTTGAGACCACACACACAAAATTAATAGGACAGATGATAGTGTGCATGTGACTCTCCATTTATATCATTTAGTTTTAATTTTTTCTTCAAGTCCTTGACCCCTGCTAACCAGGCCTTGAAAAGTAATTTATAGCAAATTACTCAAAAGTACATTATAGCCTAAATAAGGTATGTGGTGAAGTTGTTATACTATCAAACCTTGGTGGTCTGTAGACCGGTTTTCCAGTAACCCTAAAGGAATACAAATATTAAAGAGCAAATCGGAAATATCCAGTTTCAGAGAAAGAATCTGAGAGCATCAAGGTGCGAACAGCCACATGATAGTGTGGCTCTAACCTGCTGGCTGCCAACGGGTGGCAGAGTGCTGTTGCTAGCAGGACTATCTCCCCTTGCTTTCTTAAAGGGAGACAAAAGAGAAAAGGAGAGAGAGACAGAGAAGTGGAGGGAAGAGGAGGGAAGGAAAGCCCTGAATCAGATGTGGTAAGCCCTCAGTGTTGTGATGGCAGAGCAGGGCTATGAAGAGTGAGAAACAAGACTGCTATGCAAATAGCCTGCAGAAGTCTCCAAGGCTACAGAGGATGCTGGCCAGCCCAGTAAAGCTCACCGATGTTTCTATTTGTCCAGTGCAGTGATTAACTTAATAATAGTATTCTTGCTTTGAATGTCTGTATGTCAGTCATGTGCTCTCTGGAGGGGGCGGGGCACATTTTAGCCAATGGCCTCAGACATTTGCAACACTTACTTGCCTTCCCCATGGTGTTTGAGATTTTACCCAATGATACCCTCCAGCATCCAAAGGATGATTAAAAACAATCTAGAATGCAAAATTCTGCAATGATGCCAGGAAACTGTTTTCACTGGGAAGTGATTTAACTTATATTGTATTTGTCAATGAAACTGATGACTTAGATTTCTGACATTTTGATTTTTTGATGAAAATGTTTGCCCTCAAAAGGGGCACTGAAATGCCAATGAGAATAAGGTGATCTAGAGGTGTTGGCCCTACTTTATAAGGATATTCCTCAGGCATTGTTTGTGTATTCCTTCTGTTTTCTCTTCATTCATTCAGTCAGTACTATGGATCACCCATTATGTGCCAGGTACTAGGCTGGCAGTGGTGTGCTCGTAATTGTTCAACAACCACTTTCCAGATAAAACGGCCCTGATTTGGAGCATTGGCCAGTTTCTGTGGCGTAAATACTCCCACCATGGCTGATTTTAAGCTACCAATGTTTTGGCACTAAACACAGAATTGAGAAGAGATGCTAGCAGTTACCTTGGTGAGCTGGTACGAGACAGCTCCAGCATGCCCCTATGGACTGGGCACTGCAGACAAATAATGACCAAGACACAACATCTTAGGTAAGAGGTAATGTGAGAGTAGGAGTTAGCTAGACAAAGGTAGTGGTGGAGTGGGGAGGTGCAGGAGGAGGAATTCCTGGCAGAAGAACAGTTTGTACAAAGGCCCTGTGGCTGCAGCACAAGCAACAAGAAAGGAGGTCACCTGATGCAGAACTTAAATGGCATTTTTTCCCCTGGATTCTGAAAGTGTGAGGAAGCAATGCCTGTTGGGTATCCCCTATAATTAGAAAGAACATCTTGTTATGAATTAGCTTTACTGGTGGTTCTTGAACTTTAGAATGCATTAGAATCACCTGAAGGGCTTGTTAAAATACAGCTCTGGGGTGTGGCCAGGTCATGCTCCACTTGCTGCTTTGGGAACCACACTTTGAGAACCACTGCAGTAGCCCATTTGGTGCTCCTCAAACTTGGATTTCTTGGCTCTAGAAATCATACTCTTGTTACTCTTGTCTTTTAGGGTCTCTTTGCTTAAAGGGACTATGTCTACTGGTATGAAGCAAAAATTTTGCTGCATGTTCTGTGTCCTGTGAGAGATTATATTTCAGAAATTGGACACTAACTGCAAAGCGTATATCAATAAGCCTTAGTTTAGAGACATGACTAGAAAGATAAGGTCTTCCTGCAGAAGCCAGTGACAATACCTTGAAGTACAGGCCCACTCCCTTTTGGGTAAAGAGGTTTCTCACAAATACCTAAAAGTCTATACCCCAAGAACAGACTGCTTCCACAGTATGATCTGGCATGCAGTGGTCACCCTCCATTTTTCTATAAAAGGATTCATTGTAAACTCTTGCTACTTATAAATTCGGTTCTTTAATCAATCATTTATCACTTGTTGAACATCTATGATGTGCTATTTTGGCTACCTTTTCTTCAACTTGGAACTACATTCCACTTCTTCTGACTTCTTGGCCTTAGCTGAATTCTCACTTGTCCGTTTAGGGGAAAGTCCCATCTACTGCCCTTGCTTAGGGAGGCTTCATCCTCTGACTGCCCCCCCCCCCGCCCCCGCTCCAGGTGAGTAAGGTTGGAGCCTTGTCCGTCTCAATTCCCTGCTCTGCTTCTTCACCATCTGTATTAGTTAGGGTTCTCTAGGGAAACAGAATCAATGAGAGGTTATCTATGAATATAAGATAAAAGTGACTCATGCAACTGTGGGTATGCATGAGTCCAAATTCTGTAGGGCAGTCAGCAAACTGTCAACTCCAAGGAATATGTCTGATGAACTCCTCAGGAAACGAACCAGCAACTTTGACGAACTCTGCAGGAAACACTTTGGCTGGTCAGCTGAAGAAGAAGTGAAGGTCCTCTGTCTGTCTTGCCTATAAGTCTTCAACTTATTAGTTGGATTAAATCCAGCCAACTGCATTCTCTCATTGTGGAAGACATGCCCTTCGGTGAGTCATCAGTCATAGCTGCAGTCAACTGACTGATGATTTAATAAACAAGCCTATTGGTTTATTAACCAGCCACAAATTTCCTTTCAGCAATAGTTAGGCCAGTGCTTGCTTGACCAGACAGCTGCATACTATCACCTGGCCAAGTTGACACATGAACCTAATCATCACACCATCTTTTTCATTTTTCTTTTCCTTTGGAGCCAATGCCTGTAATCTAGATCAGGGTTAGCATACTACAGCCTGTGGGAAAGATCCAGCCTGTGCCCTATTTTTAATGGCCTGTGAGCTAAGTATGGTTTTTACATTTTTGGAAGGTTGTAAAAAAACAAGGACAAAGAAGACTATGCAACAAACCATATGTGGCCCACAAAGCCTAAAATATTTGCTCTCTGGAATGGGGGCAGATATTGGGCAATCAATGATTAAGGAGCACAGAATGTTCAATAAGGCTTATTGTAAAGGTTCCTAGATTGTAAGCTCTTAACAGTCACATCTATTCCTGAGTTATAACTTATTTCTAATTCTGAGATGCTGTGGTTTTTGTGTGTAACCTGGTAGTTCCCTGGAAATTTGGGTATCTGTGTGACACCTGAGACTCAGAGTTAGAGTTCTGTAGCTCTGTAAGTCTGAATTACTCCATACACCAACTCTTAAGGAAGCTGAAACAGAGATCAGACTATAATTAGAGATATGAATGAAACGGACTTTGTTAGGACCATGGTAAATTAGAATACAGGGCAAAGGATGATGTTGAGTGTATTTTAAAATGTCAACTTCTGTGTGAGACCAAAGAAAAGGAGATTTATTTGGTGCAAAATTTATATTTTCTCTAGCACGTTGTCTAATTTAACCTGTCTGGTAAGTTTATTTAAACATCGTAATTCAATGGAAACTAGAATAGAGAATGAGTTCTTGTTATTCTATACAGGCTAATGTAATACCCAATGCATCTCAGAATATTTTGGGCAGAAAAGAAAAAAGTATTTGCAAAGTCCCCTTGAGGGACTGGGGGAAAATGTGGGACTATTAAACTTCCTCACCTGGGGAATTCCTGCTATTCTCTTAAGCAGTAGGGGCTCCCAATTTAGTAAGTCAAGCCCTTGACCTGGAGGCTTGCCCTTATGGAACTTATCTCTGTAATGTTGAAACCAAGCCTGCTTATAACTATGCCTAAGAGTCACCCCTAGAAAACCTCTTTTGTTGCTCAGATGTGGCCTGTATCTCTAGGCCAACTCTGCAAATAAACTTACTACCCTCCCTGCTATATGTGGGACATGACTCCCAGGGGTGTAAGCCTCCCTGGCAATGTGGGAAATGACTCCCAGGAATGAGCCTAGCCCTGGCAAAAGGAGGAAAAGAAATGTAACAAAATAGTTTCATGATCAAGAGATTTCAAATAGTCGAGAGATCATTTTGGAGGTTATTCTTATGCATTATATAGATATTCCTTTTTAGTGTCTAGTGAATTAGAATAGTTAGAAGGAAGTACCTGAAACTGTTGAATTGTAATGCAGTAGCCCTGATTCTTGATGATGATTGTATAAGTATATAACATATTGTGTGACTGTGTGATTGTGAAAACCTTGTGACTAACACTCCCTTTATCCAGTGTATGGCCAAAAGGGTAATAAAATAAAGACAAAAAATATAAATAATTGGGAGGGGGGATGAGAAGTATGCCAAGGTTTGGGTGTTCTTTTTTATTTTTATTTTTATATTTTTTTGGGGGGGAGTAGTGAAAATGTTGTGAAGTTGATTGTAGAGATGAATACACAACTATATGATAACACTGTGAGCCATTGATTGTATATTTTGGATTGTATGGTGTGTGACTATATCTCAATAAAATTGCATTAAAAAATTTGCTACCTGGCCCTTTACAGAAAATGTTTGTCAACCCCTGCTCTAGGTCAGCATCTTCAAACCACCACTTCTCCTGTCAGCTGCCCTCAGTGTTTCGTTATCCTGAATTAACTCCTTTTCACCACTCTCACCAGTACCATCCTAGTCTCTTGTCGCATTTCAAATGTTTAGAACAATGTCTGACACCTTAAATGTGCTCAATAAATGTTAATTTTTGTTATTGCTGCAATAGCCCCCTGAACTGGTTTCCCTGCCTTTCCTTGCTCCTCTAGGGAATGTCATACATACAGCAAGAAGAGAGATTTTTTTTAAATTTAGTTTTATTGAGATATATTCACATATCATACAATCATCATGGGGTACAATCAGCTGTTCACAGTACCATTATATAGTTGTGCATTCATCACTCCAATCTATTTTTGAACATTTTCCTTTCCCCATTTTTCTACTCATCCATCCATACACTGGATAAAGGGAGTGCAATCCACAAGGAAGAATGATCTTTTGAAATATAAGTTGGATTCTCTCATGGTCTCTACCCCTGCTTGTAAGGCCTTACATCAGTGGTTCTCAATCCTAGCTGTACAGTAGAATCAGGGAAGCCTGGTATCTACTGCAGAGATTCTGATTTAATTGGCCGAGGGTAATGCCCAGCACCATTTTTAAAGCTCTTCAGGTGATTCTAATATACATCCTATGTTGTGAGCCAAGCTCCTACAAGCCACCCCCCTGCCCCAACCTGCTGCTTCTCTGGCCTCATTTTCTGTCTTTCTTGCTCATGGCTCTCGAACACTATGTCTGTTCTGCTATTCTTTTAACATCCCAAATATACTTTGAACACCTCCAGAATAAGCACCATGGGGATTTTACTCTTACTATTAACCTCTGCCCTCAACGCTCTTGCCCCAAATATTCATATTACTTGCTCCCTTCCTGCAGTCAAATCTTTGCTCAAGTTCCTCCTCAGATTTATATCATGTAAATGTATATATATATTTTTTTAACCCTTTGGTCCACTGTCCACATGGACCTTTTTTTTTTTTATTAAATTCAGTTTTATTGAAATACATTCACACACCATACAATCATCCATGATATACAATCCACTGTCCACAGTATGATAACATAGTTATGCATTCATCACCACAATCTATCTCTGAACATTTTCCTTACATCAGAAAGAACCAGAACAAGAATAAAAAATAAAAGTGTAAAAAAGAACACCCAAATCATCCCCCCATCCCACCCCATTTGTCCTTTAGTTTTTATCACCATTCCTCCACTCATCCATACACTAGATAAAGGGGGTGTGATCCACAAGGTCTTCACAATCACACTGCCACCCCTTGTAATCTACATTATTATATAATTGTCTTCAGGAGTCCAGACTGCTGGGTTGGAGTTTGGTAGTTTCAGGTATTTACTTCTAGCTATTCCAATACATTAAAGCCTAAGAGGTGTTATCTATATAGTGCATAAGAATGTCCACCAGAGTGACCTCTCGACTCCATTTGGAATCTCTCAGCCACTGAAACTATTTCGTCTCATTTTGCATCCCCCTTTTGGTCAAGAAGATACTCTCAGTCCCACGATGCCAGGTCCACATTCATCCCCGGGAGTCATACTCTGCATTGCCAGGGAGATTTACACCCCTGGGAGTCGGGTCCCACGTAGTGGGGAGGGCAGCGAGTTCACCTGTCGAGATGGCTCAGTTAGAGAGAGAGAGGGCCACATCTGAGCAACATAGAGGTACTTAGGGGGAGACTCTTAGGCACCATTACATACAACTTTAGACTCTCCTTTGTTGTAATGAGCTTCATAAGGGCAAGTCCCATGCTCGAGGGCTCAGCACATCAAACCGCCAGTCCCAATGTTTGTGACAACATCAACACCAGTCCAGGTGAGGATGTCCAACACATCCGCACCTTCCCCCAGATCCTCGGGGCTGGGGAGGGGGAGGCTGTAAATATATTTTTTATTATCTGCCCAAATTACTCTAGGATGTGTCACTATTTCACTCCAGCCTATACTAACCTACCGTATCTCACTTCCTATTCAGAGTTCCATGCAATTGTGGTGTTTGAACAAATCGACTGTAGAGTTGTACTGTTTAGAAAATTTAGATCCTGTACCAAATAGATATCTATTCCCTTGGTCTCATATGAAAGTTGAAGTTTTAAAGCACAATCAGTTTCAACCTTTATCCTTTGGCCTGGCTTGCCCTGGTCTTAACCAGACCTGCTTCATTCATATCACTAATTGAAGTCTGGGCTCTTTTTCAGCTTTTTTTTTTTTTTTTTTGACAGTGGCTGTATGCACTAATACTGACATTCATATCTGCCGAGCTCTAGCTCTGAGTTTCAGGTGTCTCAGAGATATGCATTGTTCCAGAGACCAATCAGGTTATACGCTAGGGGATCAGCATCTCAAAGTTTAGAGATAGGCCTTAGAATTCAGGGGTAGAGTTAACTGCTGCAAGAGCTTACAATCTAGGGACCATTACAATTATTGTGTCCACATTAGGCTATGTTCTAAGATTCAATTCTGAGTTCACACATTGTAGTTAGTCCATATTGGTGAGGCATCATCCCTCTCACCATGTTTTCTCCAACACTTTTACTCCTATATATATATTTTCCTACAATTTTATAGAGTTATATTCACATACCATACATTTATCCACAGTGTACAATCAGTTGTTCATGGTCTCATCATAACGTTGTACATTTATCACCACAATCAGCACTTGAACATACTGATTATTACAAGAAAAATTGTTGTTGTTTTTTTTTTTTTTAGCAATAAGAAAAAATGATAAAAAGAAAAATAACATGTCATACAATACAATACACTACTAAGGACAGCAAATAACACCACTACCAAGAATCCCATATTACTCCCCTATATCCCCCTCTCATATACATTTAGCATTGGCATATTGCCTTTGTTACATTTAATGGAGGTATATTACAATGTTACTGTTGACCATAGACTCCAGTTTGCTTTGATTATGTTTTTTCCTGAATACCATCCCTTTTTCAAATTTCTACATGGTTGACATTCATTTGCTTTCTCACACACAAAAACATTTTTATATTTGTATATTTAGTAACAGTCATTGGCCACTCCAGTTTTTGCCACGTTATACAGTCCCAGTCTTTATCATCTATCTTTACCTCTGGTGTCATACATTCTCCTATCCCACCTCTTTCAGCTTTACTCACAGACATCTTTGTTCAGTGTACTTACAATACCGTGCTACCATCACACAGTATTATGCTATCTATTTCTGGATCTATGCAATCAATCCTAAACATTCTGTAGTCCTTCAGCATCAAATGGCTGATCTCTGCCCTCTTTCTATCTCCTGGTCGCCTGTGTTGTCAGCTTTTAACTCCCAAAGTTTGTTCATTAATGTCTGTTCATATTAGTGAGACCATACAGAATCTGTCCTTTTGTTTCTGGCTAACTTCACTCAACATAATGTCCTCAAGGTTCATCCACATTATTACATGATCCATGTCTTTGTTCTGTGTTACAGCTGCATAATATTCCATCATGTGTATATACCACAGTTTGTTGATCCACTCGTCCTTTGATGGACATTTGGGCTGTTTCCATCTCTTGGCAATTGTGAATAATGCTGCAATAAACATTGGTTTACAAATGTCTGTTTGTGTCTTAAGTTTCAGTTCCTCTGAGTATATACCCAGCAATGGAATAGCTGGGTCATATGGCAAATCTATATTTAGCTTCCTGAGGAACCTCCATACTGTCTTCCAGAGTGGTTGCACCATTCTACATTCCCACCAACAATGAATAAGTGTGCATCTTTCTCCACATCCTCTCCAGCACTTGTCATTGTCTGTTTTTTGGATAATGGCCTATCATGTATATTTATTTGTTTGTTGTCCTTCTGCTCCTTCTAGAATGTACACCAGATGAAGGCAGGGATTTTGTCTTGTACACTACTATATCCTCAATGCCTAGAATACGAGTGCTTGTTGAATAAATGATCAATGCCTACCTTCTTAGATGATTTTAGAATCTGACTCTCTCCTTTCCCCATCCTCTGCCATCATCTTTCTGGATTCATTTATAACCATGACCCTTCTGACTTCTTGGCCTTGCAGTTTCTGATGCTCCTGGACTCTGCAGACCTTCACCTCCAACTGGGAGTGGGACTGGGAAGGGGAGAAGAGTGTGACTGTGTCTGGGTATGTTACTTTGCTCTTAGAGTCTTGCTTTTCCTGCCTTCCTGCCCTGACTTCTAGCTCTGCCTTACTCTCACATGTCTGTATCTTCCTGGTTCTAACATACCTTCTGGTTCATTGCCCAACCTGACCTTGCTATGGATGATCAACTTGCTTCCCCATGCATCATCGCGGAAACTCAATGTCGTCCCTCCGCCCCTTCCAATCCTGTCCATTTTCCTCTTTTCCAAGTCCAGGCTTCACCCTCAACCATCCGTGCCCTGGTACATTTTTTCTGGTGCTAACAATAACACAAATCATCAGAACAAGAGAAATAGAGGACACATTTCTTGTCCAGTCTTCTTGGGAGTCACAGTATCCTCACATGAAATGACTTAAAGTGAGTTAAAGAGGAACTGTTGTAGGAGTGTAAATGTATTACATGTACTTGATATTGAAAAGATTAAAAGGCTTGGTTACTGAGAATTTTCATAATTGGGTTACTGACTTTTCTCTTCACTGTCCTTGACTGGTGAGTGTGTCACTTTTTGACTGGGAGGCCAGGCCAGCTGAAAATGTTTCTTTTCTGCTGTGTGAAAACCCCATTAGTAATTTCACCTGGATACTCTCAATCAGCTCCTGGAAGCCAAGTGCTGCTGCCTTTGGAAATGAGAGATTTGGTCAAAGCTGCTTTTGAGGAGTCTTACCTACAACACATCTTACTAAAGTGTCGTTTAGTAAGGACAATTTTATCTGTCCCTTATTGTTGAATTTGGGTTCAGAATGTAGCCACTTTACCCTAGAGATCATAAGAAGTTTTAAAAAACAACCATGTTTATTTCCAAAGTATCCATTATAAACCTATTGCCTCCAAAAGCACACTTGATAAATTTTCCAGATACAGTTTTCCATGTCTGGACCAGATACATACGCGTCCATTTGCTTATTTCATATTCCTCAATAAGAAAGAATAGGGGTGAGGCAAGAGTAGGAATGGGCTAGTCCATTTTCATTTCATTTGACATTTTGTTGACCACCTGCTATGTGCATAATTCTTTTGTCCAAGATGCTGATAGTATGTTGAGAAAGCAGTGTATCAGCCTTGCTTTCTAGTCTGAATGGAGAGATAAGGCATGTGCATGTGACCCAAGTAATTAGCAATGCAAGGTAGTGAATAACAAAATGGAAAAATGAGTGGATTTAGGCACTAACCATTCCCAGAGTTCATGGGGTAGGTTCATCAGGGAGGCCCAGAGTGGGTGGTGGGCCGCAGGCATGGGGTGCTGGGCTTTGCCCCTGCTCTTATCCTCTCCCTACCACAATCCTTGTATTGGGGGGGGAGAGGGCACCCTCAAAGAGTGAGGGACTTGTAGGAGGGGGCATGTTGAGGAATAGTGGAGACTAAGGTAGGATGGGAAGGGAAGGTGGGTCCAAATACTGGAGTCACTTTAGGGATAAACCAAGGACTTTGAACTTGAACCTACAGATAATGGGCATAACCTTAGGAATCCTATGAAATTTTAATGGAAAGAAGAAGGTAAGAACCTTGTATTTTAAAACACTGGTTGGGTGGCAATATGCAGGGGCTGAATTAGGGCTAGGCACATAAAAGTATATGGAAACCTAGGCACAATCCCAGTGAGGATGATGGTTGCCTGAGCAGTATGGCATCCATGAAATGGAGAGCCAAGGAGGGTTGGGCTTTGCAAAGGAAGGTACAAAAAGAACAGGGTGGCAGAATCTCAGGCCTGAATTAGAATGAAGAGGCCAATATGAGTTCTTTTTACCCATGGAAGTGGTACTGCTACTGAGAGAAATTGCCTAGGTAGGAGGGCTCCAGTTTGACTTGGGATGGGAGATGGGGAGGCATTGCCTTCAGTTTGGAGTCTCTTGTCAGTGTGCTGGGAGCTAACCATCCATGGGAGAGCCATTTAGTGGGATCCGTTTAGTGGGCAGTTGGGGTTCAGTTGAGAGGCCGGAGTTGGATGTAACTACCTGACAGTGGGCAGCAAAGGCATGGGAGCATGAGCTGGCATTGTGAATAGAGTCAGATAGCCAAGGGATATCATGCAATCAAAAAGGGTAAGGACAACTTTTATTTGCAAAACCTTTTGTTCATTGCTTTTTACATCCATTATCTTGCTTAATACTTACCACACCCACCACCCTTCACGGAAGAACAGCAGCAAAGAAAGAATGGCCAAAGAGGGAGAAGAACCGAAGTGTGGTGTCCTTGTGCGGGGATGGGGTTGAAGGTGCTAGCAGTCTGACCTGGGCAATGGGGCCTCTTGGAGGCTCTATTTTCTAAGCTATAAAATAAGGATAACAATAATAATCTCTATGCTCTGTTATCTATTGCTGCATAACAAACTACCCCATAATTTAGTGGCTTAAAAGGCCAGTACTCATTTATTGTACTTGTGACTCTGCAATTTGGGCAGAACCAAGTAGGAACAACTTGATCTGGGGCCTCATATAGGGTGACAAAAAAGGCCTGGGGTCTTGCCAGGCTTCCCTCCCTTCATGAAGTCTCAGGGTCTTTCTATGTGGTCTCTCCACATATTCTCTCCATCGTGACATCTCAGGGTTTCAAGAGCTAGTGTTCCATGAGACAGAAAGTGGAGGCTGCAAGTCTTTTAAGACTGGGGCCTGGAAGCTAGCACAGTGCACTTCTGCTGTATTCTGTTGGTCAAAATGGTTATAAAACTCCCTTCCCTCAACTCAAATTCAAGGGGAGGACACAGACCCCACCTCTCCACAGAGTGTCAAATAATTTGCAGCCCTCTTTAATTGACATTTCACAGGATTGTTGAAGACTAAATAAGATAATGAACACAAAGAGCCTAGCATAGTGCCTGGAACAGCAGTAGAGCTCAATAAAAATTAGCTATGATCATTATTTGAGGTAGTATCAGAATTATCAGAGAGAGATTAGGGATTGAGTAAACATCCTGTGATTCAATGACCAAGAGGCCCTTGATGATCTTCAAGAGACACTGGTGGCCTTGTTTTCATGGCTGTAGTGGAGCTGGGGCAGCCAGTGTGCAGGAAGTAGGGAGCTGGTGGGTGGTGACTCCAGGAAGGCAGCACATGGGCTTGAGAAGTTCAACAGTGGGAAGAAAGGAGAGCAATTGGAGAGTAGCTGCAGGTGGGTGGGATGGGGGACAGCAGGGGAGTTCAGAAGATTGTTTTCCTAATGAGTGGGGATGGCACTGAGTGGAGAGATGTGCATGTTTGAAGGACAAGGAGAAAGAAAGAAAGGTGTTTGGAGGAGGAAAAGGGGGTAAGACAGAGAGAGAGAGAGTGTGTGTGTGGGGTATATGTGCATTTTAAAGGCCAGATTTATTCTAAGTGAGCTCTTTGTTTAAGATTTGCATGCAAAGGAAAACAACCAGAGAGGTTTGTTTGAGAGGGAGAAAGGTTTACAGTCCTCTTTTCAGGTCAGTAGACACATACCCGCCAATTCCAGGCTGAGGGCAAAGCTTCAGCTGGGAGAGGGCCTGGAGGGGTAGATAGGGAAGTTTTAAATTTTTGGTGTCATTGGTTAGGGACATCAGTGTCAGCTGTATCTTGAAGAGCAGTGGGTGGCCCGCAACCAGTGGGTGACAGCCACCCAAAATGAAAGCAAGGCCGCATTAAGAGTTTTGGAAGACTAACACCTGAAACTTTATGGTCTAAAGAGAAAACAAAAGTATAAAGTCAGTGCAAAGTTCTGATTTTTCCCATGACTATTTTGATGCTTCTTTTGAAATAGAAATTGTGAATTTTTTTTCAAAATTGAAGTTTTGATGTGCCTTGTTTGTTGGAGCCTTAAGCCTAGGCTTAGCTGGCCTGGAGGACAGTCCAGTGCTGTGTGCAGGACAGTTCTCTCCTCAGCCCTAGCCTTAGGGTAGCTTCCAGGCTCAGCAATCCTCCCACGCAGAGTCAACCCTTTCGGTGGGGATTCCCCTCCTTGGCCAGATCCAGGTACATGCTTGGATTTCCTAGGAGACTTCCTTTGTTTCTGACCTGGGCTTGATCAGCACATGGAACTATTTGGCTTGTTTGTTCCCGTTTTATCCCCAGAGCTTAGCCTACTGCCTGGCAAATAGTGGGCACTCTGTTATTCATTGAGTGAGTGTAGGAATGAGGGGGAGCATTGCAAGGAAGAGAGAGGTACAGGAGGAGGACACAGCTAAGCACTGAAAGCAAATCTTGGGCCTTTTACAAATTCATCCAGGGTATCTCTGTGGGGAAGAATGACATAATTTAGATCATCAATGACCAATTCCTTAAGAAATGATTTCTATGTCCCAGGGTGAAACATGCGGAAAAGGAAGGGTTAGTTCTATGGACCCTGGATACATTTTTTTTCTTTTTTTTCTTCTCATAAAAACTGAACTAGTTTATATTTCCATGCAGAGTGAAATGGTGTATGGTCCTTTAAAAAAGTAGAATGCTTTACTTATGCACAGGCCATATGGTCCTCCAGAGTGGGTGTTTATGGTGCCAAAATAAGCTCCCTGGATTTGCAGCCATGAGCAGTAGGTTTGGAGCAAAGTTTCTTTTTTACCCTAGAAAACTTGAATTTATTTTAACAATTTAAAATAGAGTAGGCTTTTCCCATAATAAAACCAGTGCAGGCTTATTATAGAAAGTTTGGAAAACACAGAAAAGAAAGTTTTGTCAAGAAAACTTTTCAGAACATAGCAAGGGTGTTGGTTGATAGCTGTAGAGTCAGAGTCTAGAGAGAGCTGGAGGTCAGAGCCTGGTGGGACATTGCTGAGGCAGCCTTGGGAGGTGGGTTGTGATGGAGCCACCCCCACCCCATCTTCTGAAGGCTGCAGATGCCATCCTTTAGATGTGTGTGGTGAAGTAGCATGGAATGAAAGAGACATGTTCTTCAGCTGAGGCTTGGGGCATGGCTGTGCTGTCAGCCTGTCTCCTGTGGGTCCACACTGTAATGGTGGAGTTTCTGTAATCCAGAAAAGACTTGGTCTCTCCTTGGGGGAAATAAAAGCAGACTGATATTCTGGAAAGTGCATCTATTTTCTCCAACACCAGCAGCTTTTGAAGGGTGTGGATGGACCACAGCAGGGTTTATTCTTTCATCCAGCATTTCATTGGAGGGTTCCTACTAGCTAGCAGGCCCTGTGCTGGGGATACAGTGGTGAGTGAACTGGCCTGATGCCTGCCCTCACAGAGCCTACGGTTTATTTACAAGCATTGTGGTACTGGCTGAGGAAACGTGGGCCCATGACCAAAGGACCCTGGGCTGCGGCCTGACTAATATACCCAGCATTTCTCTCCTGAGGTGGGCATCCTCTTCACCTTTGCCGAATCACTCCAGAATCTTTGTCTTGAAGTTTTTCATAGTTGTCCTCTATTTATTTTGCTCCAGAGTAGATTTTTCCCCAGAGTGACTGGTGCAGGTCAGCCATCCTTTCTTGCTAGCAGTGAGGGAGGTGAGGAAAGCTGGAGTGGGCACTGGGCAGGTGAGGTCCCAGGTAGTGCCCTGGGCGAGTCTCTCCACAACCTCATAGGCAGTGAGTGTCCTTATCCATCTCCTCTTCTCATAAAACTCGAATTAGGAAGCTCTGGAAACCTACACAAAAGGGATAGGGTCTGCTTAAGACGTTGCCCTATCCCATGGTATTTACATCGCGATGAAGAGCCAAGCCTTGAGCTAAAGGAACAAATGCCAGTGATGGCATCTCATTGGTTAGGCGAGGATTTGGGGGGATGGCCATTTGTAGGGGAACACTAGGTGTGAAAATGTGGAGGTCTGTGTGACTAAGCTGTTCACAGCTGTCGCACAGTTGTTGAAATGCTGTCTTGACACAGTTTTGAGGCCCTGGCTAGAGGCTTTTCAGTTCCCCTTCTTGAGCAGCTGATAACACCACACCCCAACCACCTCCCTTATTGGGCTCTCACACTCTGGGGCTACTGTGCGCCTGCTCTAATCACCCCGGGGCCATTACCAAACAACTAGGGGCAGCCCTATGCCCTGGAGCCTTTGAACTTATTCAGATTAGCCACTTGACTGGGAGCCCAGGGAGCCTAGCTAACCCTGCTTGCTGGCCATACTTAAGCCTCCTCACTTCCTAGAGCTCCAGCTTGCTGTTACCCTCTCCCTGGGCACATTCCTCTGCATGGCTCTGTGTGGCAGCCTTCTCTCATTTGGAGCTGTAAGTAATAAAGACTTCTGCTATTCACCTACCTGAGTGCCTTTGTGTTATGCACCACCATCCAAGGAACCTATAATCACATTTAATGTCTTACACTTACAAACAACAATATACATATCACCTCAGAAACTCAGCCCTAAAGAGGCATTACAAGAATCTCCTGAATTTCTTACTCCTTTCCCAGCACACAGCACTGCAGCTACAGCTGCAACTGTGGCAACTCTTCAGCCAGGATTTCCTTGAACAGCTCTAGTTTCATCGTCCACCCAAACCATTACAATATTTTAGAAGTTCTACCATTTTGGCATCTAAACTCTGCTTTACTCATCGTCTCACACCTAGAAGTAATTAAAAACACATTTTGTCCATTTATGTTCTAAAGAGTTTTGAGAAATGCAGCCACTGTATTTCTCAAAATCCAGTGCTGTGTGGGCAGAACTGTGACCACCAGATTAGGAGGGGCCATTCGCTGTCAGTGAAAAGTCTTGGTTGTTCAGAACGGTTCCAACTTCAAATACTCTGTCCCAACAGTCAAACCCATAGGTTCCAATTTTCAGTTTTGAAAATACATCTCCATAGCCAGGAAGCAATTACTTTTTTTTGTAGAGACAAGGATACTTTTCTTGTTCCAGGCTCCCCAGGGGAAATTAGGAAGCAGTACCATTCAGTTCCAGAAATTACTGTGAGATTTCACACAGGGAAAATGTGACTTGCCCTTTTCATTTATTGTTTTTTCTCTGCTACAGTTTCTGCATTTTTTTTTTTAAGACAGGGGCTTTGGTGAGACTGAAAGATAGCAGTGGGTTGTATTCAGACACTAGCTTAGGAAATGAAATGAGACTCAGGTACTGGTTGAGCTTGAATCAGGCCCAGGGCTTGTCTCATTGGCAAGGGAGGTCTCTCACTTGGTCAGTATGTCAGATTATACTTGAGAGTGGGTTCATTCATTGTGGTGTGACTGACAGAAGGGATCAGGGCCACAAATCAGTAGATCCCCTTCTTGTACTCTGTGCTGTGCTCTAGCTCGATGCCATCTTGGAAATTCCGTGAATCTGCCAGATCTTTGGATATTCTCCATATCTTGTATTTTTTTCCCCTTTCAAATTTATTATGTAAACATTTTACCATAAACGTTAAAGGAAATGTAATTTAAAAAAATAGAAAAAGAAATAAAAATACCGGTAATACAATTATTGTTACAAAATATTATCTTTTTTATCTTAATTTTTTACTAAACATTGAAACAATTAGTTATTAATTTTGTGATCGACTTTTCTTGAGTATTACTTGTTATGGGATAAATTGTATCCTCCAAAAAGATATATTGAAGTCTTAACCCCCTGTAACTGTGACTGTGACTTTATTTGGGAATAGAGTCACTGCAGATGGAATTGGTTAAGTTAAAATACAGCCGTAGTGGAGCAGGGTGGGTGCCTCATCTGCTATGGCTGTCCTTATAAGAAGGGGAGAAGGGACACACACAAAACTGCCATGTGGATATGGAGGCAGAGGCTAGAGTTATGCTGTCACAAGCAAGGAATGCCTGGGCCACCAGAAACCTAGAGTGAGGCATGGAACACTCTTTTATAGAGGTTTCAGAGGGAGCATGGCCTTGCTGATGCCTTGGTTTGGACTTGCTGATGCCTTGGTTTGGACTTCTGGCCTCCAGAGCTCTCTGTTGTTTTTAGCCACCTTGTTTGTGGTACTTTGTTACAGCAGCCCTGGGAAACTAAGACTCTAGGCACCATGTGGAAGTACTTTACTTATTTATTCCTCTAGTGAAGGTCATTCAAGTTGTTTCCAGGTTTTCATTATTATAAACAACCTATAGTGAACATCTTTGTGCACATCAGTTTATGACAATTAGGATGATTTTTAAATGATATGTTCCTAGAGTTAAAAATTAGATAATCTATAGGTCATGGTGTTGCTGAGGGCTTACATTTTTAATGTGTATGTTTATCAGTTTAGAATGCCTGCTTAAAAAAATTTTTTTTAGACTAAAAATAAAAAAAAATTATTTTAGACTGTGGCATAGAACCTTGTGACTGAATATATCAAGACCTTTGCAGCCCATTGGTCCTTGTCTAGGAGAATGTCCTTCTGAAGGACCTTGACCCTGCCTGCAGATGCTTGCTCGGCTCAGTACAAAGCAGAGGCAGTGTGCTACCTTGGCTGGATGGCACTTCTTGGAATCTCCAAGCCCTCTTTTGGTCAGCTGATTTTCAATGCACACAGCTCTGCCTAAACAGACAGCATTTGCTTTCCAACTATTTGGCAGAGAATGCAACCAGAAATTCTGCTGGCCAGCTCTTATCAGAGATATGGTATGCAAAATAACCTTTACAGAGGATGACTTGAAGGATATGCAACACTTCCATTCCTTTAGGTCTTCTCCATTTTATTCCTGGATCTAGCCAAACCACCAGGGCTTAGACCAATTTGTTCTCAGACCTGGTAAAATTGCTTTTCCTGAATTGTGTTGTGGAATGTTGCTCTCAGCCTCCTGGGGGAGATGCTCCAGGAACTGGCAGAATAGGTGTGTTCTGGGGCCCTGTGTAGCTCTTCTATGCCACCTTATACAGGGCCCTTTGTGAAGCCACAGTCCCAGAAGCAGCTTCACTTCTTCTGAGCCACCATCTTGCTTTTGTTGATCATACACAGTGTTTAACCACAGTTCTTCCTCAAAGCCCAATCATTAATTCTTCCTCAGCAATGGTAAAAAAGAAAGCCTCTCAGGAGTACAGATTGCCCAATAGGCAGATCAAACACATGATTAGGTGTCAAAAACATTTATTGCTTTACTTTTTCATTTTAATCTACCCTTGGAGAATTTTACTGTTGGGAAATCTAGGGCAGGGATCTATTTTAATTTTTGTGCAGATGTACTTCTTGTGCTTGTTTTAGTACTATTTTGTTTGATTTGCCTACATGGGGATGGGACTTCCAGAGGCCTTATTCTGGCCCGATCTTATGACCACACTTTTGGACTCACCTTAGCTCTGGCTTTATATTGCCTTTATTTTGCCCCACTTTGCTTATTTATGTTATTTGATTTATTGAATATAAACAGTTTTGTAAGCCACCTCCAATAATTTTGGGAATGAGATGGGATATAAACATAAATAAAAACAGTAATTTATTGGGTAAAAAAATTGTGAACATTTTGAGGCTATTGATACATGCTTCCAATCAACTTTCTTCTCCTTGATTACTTCCAGGGATGTTATCTGTTTTTTCTTAGATTTTAGGCCATTGGGCTGGGGCTACTGTGTCTAAAAAACTCTTAGTAACAAAATAAGAGGGTTAATGTTCACTTTATTGGAAGACTCAGTGACTGCAAGATCAATTATTTTTACCCATGCCTTCTCCCCCTCTGTTGCAGGTTAGGTTCTTGGGAAGCTGACTCAGAGGTGTAGTTGGTTCATTAGGAGGTATCTTGGGATCCACACCTGTGGAAGAGAAAAGACAGAGACAGGATTGTGCAGATGGAGAATGCTCACTGAAGCCTTCAGGATGACCTACAGGGAGCTCTGAAGCTGGGATGGCCCTTCAGAGTTATCCTAAGATGAGGAGAGAAGGTCCCAGGTGGACCAGTCAATGAATGGAGCAGGCTGCTCTGAGAGGCAGGTGAGACCTTCGGCAAGGACTCTTGAGCCCAGGCAATTCCCACAAGGGCTGACAGCTGAGAGCTGACTACAAGCAGCACTCCCAGAAGCTGGAGAAATAAGTCCTTTAATCCTGACAGGAATCTGGATAGTGCATCACAAAGTCCACCACTCCGTCTTTGACCATGGAAGCCTTTAGACATGATCTGATTTGGGCGTTGCTAGGTCTGGGGATGTTTCGTTGCAAGAGAATTTAGATTGCATTTGTGAGCATTTTCCCTTTTGTCGACACATAGCACCATTGCCACCTGTGATTTAGGAAATCTGCATCGTGGTTAGCCTTCTAATTTTATAATTACCTTTCCAGAATAATAACCCCATCCAGGTGTTTTGTAACACAAAACAGCAAGGGAAATTAATTTCAATTAGAAGGGGAAAAATACAAATTGAAGTGGAGTTATGGAGAGGAAAAAGCCCAACACACATTTCTTAGAGTGCACTTCATTTAGGTAATTAAATCCCTGCAATGTGACTGAACCATTGGCAGTGGCGCCCTTTGAAGACTGACATCTAAAAAATACATGACACTGTGGAATTTGAAACTGTTCTGGATGCCCAGCACACATCTGGAAATAAAATGGGTGGAGAGAGCAAGCAGGAGATAAGATGAGAGCTTCAAATAAGGCAACAGAGACATAGAGGAGCATTCTGATTTTTGTTTTCACGCTCAATTTTTTTTTTTGGAATAAGACCATGAGCCTTATAAGAATGATTTCAAGTTAGTTTCCAGGCATTTTGAAGGGATATTGAGAGAAATGAGTGCAAAGGGAGACCTGTGGGCTTTTACTGAAGAAGAAAATTTAGGGGTTTTCCTATCTTCTTCTCCCTCTCTTGACTAAGGGAATCCTGTGCTTTCTCTCGGCTGCCTGTCAGAGTTACAGGACATGGTTTAACATGGGATATGTACAGGCTTCTTTGTAGGGCGCTGAAGCTGGCAGGCATTAAAGGAGAGACAGCTTATAGGGAAAAAGGGAGCAAGGAAGAGAGAACTTCTTCCATTTCTCAGCCAAGACCTATGTCACCCAAGAAACTGGTCCTCAGTCCCTGGGAAGGGCAGTGTAGTGTGGTGGCATGCTGAAGGCTTGGGCCCCTGGTTAATATTCGAAATGAGTTGACTTGTATAGATTGTGTGCTCAGAAAATGCTCAGCATGGCCAAGGCCTGTTGGAGACATTCTTTTAAACAGTTAAGTCTTGGGAGGCTGCCACGCTGTCTCAGAAGCAATTACACAGCCCCTGAGAGGATTTTTCTGATTCTTCAGGTTTTGGTCTGAGACAGGAAACTGTAAACCATTTGTCAGATTTGTTCTTCTAGATCTACCCCTAATGGTGCATTACGACATTAATTCACCCATAATGAAGGACACACTGACACGCACTGCAAAAGTGGCATTAAGGGTACAAGGAACTTGGCTTCTCTAACCCTCCATGGTTAATAGTTACAGATAGAGAGTAGTCTGCACTGAAAAAACATATGGAAGAGCCACACCAGCTGAAGATTTGGGGTTGACTTGAACTTCCTGACTTGAAAAGGGAGGCAAGCGCAATTTTGGATCTGTATAGATTTCTAAATTTTTGATGCTTGTTATTATTACTTTATGAATTGGCAATTATAGATTTGCCTTTTCAGAGCCCTTTACACATCTGTACAGCCATCTGCATAACTGGTGCCACTGGGTACCCTGTTACATAGCCCCATGACTTGAGTGGTATTAGCACATCTTACCCCCTCATCCTTTTAAAAACAGGAGATATCACAAATCTGATTAAAGCAGATAAAATTTAAAAACCGTGTGCTAATTTTAAAGAGAGCACATTTCGCAAGGAACCAGTCTATAATCTGAATATCTTTTTCTCAAATCCATGACTGCATTCAATATGTCATTCTCTAGGTAGAAAGAAACCTTTGCATTTATACTACCTGTCGTTTTTGTGATCCCTTCCTGCTTTAATTCTCACTGGCATGTGTGAAAGACCGATGTCTATTATTCCAGTCAGTACATCATTGTCAAACACGATTTAATCTAATTTAAAGATTTGGGCTCTTAGTCTTGTAGTCCAACCATTTTTTTTCATGCATTGACTGATTTATTAATACTAGTTTTATCCTAAAATCTGGATTAGCACTTCCTTTTATACATCTCTCTGTATTTTCATCTTAGTTCAGTTATTCAAAAATATTTTTGAGTATGTACTCTTTACTGGAACCTGTGTACATTCTGAATTTACCATACATTTGGGGCTTCAGACTCAAATGGCATCCAATAGTCTTAGAACTCCTCCAGTTGCTGGTTATGAGTTCCCCAGGGAGAGGCTTTGAATAAAGGTGGGCTCAGTTGGGAATTTTCTAGCACTTTCCTAGCCCAGTTTTCAGCTGGCACAAGAATGTCTTGGGATACCTCTTTGTTTCTTCCCGGTTATACCGTGAAGTATTGCATGACGACAACAAGACATTTCTCCTATCAAACAGTGCTGTAGCTGCCAGTTACTTAACAATTCCATATATAGTCTTCTTAGAAATTGTCTCTGTTTCTGACAGTCTTGAAATTACAAGGTTTCTAAGAGTTGGGTTATCTAATTTTATAGATGAGCAAACTGCTGCCCAGAGAGGTTAAGTACCCTGTCAGAGAAAATACAGAGGTGGATGGAGACCTGTGATTTCCTCTTTATCAGGACTAATTTTATGAAACAATAACTTACCAGAAGTTTTTCTGCTTTGTTAGTTGCTCTTTTTCTTTTTTAATCATTTTTTTCCTTTCTATCTTCTTGAGTTGTTCTTTTCTATCATGACTTGCACAACGAAGCTCATTAATTTTTAATCTTCCTTCTTTTCTAATATACACATTTAAGACCATAAAATTCCCTTTATATGCTACTTTAACTACCTTTCATAAATTTTGATATGTAGTGCTTTTATTGTCATTTTGTTAACATTTTATTATATACCTTATGATTTGTTCTTTGATCCCAATTTTAAAAGTGTTTTAAAATTTCCAAATATATGGGACATTTGGGGTTGTCATTTTGTTATTGATTTCTAATTTAATTACACTGTAGTCAGAGATCATGACCTCTATGCTTTCATTCTCTGAGATTTGTAGAGAATTGCTTTGCAACATTTTACGTGCTCTGTTTTTGTAAATCTTTCATGCTGCTTGGAAAGAGTGTAGTCTAATTGTTGGGAATGGAGTATTATATAAAACCATTAGATCAACCTTTTAAAGTATGTTCTATATCTTCACTAATTTTTTATTTGCTTAATTAGGTACTGAGATGTGCATATTAAAATCTCCTCTTACGATTGTAGATTTGCCAATTTCTCTTTGCAATTCTGTAAATGTGTGCTTTACATATTTTAGAGCTCTGTTGTTAGACAAAAAAAAAACAGGATTTAGATGCAGGAGCCATTTTGCCTGGGTTTGAATTATGGCTCTGCCATTTACTAGCTCTGGATCTTGGGAAAGACATTTACTTTCTGTAATTCAGTTTCCTCATCAGTAAAATGGGCTATACCCTGGGGATCATTGTGAGGATTAAATGAATTAGTACATATAAAAAACACTTAAACTAGTGTCTAGCACTTAGTAAGTGCTCTATAAGTATAAGTTATTATTATTGGTAAATTGCCCTTTTATCCATATGTAATTTTATATATACACACATGGAATGTATCTATATATCTATATAGATAATAGTCTTTATCAGTATATCTGTATTTTTGGTTTAAATTCTTCCTTTTCTGATATTAATGTTGCAGCATTAGTCTTTGTTTTTCCTTGATTGAATATATCTGGCATATCTTTTTCCATTCATGTACTTTTTTTTTGATTGAAATTGTTTACAAACCATACAATTATCCGAAGATCCAAAGTGTACAATCAATTGCCCATGGTACCATCATACAGCTGTGCATCCATCACCACAATTAATTTTTTTCAATTTTTAGAACATTTTCATTACTCCAGAAAAGAAATAAAGACAAAAAAAAGGAATCTCAAATCCTCCCATACCCCTAACCACCCCCCTCCATTATTGATTCATAGTATTGGTATAGTACATTTGTTACTGTTGATGAAAGAATGTTAAAATACTACTAACTGTGGTATATAGTTTGTGATAGGTATATATTTTTTTCCTATATGCCCTGCTATTATTAACTTCTAGTTATAGTGTCATACATTTGCTCTAGTTCATAAGAGGGATGTCTAATATTTGTCCAGTTAATCACGGATATCGTCCATCACAAGATTCATTGTTTTATACATTCCCATCTTTTGACCTCCAACTTTCCTTCTGGTGACATACGTGACTCTGAGCTTACCCTTTCTGCCACATTCACAGACTATTCAGCACTATTAGTCATACCCACAACATGCTACCATCACCTCTGTCCACTTCCAAACATTTAAGTTCACCCTAGTTGAACATTCTGCTCCCCATATTTTTAGCCCCATTGAAGCAATTGCTCCCCATTCTTTAGCCGGTTATATATCCTGGTAACTTATATTTCATGTCTGAGTTTACCTATTATAACTAGTTCATATCAGTGAGACCCTGCAATATTTGTCCTTATGTGTCTGGCTTATTTCACGTAATATAGTGCCCTCAAGGTTTCTTCATCAACCCATTTTTTTTAAAGACAGTTTTGTTCACACTCTATACATTCCATCCTAAGTAAACAATCAGTGGTTCCCTGTATAGTCACATATTTATGTATTCACCACCATCACCACTATCTATATAAGAACATCTCCATTTCTTCCACAAAGAAGGAGGAAGAGTCAAAGAAGAGAGACAAAAGAAAAAAAAAAAAGAGAAAAAAAAAAACAAAAAAAACCCATGACAGCTAGGAAGTGACAAAAGGAAAGGTAGCATTAAACCAAATTAGAATAAAGAGTCAGATAACATCACCAATGCCAAGAGTCCCATATGCTTCCCTTTGTCCCCCCCCCCCCACCCCTGCAATGCATTTAGCTTTGGTATATTGCCTTTGTTATATTAAAGGAAGCATAATACAATGTTTCTGTTAATTATCCTCTCTGGTTTGCACTGATTGTATTTTCTCCCCCATCTCACCCTATTTTTAACACCTTGCAATGTTGACATTCATTTCTTCTACCTCATGTAAAATCATATTTGTACCTTTTATCACAATCGTTGAGCACCCTAGGTTTCACTGTGTTATACAGTCCCAGTCATTATCTTTCCTCTTTCCTTCTGGTGTCCCACATGCTCCTAACCTTCCTCCTTCAACCATATTCACAGTCATCTTTGTTCAGTATACTTACATTGCTGTGCTACTGTCCCCCAAAATTGTGTTCCAAACCTCTCACCTGTGTCTTTTCCTTTCAGTCTATATACTCCCTTTAGTGTTTCCTGTAGAGCAGGTATCTTGTTCAAAAACTCTGTCATTGTCTGTTTGTCAGAGAATATTTTAAGCTCTCCCTCATATTTGAAGGATAATTTTGCCGGATATGGGATTCTTGGTTGGTGGTTTTTCTCTTTCAGTGTCTTAAATATATCACTCCACTTCCTTCTTGCCTCTGTGGTTTCTATTGAGAAATCTGCACATAATCTTATCAAGCTTCCTTTGTATGTGATAGATCGCTTTTCTCTTGCTGCTTTCAGGATTCTCTCTTTATCTTTGACATTTGTTAATCTGATTATTAAGTGTCTTGGCATAGGCCTATTCAGAACTATTCTGTTTGGGGTATGCTATGCTTCTTGGATCCATAATTTTCACTGATTATTTCCTCTATTCTTGCTTCTGCCCCTTTTCCCTTCTCTTCTCCTTCTGGGATACCAATGACATGTACATTCTTTCTTTTCATTTTGTCCTTAAGTTCCCAGAGACATTGCTCATATGTGTCCATTCTTTTCTCTATCTGTTCTTTTGTGTGTAGACTTGCAGGTGCCTTGTTCTCCAGTTCCTGAGCGTTTTCTTCTGCCTCTTGAGATCTGCTGTTAAATGTTTCGATTGTGTCTTTCATGTCTTGTGTTGTGGCTTTCATTTCCATAGATTCTACCAGTTGGTTTTTCAAACTTTCAATTTCTACCCCATGTATGCCCAGTGTTTTCATTATATGGTTCATCTTTTTCACCATATCTTCCCTAAATATTTTGAATTGACTTATTATTAGTTGTTTCAATTCCTGTATCTAAGTTGAAGTGTAAATTCATTCCTTTGACTAAGTGTAAATTCATTCTTAGTGTAGGTTGTAGTTTTCTGTTGTCTAGGCACGGTTTCCTTGGTTACCCCAATCAGGCCTCCCCAGACCAGAATGGGCTAAGGTCCCAGAAGAAAGAAATATTCAGTATCCAGTTTCCCTGAGGGTGTGTCTTAGAAAATTATTACATCCTGTGTTGCCTCAGGTCACTGTGCTCTTCTGCTCAGCAGGTGGTGCCTGTCAGCCTGTAACTCCAGACTGGGGTAAGGAGGTGTGGCCTGTGGCTGGGATCTGTTCTGGGATCTGCTTCTGAATGAAAGGCAGTGGGTTGTAGAGCTGGGCCCCACCCTTTTCCTCTTAGGGAAGATAAGCCCCTAAAGAGAGGTCATTAGCATTTGAATTAACTCTGCCTGTGCTATCACCATTCTTTTCTGGGTCAGAGCACTGGGAACTGAAAATGGTTGAGGCTTCCTCCATTGAACCTAAAGATGGACAGAAAGCCCCCTTCGGGGCCCGTCCATGGTCACCCTCTGGCTCTCCAAGGTCAGTCATCACTCGAAGCTTCTGTCTGCTTGTTGGGGATTCATAGCTTGTAGTGAGCAGTCCATGTTTGTTAATTAAAACCCCAGTTGGAGCTCAGCTGACTTATATTCACTTGCTGGGAGAGAGCTTCTCTCTAGCACCACAAGGCTTTTCAGCTCGGGTTGTAAGGGGAGGGCATTCCCGGCTTGGATCTGCAGTTTTTACTTACAGATTTTATGCTGCAATCTCAGGCATTCCTCTCAATTCAGGTTGGTGTATGATGAGTGGACGGTCACATTTGTTCCCCCACAGTTATTCTGGATTATTTACTAGTTGTTCCTTGTTGTTTATTAGTTGTTCTGGGAGGACTAACTAGCTTCCACTCCTCTCTGTGCCACCATCTTAGATCACCCCATTCATGTACTTTTAATGTTTATGTCATTATGTTTCAGATGAGTCTTTGGTAAATAGCATATGGCTAGATTTATAAAACCCAAACTGGGAATTTCTTTTTTTTTTTAAACTAATATATTAAACCCAATTAATTTTTATGATTTTGAATATGTTTGAAATTATGTCTACCATCTTATTTTATGTTTTCTATTTACTAGGTTTTTTTTCTGCTTTTTTTTCTTCCCTACTTTCTCTTAGATTAATCAAAAACATTTTTATTGTCCTTTTTAGCGTAAACTGTTTTTCAAAATTATTCCTTCTCTTCATATTGTTTTATTTGTTATACTTTGATTTTCAACATGCATAGTTGAAAAAGCAACAAAAATCCCATCTTGAACAATTCTAAGTCTTTAAGACATTTTGATTCTGATCTTTTCTTTTTCCATACCCATGTCTCTTTTCTATAGTATTTTAGTTCTACATTTTAAGTCCTCCAAATAAGTCATTATTATTATTAATTTTATTTTTTATTCAGTGCTTACGTATCATTCTCCATGTGTTTACAAATTTCCTTCCTTATTCTTGCATCCCACTCCTGCCTTTTGAATTCAGTTTTCTTTCTCCTGCATTATTTCTTTTAGTAGTTGTTTCTCTTATGGTATATAGATTTTCACTTCCACAGCCTTTGTCTGAAAATGACAATTTCCCCTCCTTCCTGAATCATGTATTAGCTGAACATGGAATTCTGGGATGATACTTATTTTCACTTAGTCCTTTAAAGTTTTAGTCAATTGTATTTTGGCTTCTATTGTCACTGTTGAGAAGTCAGCTATCAGTTTAATTTTCATTTTTGTAGATATTTTTTAAAGGTCTCTTTTATGGTATTTATTTTTTACTTTGCCGTTCTACATTTTCACTATATGAACCTAGGAGTAGAATTTTAAAAATGTATTATTTTCAGAGCTTATTACTCTTCGACTGAGGATTCATGTCTTTTATTAATTCTAGAAGAGTTTAATCTATTATCTCTTGAAATATTGCTTTACTTTTCTTCTCTCTTTTCTAAAAGTCCTGTTTAACATTTTCCATGTCTTTTGTGTCATTAATTTCCTCATCTCTCTCTTCTTTATTTTAAAATGGAATTTTATTGAGATACATTCACATACCATATAATCCATCCAAAATAAACAATCAAGGGCTCACAGTATCATCATTTGGTTGTGCATTCATGGTCACAATCAAATTTAGAACATTTTCATTACTGCAAAATAAAGAAAAAAATAAAAATAAAAGACACCCAAACATTCAAAACATCTCATACCCCTTATCCCCCCCTATTATTTATATATATTTTTTGTCTTTATTTTATTGCTCATCTGCCCATATCCTGGATAAAGGGAGTGTCAGTCACAAGGTTTTCACAATCACACTGTCACATGATAAAAGCTATATAGTTATGCAATCATCAAGAATCAAGTCTACTGGATTACAGTTCAACAGATTCAGATATTTCCTTCTAGCTATTCTAATACACTAGAAACTAAAATGGAATATCTATATAATGCATAAGAATAACCTCCAGACTGACCTCTCGACTCAACTTGAAATCTCTTAGCCACTGAAACTTTATTTTGTTTCATTTCTTTTCCCCCTTTTGGTCAAGAAGACTTTCTCAATCCCACAATGCCGGGGCCAGGTTCATCCCTGGGTTCATCTCTCTCTTCTTGTTCATTAACTTTTCAGTTATGTTTAATCTGGTGTTTATCTGAAATTTTAATTTTAATAATGAATTAAAATTATTTAAATTCTAGAAGTTTCATTTGCCAATTATTTTTTCATAGTTGTGATGGTTAGGTTCATGTGTCAACTTGGCCAGGTGATGGTGCCCAGCTGTCTGATCAAACAAGAACTGGCCTAACCGTTGCTGCAAGGATGTTTGTGGCTGGTTAATAAACCAACAGGCTGGTTTATTAAATCATCAATCAATTGCTACAGCTGTGACTGATGACATCAACAAAGGGCATTTCTTCCACAATGAGGGAATGTAGTTGGCTGGATTTAATCCAATCAATCAGTTGAAGAATTCTAAGTGAGACAAGTAGAGGACATTCACTTCTTCTTTGGCTGACCAGTGAAGCATTTCCTGAGGAGTTCATCGAAGTTGCCAGTTCATTTCCTGAGGAGTTCATTGAACATCTTCATTGGAGTTGCCAGTTTGCTGCCTGCCCTTTAGAATTTGGACTTGTGCATATCCTCAGTTGCATAAGACACTTTTATAAATCTTATATTCATAGATATCTCTCATTGATTCTGTTTCCCTAATACAATAGTCTTCTGATCTTATGATTTTATTTCTTCTTTTATATCTTTAATCATTTAAAAATAATCATCCAAGACTCTTTTAGGATTGTTCTTTAGCTCAAATTCTTTTATTACCATTATAGTGAGTGTAGTTTGTAATTTTAGATTGTGAGCTCATCTTCAGAATGGGTTTTCTTATTTTTTAATGTATTTTCCCTCTGTGGGAATCTCATAGCTACTGGGTTATGAAAGAGTTGCTACAGAGTGGGTTTTCGTTTGCTTTACCCATGTGTCCTGAAGTTGTTTGTTTGTTTTTTTACTTAGGATGTTTTAAAGTTTTATTGTCATAGCTTATTTCTACACCACTTCAATAGGTATAAATTTGGACCTCCAAACTGCCTTAGTTTGCCTGAGCTGCTATCACAAATACCACAAACTGCTTTTGGCTTAAACAACAGGAATTTATTGGCTCACAGTTTTGAAGCTAGAAGAAGTCCAAAATCAAGATATCAGCAAGACTTGCTTTCTCCTGGAGTCTGTACATCAGGGTGCTGAGTGCCAGCAATCTTTGGGTTTCTTTGGCCTGTATAACTGCCTCCCATCACATGGTGATGTCCTTTCTGGCTTCTGTGACTTCCTTATTCTCCTGATAAGAACCTCAGTAATCTGACTAAAGGCCCATGGTTCAGTTGGCCACAGCTTAACTAAAAATAACATCTTCAAAAGGTCATATTTACAATTGGTTCATACTCATGGGGACATGGATTAAAATTAAGACTAAGAGCATGGGTTTGTTGGGGGTATATAATTCAACCTACCACATTATCTCTGTGTGATATGGGCCTTGGACTTTGTTTCCCTGTGGGAGACATTTTCTCCTACCTGGCATCCTAGGTAGAGACAAGCTCTCTTGTTTCCCTGAGTTAGGGTGTGTTTTTTTTCCCCCTACTCTTGCTTTTACCAAGATAATAGCTTTTCCATGGTCTGGTTTTAGGTGGTGCCTTCTGTTTTTTATTCTACAGATTTATTACCACAGTTCCACCCCCTGTGGTACTATTAAAACCCAAGATTCTGGTTCTTAGGGCTTGTGTTCAGTGTGACATACTTCTGGAGGTCAAGACATCATCAGCACATGGTTTTAACCTGTCTCCTTTGTTTTTGGTACCAAGGATTTCCCTTTATTCTTTTAATTTTTTTTCTATTTATTTTACATTTTGTATTTGGTTGTGTTGATTGTGGGAAATGGGGGTAGTGTCTGTGCTAACTCATTCTATCAGGTTTCCAGAACTAACAGTCCTGAAGTTATTTTTTATTATGGAAACATTAAAAAATAAGAATAACCATAAACAAATTAAAGGACAAATGACAAATTAGGGAAAGTATCTATACTTTATGTGATACAAAATGTTGATATCTTTACTAAAAAAAGAGACCTTAGAAATCAGTAAGAAAAGATGAACAGTCTAATAACAATTTTAATAATAAAATTTTAATAATAAGAAATAAGAAAAGTATGAAAAAGTTAAGCTTTTGTTGTAATCAAATAAATGTAAATTCAAATGATGAAATACTTTATTTTGACTCTTAAATTGGAAAAAATTAAAAACAATGATAAAGTCTAAAGTTTTTTAAGGTGTGGGAACATGAGCACACTTATTCACTGTTGGTGGTGGTTATTAGAGTAAATTTTTGGAAGGAAAATTTGGCAATATAAATTAAAAGCCTTAACAAATGTAAAATATTTGTTGACAATCACACCTCCAGGAATTTTTACTAATGAACCAATTAGGCAGGTATATAAAGATTTATGCATAAAGCTGGAGCATTGTCAATAATGGCTAGTAATTAAAACAAGCTAAATGTCTAAATAAGGAAATCATGGTACATCATAAAATGAAATATAATAATCAAATAACAGAAAAATATTATAATTGAAAGATTATTAGCATGTATTGTTAATTAAAATCAGATGAAAAGAGATATAGTAGAATCCAAATTAATTTTTATTTCTTTATATTTATATGCTCTAAAAAAATCAAGAGAGGTAAACACTAACATATTAACTTCATGTTGGGAGTGTGGGTGATTCTTATTAATTTACTTCTGTTTTTCAATTTGTACCTCATGTTTTATTTATGTAATTAAATGATGTTCAATATTAAAGTGTATCATACAATGAAATTTTTTTTTAATTAGTGAAGTTGTGAGTTTACAGAAAAATCATGCATAAAATATAGGATTTCCATATACCACCCTATGATTAACACCTTGCATTGGTGTGGTACATTTGTTATAATTTATGAAAGCACATTTTTATAATTATACTATTAACTATAATCCATGGTTTAAGTTAGGGTTCACTGTTTGTGTTGCAGTATTCCAGGGATTTTCTTAAAAATTTCATTCTAGTAACATATATACCACCTAAAATTACCCTCTTTAACCACATTGAAATATATAATTCAGTGCTTTTAATTACATTCACAATTTTGTGCCACCATCACCATCATCCATTACCAAAACTTTTCTATCATCCCCAATAGAAATCCTGTACATCTTAAGCATTAACTTCCTATCCCTATCCCAACCCCGTCCCCTGGTAACCTATATTCCAGATTATAACTTTATGAGTTTGCTTATTTTAATTATTTCATATCAGTGAAATCATAAAACATTTGTCCTTTTGTGTCTGGCTTATTTCATCAACATTGTGTCTTCAAGGTTCATCCATGTTGTCACATGTATCAGAACTTCATTCCTTTTTATGGCTGAATAATAGTCTATCATGCATATATACCACATTTTGTTTATCCATTCAAAAGTTGATAGACACTTGGGTTGTATCCATCTTTTGTGAATTATGCCACTATGAACGCCAGTGTGCAAATATCCATTTGAGTTGCTGCTTTCAATTCTTTTGGATATATAACTAGAAGTGGGATTGCTGGCTTATATGGTAATTCTAATTTAAATTTCTGCAGAACTGCTGAACTGTCTTCTACAGCAGCTGCACTATTTTACATTCCCACCAGCAATGAAAGAGTGTTCCTATTTCTCCACACCCTTTCCAACACTTTTAATTTTCTGTTTTTTTCTTCCTAATAGTAGCTATTCTAGAGGGTGTGAAATGATATCTCATCGTGGTTTTTATTTACATTTCCCTAATGGCTAATGAAGTTGAGCATCTTTTCAAGAACTTTTTGGCCATTTGTATGTTTTCTTTGGAGAAATGTCTATGCAAATATTTGGCCCATTTTAAAATTGGGTTGTTTGTCTTTTTGTTTTTGAATTGTAGGATTTCTTTATGTATGCTGGATATGAATTTCAGATCAGATATGTGGTTTCCAAATAGTTTCACTTTTTACTTTTATGAAAAAGTCCTTTGATTCACAGAAGTTTTAAATTTGATGAGAACCTATTTATCAATTTTTTTTCTTTTGTTGCTTGTGATTTGGGTATAAAGTCTAAGAAACCATTGCCTAACACAAGGTCCTAAAGATACTTCCCTACATTTTCTTCTAGGAGTTTTATAGTTCTGGCTCTTATATTTAGGTCTTTGATCCACTCTGAGTTGATTATTATATATGGTGTGAGGTAGGGGTCTTCCTTCATTCTTTTGCATATGAAGATCCAGTTTTCCCAGCACTATTTGTTGAAGAGACTGTTCTATCCCAATTGTGTTGTCTTTACCTTCTTGTCAAAAATCAGTTGGCCACACAAGGGTAAAGGATGATACTGTCTGGGTTTTAAAACTACAACTTTTGTGCAAGACCAAGGGAGGAGATGCCTATTTGGTGCAGAATCTATATTTTCTGTAGCACACTAGAAAATTTAACTTGTGTGTTCAGTTGGTTTGAACACCATAGGTGCATGGAGCTGTGAATGGGAAGTGGGACTTGGTGAGTTTGTACAGGCTGGGGTGAAATCCCGATACATCCCAGAGTGATGTAGGCAGAAAGTAGAAGTGTATTTGTGCCCCCCGCCCAGGAACTGGGGGGAAATGTGGAAATGGTGAACTTCCTCACCTGGGTTATTGCTGATTTTCCCACAAACACTGAGGACTGCCAATTTAGGGGCTGAGTCCTTGATCTGGGGGCTTTCCCTTGTGAGGCTAGTTGCTGCAAGGGAGAGGCTAAGCCTACTTATAATTTTGCCTAGGGGTTCCCCCCAAAGAGCCTCTTTGTTGTTCAGATATGGCTCCTTCTCTTTCTAAGCCCACTCTGCAGGTGATCTCACTACCCTCCCCCCTACATGAGACATGACACCCAGGGATGTAAATCCCCCTGGCAATGTGGGAAATGACTCCCGGGGATGAGCCTGGACCAATACTGTGGGTTTGAGAGTATCTTCTTGACCAAAAGGGGGAAGAGAGATGAAACAAAATAAGGTTCCAGTGGCTGAGAGATTTCAAATGGAGTCGAGAGGTCACTCTGGAGGATATTCTTATGCACTATAAAGATATCACTTTTTAGTTTTTAGTGTGTTGGAATGGCTAGAGGGAAATATCTGAAGCTGTTGAATTGCAACCCAGTGACCTTGATTCTTGAAGATGATTGTATAACTATATAGCCTGCACAGTGTGACTGTTGATTGTGAAAATCTTGTGGCTTGCACTCCCTTTATCCAGTGTATGGACAGATGAGTGGAAAAATGGGGACAAAAATTGGATGAAGAATAGGGTGGGATGGAGGGGATGGAAAGATTTAGGTATTTTTTGCTTTTATTTTTATTTTTGGAGTAAGGAAAAAGTTCCAAAATGGATTCTGGTGATGAGCACACAAATGTATGATGGTGCTGTGAACAATTGATTGTACACTATGGATGACTGTAGGGTGTGTGAATATATCTCAATAAAACTGTATTAAAATAAATGAACAATGCTGTGGGAGGAAGGGAATGGAATGTTTTGGATGTTCTTTTTTATTTTAATTTTAATTTTATTTTTTGGAGTAATCAAAATGTTCAAAGATTGATTGTGGTGATGAATGCACAATTATTTGACAATATTGTGAACAACTGATTGTACACTTTGAATGATTGTATTTTATGTGACTATATCTCAATAAAATTGCATAAAAAATCAGTTGGCCCTAAATGTGAGTGTTGATTGCTGAGCTCTCAGTTTGATTCCATTGCTCTGTAAGTCTGTCCTTGTGCCAGTACCATGCTGTTATGATTATCATAGCTTTGTAGTAAGTTTTAAGATCACAGAGTGTGAGTCCTTCCACTTAGTTCTTTTTTTTCAAGATGACTTGGGCTATTCAGGGCTCCTTAACCTTCTATATAAATTTGATTATTGGCATCTTCATTTCTGCAAAGAAGGCTGTTGGAATTTTGAGTGGGATTGTGTTGAATCTGCAATTCAGGTAGAATTGAGATCTTACCAATATGCACTCTTCCAATCTGTGAACACAGAATGTCCTTCCATTCATTTAGGTCTCCTTTGATTTCTTTTTAGCAATGTTTTGCAATTTTCTGTACGAAAAGTCCTTTACATCCTTGGTTAAATTTATTCCTAGATATTTGATTCTTTTAGTCGCTATTGTAAATGGAACTTTTTCTTGATTTCTTCTTATGATTGTTAATTACTAGTGTATAGAAATATTACTGGATTTTGAGTGTTGATCTTATACCCCACTTTGCTGAATTCATTTATTTGCTCTAGGAGCTTTCTTTGTATTTTTTAGGGTTTTCTGAATAAAAGATCATGTCACCTGCAAATAAGGAATATTTTACTTCTTCCTTTCCAATTTGGATATATTTTACTTCTTTTTCTTGCCTAATTATTCTGGCAAGAACTTCCAGTGCAATGTTGAGCAATGGTTACAGTAGGTATCCTTGTCTTGTTATAGATCTTAGAGGGAAAGCTTTCAGCCTCTCACTATTGAGTACAATGCTAGCTGAGGGTTTTTCATACATGCCCTTTATTGTGTTGAGGAAGTTTCCTTAAATTCCTGGTTTTCTAAGTGTTTTTTTTTTTCAAGAAGGAGTGCTGGATTTTGTCAGATGTCTTTCCTGTGTCTATTGAGATGAACATGTGATTTTTTTCCTTGTTTAATTAATGTGGTATATTACACTAACTTATTTCCTTATGTGAAACCACCCCTGCATACCTGGGATAAATCCCACTTGATTGTGGTATATGATTCTTTTAGTGCGCTGTTGGATTTGGTTTGCTGGTATCTTGTTGATATTGGTATGTAATATTATTTTCTTTTGTTAACTTTATCTGGCTCTAGTATTAGGGTATGTTGGCCTCACAGAATGAGTTAGGGAGTGTTCCCTTCCCTTCAATTGTTTGGAAGAGTTTGATGAGGATTGGTACTTATTCTCCTGGAATGTTTGGTAAAATTCACCAGTGAAATTTAAAAGCTATCACATCCTGGGCTTTTCTTTGTTGGGAGAGGTTTTTTTTTTTTTTTTTTTTTGTAATTTGTTGTTAGTCTGTTGAAATCTTCTATTTCTTCTTAAGTCAATGTAGGTAGTTCGTGTGTTTTTATAGGAATTTGTCCATTTTATCTATGTTGTCCAATTTGTTGGCATAGAGTTATTCATAGTATCATTTTATTATCCTTTTTATTTCCTTGGAGTTGGTAGTAATGTCCCTTCTTTCACATTTGATTTTAATTATTTGTGCCTTTTCTTTGTTTTCTTCATCTGTCAAGCTAAAGTTTCATTCATTTTATTGATCTTTTCAAATAACCTATTATTTTTTATCTCTATTGTTTTTTATTTTATATTTCATTTATCTCTGTTTTACTCTGTTATTTCTTTGCTTCTGCTCACTTTGGGTTTAGATTGCTCTTCTTTTTCTGTTCTTCCAGTTTTGAGGTAAAGTCTCTGAAATGAAATCTTTCTTCTTTTTAAA
The DNA here is from genome assembly GCF_015220235.1 of Choloepus didactylus. Classification (NCBI taxonomy): domain Eukaryota; kingdom Metazoa; phylum Chordata; class Mammalia; order Pilosa; family Megalonychidae; genus Choloepus; species Choloepus didactylus. The sequence continues at coordinate 186,571,615 of NC_051307.1, forward strand.
TGGACTCATTTAGTGCTATAAATTTACCCCTGAGCTCTCCCTTTGCTACATTCTATGTTTTGATAAGTTGTATTTTCTTTTCATTCCCTTGAAGGTACTTCTTAATTTCCATGTTGATTTCCTCTTTAGTCCCATTGGTTGTTTAACAGTACATTGTTTAATTTCCACATATTTTAAGATTTTCTAATTCCATCTGTTATTGATTTCTGGCTTTACTCCAGTTTGGTCAGAGAAGGTACTTCATTTAATTTCAGTATTTTTTATCTTATTGAGACCAGTTTTGTGAGTCCCAAAGATATGGTCTATCCTGGAGAATGACCCATATGTACTCAAGAAGATTGTGTATTCTGTTGCTGTGGGTGAAGTGTACTCTATATGTCTGTGAGGCATAGTTGGTTTAGAGTATCATTTAAGTTTTCTATTTCCTTATTGATCTTCTGTCTAAATGTTCTATCCATTCAATGAAATTTGTTTGCAGCTGTTAAAATCTTTGATTCTGAAGAATATTTAATAATCTGGGCAATGCTTAGAAAAGAATATTGAAAGAAACAAAATAGGATACAAAACATGGATTTTCTATGTAATGGAGTTTATGGAAATGCATCTTATGCATAAAATATATTAATGCCTTTTATTAAATTAATTTTGTATTAACTTTAATAAAAATAATGACTATTGTTAGATGGTTGGCATATTTGTGTCTTTTCTTCCTTCAGTTTTGAACTGTGTCCATGCATACTTTAAAAATCAGGAAACAATCCAGCTAAAGTTTTATTCAAAGAGAGGTGGGAGAGAGCCATATTAAAAAGATGAAGGCCTTTGTGGAGAGACAAATAGCCTGTGTGGCAGCAGTGGAAGAGAACAAATTGGAGCAGACAAAGTCTGCCTGTTTTTGTCTCCCAGGCCTGCATCTTTCTTCTTGGGCTTCCTGTAAACTAAAGCTTTTTACAATTTCCCATTTACGATTGCTTTTTACAATTGCCATGAATTAGTCTTCTTAGAAATTATATGAAATGAGACTTACATTGTCTTCTGAAAAGTGAAAAAATTTGTCTTTCTAAATGCTCATGTAAATTCACTACATCCCAAAAGTTTGTGGAAACTGTGAAGGAGGTTGTAATCCCAATGAGGTGGCCCTGGCCATTTCTGCCCTGAGGTTGTTTGGACTTGCCCTGGTGGACCTAGGGGAACTATGAGGCCTCTGAGCACAACACTGGAATTTAAATAAAACATGCAACTAGATTGCATATTTAACCTTTATTCTTTTTTTTGAGTTGACAGATTTTCCTGAGGTCTGGAGAGACTCCCAAGGCCTTCCACCGGCATTAAGAGTACTCCATGAAGTTGGCAAATTAAGATTGGATAAAACATCCTCCAGGGGGACTGGGGAAGGCTCTTTACCCATTGGGTTGGTTAATTCACCTACCCTTAGTGGCCAAGCAGTAGAAAAAATAACCTAGTTCAGACACCTGTGGGAACATTCTGAACCATGAGATATTTTTTAAAATGGCCAGCACTCTGAACTATGAGACATTTTTTTAAAAGTTGAATTTTCTAAATTGCAAATATGTATGAAAGCTGATAAAGAGCTATCAGGCTTCCTTTGAGGACTACATGGACTCATTTGACACAAATACATTTACTTTTTGAATCCAAATGGATGTTCTTAAACTGTTTACAAATGAGTATGTTTCTTAAACATTTCCCTGGCAGTTTTGTGTTTTAGAAAACTCTTCAAAAGTTATTGTAAATCACAGAAGAGTAAAGTTTCTCTCTGCCACAGTTGAATTATCAACAGTTGCAGAATAATGCTTTGAGGTTGGCAGGCTTGTGAGGAAATCAGCAGAGAGCTGCCTGCTGCTTGGGGACCATGCGGGTATGTGGATCCCTAGTGGGAGTAGTTCTCTGCAGGGTGCCCAAGGGAGTGGACAGAGAGGGTGCCAGGCCAGGTGGGGCACAGTGTAAACACTCTCAGGAAAGAGAAGCTCGTCAGACATGTAGGCCTCCCACCATTGATCTGGGGAGCTCTGAGGGTGAGTTGGCCTGAACTTTGTCTTGGTCTTCATGGCACCATCTGGATTTCCACTCTGGTCAAGAGTTTCTAACACCTATGGTTAGAATATACACTTTTTTTTAAACCAACACACACTACAAAGAAAGTACCTTCCTATTCTAGGCAACAGAAAGCATAAGAAAAACTATTAGTAAACAGATAAGGATTTGAGTAACTTTGAAGTTCTCATTTGTATTTTTCCCACACTGAAATTGTGTCTTAAAAGTGAATATACCCACGTTTGGCACACATGGGGTTTGAGTTTCACATCTGTTTAATCATTTTGCGTATTCCCAGGGAGGCTTATTGTAGGAGTATGTGTGCCTCTCTGACTTGCAGTTATTTAAAAAATTATCTAGATCTGGAGTTTGAAAGTACAGGAATAAAAATACTAAAAAATAACAGGATATCAAATTTATAAGGAAAGAGAGTATTGTTTCATTTAAATTTTCATGCAAAGTTTGTGGAGTCCATATGAACTTGCTCACAGTGTTCTCCATGATACATGAAGACTACAGGGACCTACTTCGTCCTATTTCACACAAAGCTGAAAATTAAATTTCAAGTCAAGTTCCACATTTTGTTATTTTGGTGACACCAAGCACATCACAGACACATAATCCATTGCTTATTAAATTGAAATAAAGATTTAATGAACTCTGGGGTCACTTATAGGAAGGGAGAGTAGAGAATTCACAAATTCTTTGAAGACAGCCTTTCTTTCATTCATTCATCTATATGTTTTACTTATTTATTCACTTTTATCTCAATTTCCTACTTCTATTACCTCCCAAAACGTTCCAAGATTTTACAGTATATCCTTCCGTCTGTTGCTGAGATCTCTATCCTTAGTATTGTTTTTCACATGCTTGTATTTTAAATTTATGTAAATAGTATTTTAAAATAAATCTCATGCTGTTTTTCACTCAAGCTCTTTTTTAAAGATCTACCTATATTGTCATGTTATATTCAGTCTGTGCTATTAACTGCTGTATTTTACTCCATGGAATACTTCTCTTTATTTTACCTAACTACTCTTGCATTGATGGATACCCACACTGCCTCCAGCTCCCTGACATGCAAACAATTCTGATCTTATGGATGTTTCTTGGAATTTATCCAGATTTCTCATTTTTGCCAGTTTTAACAGAGGTAAAATGACATTTCATTATTGTTAAAATCTGTGTTCTCTGATGATTGAATGTGAGCATCACTTCAATGGCAGCATTTTTAGTTTCCTTTTGTATATATTGCTTATTCATATTTTTGTCCATTCTTCTATTGGATCTACTATCTTCTTCTTTGCAAACATTCTTGTATGTATGCATGTGTGTGTATGTATATATATGTATCTTAGTCCCTGATCAGTTTCAGACAGTGCAACTTTCTTCTCCTAATTTGTTACCTGTCAACTTTATCCATGGTATTCTTTGTTGACCTAAAACTTTAATTTTTGAGTAATCAAATTCATGATTTTTTGTTTGTTTGTTTGTTTGCCTTGTAGTTTGTGAACTTTGGGTTTTATTCAAGAAGGCTGTATTCACCTTCAGGTGACAAAGATTTTCTACTATATTTTAATCTATTCATGTTATAATTTTACCTTTACATTTATGAATTTATCCATATGGAATCCACTTTTGCATATGGTGTTAGATAGAGTCCTAGTTTTTGTTTTCTAAATGTAATGAGTGAAGTTTCCCAAAACCACCTCATAAACTATCCTTTCCCAGTGATTTATGGGGCCACCTTTATTAAATGCTGAGTTCCCTTATATACATGGGTTTGTCCCTGAGATACTGTACTGGGTATCTATTTGTCTGCTTTTGCTGCAGAATTAAATTGTAATTTAAAATTATAGCTGTAATGGCATAAAAGAAATTATATTTGGTGCCTCTTCATCCTGTCTGTCCTAGTCATAAGTTTCCTTTTTGGACAACCACCTCAGTTAGCCCTGCCCTAGGCATATTTACAATTAGCAAGACCTGTTCCTCTATGTGGTTTGGGATAATAAGAGTCACCCCTGTTTTCTCTGAATGACCCCTGCTGCTTCTTCTCTGAAGAGCCCTTGCTGCTTCTGCCCTTTTGCACTGCATAATTTACTAGCAGAGGCAGGTACTTTCATATGGCTTGGATGATAAAAAGCTGCCCTCGGTTTCTCCAAAAAGGCCCTTGCCACTTCTGCTTTTGCACCACATAGCTTGAAACTTCCAATTCCTAGTATCCATGGGAAAATTCTACCCATTCCCTCTGGGACACAGTAAAAGCAAGAGCTGGCGACACACATGTTCCCCACATGCAAATGCTTTTTTTTTTTTTTTTTTTGCCTCTAAGAAGATGATTACATGTTTTTTCTTTATTCTATTACTATGGTATATTGCAATAATTGTTTTTTGAATATTAAACCAATATTTCATTCCTTGGATAAATACCACTTAGTCATAATATATAATTCCTTTTTTATGTTGCTGAATTTGGATTGCCAACATTTTGTTAAGATTTTTGCAACTATGTTTGTGAGAGATATTGATCTTCAATTTTCTTGCGATGTCGTTGTCTGGTTTTGGTATCTGAGTAATACCCGCCTTAAATGAGTTAAAGTGTTCCTACTGCCATTATTTTTTGAAAGAATATTTGAAGGATTGGTATTATTTGTTCTTTAAATATTTGATAGAATTCACCAGTGAAACCATCTGGACCTGGGCTATTCTTTGTGGGTAGATTTTTAATTACTAATTCGACTTCTTTACTTGTTATAAGGCTATTCATATCCATCTCTTCTTGAGTAAGTTTTAGCAATTTGCATCTTTCCAGGAATTTGGTCATTTCATCTAAGTTGTCCAATTTATAGGCAGAAAGTTGCTCATAATATTGCCTTACAGTCCTTTTGCTTTCCCTCGGGTCAGCAGTGATGCCATTTCTTTCACTTATGATTTTAGTAATTTGTGTCATCTTTCTTTTTTATGTTCAGATCAGCTAAATGCTAGTCAAATTAGAGAATCAACTTTTGGCTTAATTTTTTCCTTTGTTTTTCTGTTTTATATTTCATTGATTTCTCCTGTAATCTTTATTATTTCCCTTTTTGCTTGCTTTGGCTTAATTTTCTCTTCTTTTTCTAATTTCTTAAGGTGGAAGTTTATGTTATTGACTTGAAATCTTTCTTCTTTTATGATGTAGGTATTTAAAGCTATAACTTTCTCTTCTAAATGCTGCATCCCATAAGTTGTGACAGGTTGTATTTTAATTTTCTTTCAGCTCAAAATATTTTCCAATTTACTGTTTGAGTTTTTTCTTTTATTCATGTTACTTAAAACTATGTTGTTCATGGATGAACCTTGAAGACATAATGCTGAGCAAAATAAGCCAGGCACAAAAAGAGAAATACTATATGCTACCACTAATGTGAACATTGAAAAATGTAGAACAAATGGTTTATAATGTAGAATGTAGGGGAACTAGTAACAGCAATTAAGGAAGGGGGAATGTTAACCCAATAAGAACAGATAAGCTATCATGGGTAAATTTAACGTTCTGGGAATACCCAGGAATAACTGTGGTCTGTTAATTTCTGATGGGTAGGGTAGGAACAAGTTCACAGAAATGTTGCTATATTAGGTTATTTTCTTGGGGTAGAGTAGGAACATGTTGGAAGTAAAGTAGTCATCTTAAGTTAGTTGTCTTTTTTTTATGCCCTTGTTATGGTTTGTTTGAGTTTTTTTTTTTATTGTATGTTTTTAAAAAAAAATTTTTATATAGTTGATATAAAAAAAGGAGTTAATAAAAAAATGAAAAAAAGTATGTTGTTTAGTTTCCAAGTATTTGGGGGATTTCCCAGAGTTTGTTTATTTTGTTGATTTCTAATTTAATTCTATTGTGTTCAGAATTATTGATCTCTTTTATTACTCTAGAGATCTGGAGGTGGCTCCTGCCTAGGATGCTTCTCCACACTCTATGACTGGCCTCTTGAATTGGCTCAGAGATCGCCTCTCCACATCCGACTTCATGGTGGAGGAAATACAGATTGGGGGACCATGTGTAGTCTTGAGTCATTGTGTCCTGGCAGGGAATCTTCAGAGAGATGAGCAAAGATCTTCAGGCTCTTTAACCTGTTTGGCAACTCTTGATGTTTCCCTATTGATGGAACAGTGAAAGCAGTCTAGGGGTGCTCCTGGCTGGGGACTATACCAAGCCAGGAAATGCCCAGGGGTGGGCAGCTTTATACCTTAGGGAGAAATAGTTTCATTTCTTGACTTTGTCTTCCAGGGTTAAGATTAGTTAGTGTTTGAAGATTAAGAGACAGACCAACCAAGGCACTACTGAAGAAACCTTTTGAGTGACATGTGGACAAGACCAGTTCACCAAGGCAGTATTTTCAGACAGAGGTTCAGGGCAGAAAACCTGTGGCAATGATGGTGTGAATTCACCTACAGTCTCTTCTGTCCCTCTCTCCTTTATGCAACGGCAGTGGTCCTAGTGTCTGGTTAGTAAATTGAGTATTTCAATACCATATAAAATATTTTCCATTATCAATGAGTCAGATGTTAGTACCCTGTTCCCCATTGTATGCATATGCATCAGATTTCATTCATCCCAAGTCCTAGTTCCTCAGTTAATCTGAAAACATATTCATGATAAGAAATTAGGGGAGTTTGCCCTAACATCTTTGTTTTTGAATTGTGGTCTTTTGAATACAGAAAGAGTAACATGAATGATGGGGATTTAGGTAGTGAAGTTAGTTGATGGGTAATTAGTTTACTAGGGCTGCTGTAACAAATTAACACAAACTGTGTGGTTTAAAACAACAGACATTTATTCTTTCAGTTCTGGAGGCTAGAGGTCTGAAATAAAGGTGTAGGCAGGGCCATGTTCCTTCTGAAGTCTGTAGAGAAGAATTTGTTCCTAGCTTCTGGTGGTTGTGGGCAATCCTTGATGTTCCTTGGCTTGTACATCACTGCAATATCTATCTCCTTCTTCATACGTCATTCTCCTCTCTGTGTCCATATATTCTTCTTCTTATAAGGACATCAGTCATATTGGATTTGGGGCCCATCCTAATCCAGAATGACCTTATATTTTCTTGATTACATCTTTAAAGGCCCTATTTCCAAATATGGTCACCTTCAGAGGTTCTGAGTAGACACGAATTTTAGGGAACACTATTTAACCCCATACAATGGGGGAGAAAATTGTAGATTGGCAAGACTTTTGGCACTACTCAAACTGTTATTACAGAGGAAGATGCTTGGTTTGTTTCAATTCTAGACTAAGGCAGAACTATCTGTGGTGGCCACTATTAAAGGAATGAGGCTCAGAGAAAGTATATCTGAGGTTGTAATAATTTTGAAAATCTGATTGTCTTGATAATGAATTGGGAGATCCCAGGACACTTTGTGTGGGCTGCTCAAAAGTATTGTGTGCACTCGAGCCCTCTATCACCAGACTTGCCCTTATGAAGCTCGTTACTGCAAAGGAGAGGCTAACCCTACTTATAATTGTGCCTAGAAGTCTCCCCCTGAGTACCTCTTTGTTGCTCAGATGTGGCCCTCTCTCTCTATCTAAGCCCACTTGGCAGGTAAAATCACTGCCCTCCCCGCTATGTGGGATTTGAAAGCCAGGGGTGTAAATCTCCCTGGCAATATGGGATATGACTCTGGGGATGAATCTGGACCCGACATTGTGGGATTGAGAACATCATCTTGACCAAAAGGGGATGCAAAATGAAATAAAGTTTCAGTGGCTGAGAGATTCCAAATGGAGCTGAGAGGTCACTCTGGTGGACATTCTTATGCACTATCTAGATAACCCTTTTTTGGTTATAGAATAGCTAGAAGTAAATACCTGAAACTATCAAACTGCAACCCAGTAGCCTTGACTCTTGAAGACGATTGTATAGCAATGTAGCTTACAAGGGGTGACAGTGTGATTGTGAAAGCCTTGTGGATCACACTCCATTTATCCAGTGTATGGATGGATGAGTAGAAAATGAGGACAAAAAACTAAATGAAAAATAGGATGGGGGGGATGATTTGGGTGTTCTTTTTACTTTTATTTTTTTATTCTTATTTTCACTTTTTCTGGTACAAAGAACATGTTCAAAAAATAGATTGGGGTGATGAATGCACAACAATATGGTGGTACTGTGAACAGTTGGTTGTATACTTTGGACGATTGTATGGTATGTGAATATTTCAATAAAATTGAATTTAAAAAAAGTATTGTGTGCACTGAATTTGAGACATACACATCCATAAAAAAATAGCATGCATGGAAAGCGAAGAACTTTAGGGTTCCTTGTTCCGTATAAAGGCTCATGCTTAGCTGAAATAAGTTTGGTGCTTTTTATTTGCTTGTAGAGTCTAAATCTAGGCTTTAATTCTCAAATTTCTTTCCACAGTGAGGAAACCAGTGATGTTTTGAGTGAAAAAGTGACCTCAGGAAGACCACATGGCCACTTTCCCTGCAGAGGTGCCTGATTTGTGGGAGAAATTTTAATAAGGGTGTTGAGAGCAGCTGCAGTGATCCTGGAGGGTTTATGGCCTTTTAGGCAGGTGGAAGTTTGGTGTGAAACTTGTTGAAGAGGAGGGACCAAGAGGCTACAGCTTTTCTGCTGGGAAACAGAGCAGAGCCTTTTTGCATCTTGGGACTGAGAAGAGGACTGGCCTGGCTCACTTCCTACCCCCTCTCACCTCCTGATCCACTCTGTATTTCCCACACACACCCCCCCCCTTCATTTGCAGGCTTTTTGCACCATTGCCCAAAAAGAGAAGAGAGAAAAAAAAGCCAATGGAAGGGAGGGAGGTGCATGGGGACACTTTTGATTTCCTTCCCTCCCTCTCTGAAAATGAGACCTCGCTCTAAAAAAAAAACAAAACTAATGCCATTTCCCCTTCTCTTGCCTTACGCTGTCTGAAATCTGCTTTCTCCCAAACAGCACCCCATCACTTTATTTGTTTTACCTCTCTGCCTTACTTCTGATAGATGGTATTTCTAATCTCTCTGGTTGTCTTTCTCTTTCCCTTTTCATTTTTCTCCCTAAACTTCTGGCTCTGGTCTGGTCCTGCTGTGAGAACATAAACTGCCTTATTTGTGACTCTGCAGTCATTTCCATGGCAACTGACCCATGGCCCAAGTACCAGCCTGTTCCTTTGCCATAGGACTGTGCAAGAGAAAAGGTCTTTATTAAAGCTGAGTGTCAGCAGTTTTCCCCCTGTAGCCCTTGCCCAGAGAGGAACTTCTGCAGGAGTCAAAGGAGGCACACATGAATTGAAAGCAGGCTTCCCTGCTTTCTCAAATTTCCCCAATATATAAGAAATACCGCCACCCAAGCACATGATTGTGTATGTGGGCGCATGCATGCCAGACACACACACACACACACAAGCGTGTGCACGTGCACACACACACTGCTTCTATTTCTGGACCCTCAGCCACAGAGCATTTTTCTTTTTGAGATGCTACAGCTTCAGGGCTGTGGCCTGGAATAACAGCTTGTGTTTGAAATGAGAGGTGGGGTCTGCAGTTTAAGACGTGTGCAAAGGATGGGGTTGGGGAGAGAGTGGAGACAGCGGCAAGGATAGGGCTGGACAAAAGCTTATGACGGTGGTGATGTGGTAATAAGAAAGGAATTTTAGAGCCCCTAACTCAATAACGAGTAAGAGAGCTAGGGATAGACAGGGGAGTTCTTAAAACAGAAGCTCATAAAGTGTTCATTATTGTGTAATGTGACTCTTTCACAATAAAATGTTATGGAATGGCAAAGGAGGCAGACAACTCTCCCTAGTTGTCTCTCCTTTCTTTTTTACTCTCCTTTTTCTGTGGATTGCTGCTTTTTGTTCCCTTCCACTTTCCTCTGGGTCTAGGGAATGTCATTTTAGGAAAATGTTAGAAACACCCTGGTTAAATTCCTAAGGTCCCTCTCCCTACCTCTCCCTCCCCCCCACCCCCCGTTCCACCAGAGCACTTGAATTCAGAGGAAAAGAAGACAAGATATGGGGACTCGGTTCCGTCCCTTCTGAGAACTGTCTGCACATTGTAAACAAATGGAACTTATAGCCTGGAGCCAAGAGGGTATTCTGGGTTTCTATTACAACCAAGATGAGTTAATCTTTATTAAGCAGATGTATAGAGGACCAGCTCGTCTCTGTAACATCTCCACAGCCATCCGCTCCGCATTTCTTTTATTGATCTGCCTGTCTAAATAAGTGCTTCTAAACTCGGTGGGAGTTTTCCAATTAGATAAAAGGCAATTCATGTTGCCTGCTGCCTCTGCACCACACTACGAGCCCTAAACCAAGAGAGCAAATTCAAGACTTCTTGGCAGAACAACCTGCTTTAATCAAGGCGGCCCCCTCCTGAGCACCCTCATTTGCAGGACATTTCTCTTAATTCCTTGGTCTTTCTTTATTGGAGGGTGAGAAAAATGGGCTGCTTTTCCAGGAGCGGGGGTTTCAAGGTGAATCAGGCAGTTAATGGAGAGGATGTGTTGGTCTGCTCTCTGGGCTGGTGTTTTAGAAAAGACAGCTTGGCAAGCTTGTTCAGGTAAGCAATGACTCAAGGATTTTCAGATCCCTGAGACTCCTGCTAGGAGCTGTGGTCTTGGATTCCCACCCTCTACCCTCCCCAGACACCCCCCCCGGCCCCCCTTCACCACCAGTGAGAGACTGATGGCAGCCACCTCCTTCCATGGGAAAGTCAGAGCTTGGGTAGCACAGTGCTCTGAGGCCTCTGCCCATTGCCAGCAAAGTTAAGGAGAGGATGGAGGAGTGGCATTGCAGAGGTGAGTCCTTCCATCCCACAATGTGGGGCATTGTCCACTGCTGAGTATAGATGGCCCAAAGCCTGGACACTAGCAGACACCTCCATAGCCCACTGCAGCAGATCCAATCCATCTGCCTGAAGTTCAAAGTCCTTTTATGCAAGGCAGCCTTGTTTCCCCTGCTTCTTTTTTTCCTTCTTTTTTTTTAGAAATAAGTAGTAAAGTTTGTTAAAGAAAAAGAGAAATAAGGCATGCTAAAGAGATAGCAAGGGCATGTTCGAGGAGAGGCATGCACTGACTGGGAGTGGGTTTCCTTGTTATGTTGGAAAGTTTTGCTGGTGGCAAGTTTCCATAGTCTCTCTGCTTCTTAATCCTTTCTGTTCTGGCCTGATGTATCTTCTACATAGCCAGGATGCCACATTTTCTGAGTTTTGATCATCATTTTCTTCTTACCTTAGAGGGCTGCTCTCCTTACCTGAGAAAGCAAAGCATTTCTCAGCTACCACATCTCTCCCTCCTCCTGATTCCTTTCATAGGGTTAGTATTGTCTTATTGCTTTGTCACTAATTAAAGCTACTGTCCTTTACTGAGTGCTCCCCATGTGCCAGGCACTGAGCTAGGTGGCTTTTATGCAATTAACAAAGTCAAACTTCACAATGTTACTCTAAGTATGTGCTATTATTACCCCCCATTTTGAAGATGAGGAAACTGAGGCAAAGAGAAGTTAAGCATCTCATCCAAGGACATATAAGCATTTGAATCCATATCTGCATGATTCAAAAAATTCTAGTGTTAGTATGCATGGTTAAGGGTGAATAAAAATCACAGTGGTAATGAAAATAAGTTGTTTGCTTTTAAAGCTACATGGCACAATCCATGTCAGCACAATGTGTTTTAGCCACAATGACCTTTGTTTCTGAGGCCTTTCCAGGCAGTATGACTGGTACCCCAGTTCCTTATGTCTGTAAAGCTCCAGCACTTTTATGATAGACCAGCAAAACTTTCCTATAGCTACTGTAGGTGCAGAGCTTTGTGCCAGGGCCTGGGGACCCCATTTGGTGGGGACCATAAGGGTCTGATTGGGCTATGAATGGCAAAGAATTTGCCTCCCATGAGTGTTGTAGTTTCTGAAGGTCAAGTCTTAGATCTTTAGGCTTTCTTATAGCCTCCTTTCTCTGAAGTAACTAAGGCCAATTTGCCTAGTGTGGGATCAGAGGACATTCCCAATTACTGCCCTTAAAACTGGACATTTCTGCCAACCTCAAACTAATGTTTTAGGGAAGAGCTCAGGCCCCTCAATTTCAGTCTCCCTTCCCTCCAGAGAGGTTCTGTCTCCCATAGATATTTTATCCAGTCAGGAGGTATCTTTGCACTTTTTTTTTTTTTTTCAAGAGTCTCCATTCTGGAGTTCCATGATTCACCCACATGTCTCAATTCCACTTTGCCATTCTTCTCAGGAGGGCTGAGAGGTTCTATGTAATTAACATTTTTGGCAGCCAGTGCTGGTAGGTCCAATCGAGGCTGGTGTGATGATCAGGTGCCTTCCTCCACAGCCACATCTCAAGATTATTATCTTAGCTGGCTTGGTAGCAATAACCACTGTTCATGTTGGTGCATTGTGAACCCAGAGCACAGTTAAAGGCTAAGGTAAAGAATTTGGGAGGAGTACTTTGATGATGAGAAAACTTTGCCTTTGAGTCCTCACTCCCTTCCCTTGATCCCTTCTCCTCATTCAGCATTTGAACCACCCAGAATGACTGTACTGTTTCTTCTAGACCCAGCAGAGGAGGTGGGGTGTCTCTCTTAGCTTCTCCCCTTCCCCTTCTCCTCCTCCCCCTCTCCCACTAGTATCACAATCTCAGGAGGAGGGGCACAGTTTGATTCCTGCTTGCCTCTGCAAGCACTTGGCATAGGTGGATGAGGCTAGGTCTTTTTCTGATATATGATAATTGCAGTCAGTGTGAGAAGAGCCATAGCTGTGAGGAATGAGACCCCTTTTGAATGCTGAATTTCTGGGTCTTGACTTCTCAGTGGTAGCATCTTTGCTCCTGCCAGGCGTTGTCACACAGTCATTTCAGCTGCACCTGGGGAGTCAGAGACAGAGAATGATGGAGCTGTATTGTTCAGAAGCCTCAGGTATCTGCTGCTCTGAATCTCCGTGAAACCACTGAAGAAGATTCTGGAAAGAGGCACTTAACCCTCCCTTACATCTGAAGAGAGAAGAGCCAGGGACTGGCATTGGAATTAACATCCATTCTAGCTAGAGGGGCTCACCTCTGCTCTCAGGAAGAAAAGGAAGTGTTTGAAATTCAATAAAGCTTCTGTTCATTATCAAACCCCAGCAGGACTTTATGATAATTTTTATAACTTCTGCATTCAAAACTCTGGGTGCTTTGAAGGTTAATAACTCGTGTTTATTCAAAAATTCCCTTCAAGGAACTCAGAGAGCTTTGTAGACGTTATCTAATTCAGCAGCACCACAGGACAAGGAAACAGTAGAAGGGGAAAGGATGAAGAGACAAGATTATTCCAATTTAGGATAAGTGACAATATTAATAGCTCTAATAGGGAGTTTAAGTGAGTTTTAGGAAATGACAAAATAAGTTGTGGGTCATCCAGGAAGAGGTCTCTTCATTCCCAGAACTGACAACTTCGGACCACAAGCTGGCTCTACCACTCATGAGCTGGAGGGAGCTGAACTGCTCTGGCTCAGTTTCCTCATCTGTAAAATGAGTCAATAAGTCCTACTTCTTGGGGTTGTTGTGGTGTTTAATGAGGTAAGGGGGTACAGGTATCAGTACAGTGTTTGGCACATTGTTGGTGCTCAGTGAATATTGCCTCTCCCTCCTACCTTCTCCATGAAGCTCCAGAACATTTTCCTAGTGACTGGAGGAGTAAACTGCATACTCTGCTGAGCAGGAAGAAGAAGAGTAGGGATACAGGTCATTGTTTGGGGATTAAGGAACAGCAATCTTTTCTCCTCTCTGGAAACTGTGACATCTAAGAACTACAGCCTCATTTTGTGAGAAGACTGATATGAGCACATATCCCAGAGCAAAAAATGAAATGGAGAGTTGAAGCGATTTTATAGTTAACTGGGGGTGGAAAAAGTGCCTTTCTGAATTGTTTTTGGCTTTTGGAAGTTTGGCCCTTTGTGGAGGTTGTGCTGGTTTGAATGTATTATGTCCCCCAGAAAAAGCCATATTCTTTGAGGCAATCTTGTGGGGCAGACATAATAGTGGGGATTAAGTTGGAACGTTTGAATTAGGTTGTTTGCATGGAGATGCGCCCCACCCAACTGTGGACGATAATTGATGGGATATTTCCATGGAGGCGTGGCCCCACCCATTTGGGGTGGGCCTTGATCAGTGGAGCCATATAAATGAGCTGGCTCAAGGAGAGGAAAGGGAGTGCAGCTGTGAGTGACGTTTTGAAGAGGAGCAAGCTTGCTAGAGAGGAACGTCCTGGGAGAAAGCCATTTTGAAACCAGAACTTTGGAACAGACGCCAGCCACGTGCCTTCCCAGCTAACAGAGGTTTTCTGGATGCCATTGGCCATCCTCCGGTGAAGGTACCCGATTGCTGGTGTGTTACCTTGGATGCTTTACGGCCCTAAGACTGTAACTGTGTAGCCAAATAAACCCGTGTTTTATAAAAGCCTATCCATCTTTGGTGTTTTGCATTCTGCAGCATTAGCAAACTAAGACAGGTTTACATTTCTCTGCTAGCTACACCAATCTTCCACTTTGCTCTCACTGGAAGAGGAAACCTCCATGAAAAGGTACTTGGCCTGTGTCTGGTTTAGAATTCCAATTTTAAAAGAGGGCAAGGCTTGAGATATTTTCTCCCAAGTTCCACAAATAATGATGAGTTATACCAGCAATCCTCTTTAGTAGCTGCGGCCTTTTAGGGTCTTCATTCAAGTCATTGGAGAAAAGTCCTTCCTGGTCATACAACCAGAAGATCCTCAGGAACTTTGCTAGTGTCCTTATGACTGGCCAATGGTGGGGAGCCAGGGCATGGGCCATTTCCACTTAGGTTCCCACACTGACATTCTGAACAAGAGTTGGGAAAGAAAGAGGACGCTTTTCTCATTGGCTCCCTACCACTTTTACACCTGTCCATCCATTATTAGCTCCAATAGTTTTCTTGTGGATTCCTTTGTATTTTCTATAAATAAGACCATGCATTATGCAAATAGAGATAGTTTTATTTCTTCCTTTCCAATTTGGATACTCTTTATTTCTTTTCTTTCCTAATTGCTCTGGTTAGAATGTCTAGTACAATATTCAATAGCAGTGGTGAAAGCAAGCATCCTGGTCTTAGCAGGAAAGATTTAATTCTCTCACTGTTGAATATCAGTATGTATTTCATAAATGGTCTTTATCATGTTGAGTAAATTCCTTCTATTCCTACTTTTCTGAGTGTTTTTATCAAGAAAGATGCTGGATCTTTTGTCAGCTATCTGCATCTATTGAGATACGTGTTTTTCCCCTGCATTTAATTTATGTAGTGATTTAAATTGATTGATTTTGATATGCTAAACCATCCTTGCATTCCTGGGATATATCCCACTTGGTTGTGGTGTATAACTTTTTAAATATGCTGTGGGATTTGGTTTGCTAGTATTTTATTAAGGATTTTTCTATCTATAAACAGAAGGGAAATTGGTCTGCAATTTTCTTTTCTTGTGATGATTTTACCAGGCTTTGGTATCAGAGTAATGATGACCTCATAGAATGAGTTAGGAAGTGTTCCCTCTTCTTGAATTCTTTGGAAGAGTTTGAGAAGGACTGGCTCTAATTCTTCTTATTCTTTTTTTTTTAACTTTTATTTTGAAATAATTTCAAACATATAGGACAGTTGCAAATACAATACGAACCCCATGCAGAGAACTCCAACACCCCCCCACCCCCAGATATCTGTATATACCAATTTTACATTTTGCTACCTTTGCAGTACCTTTCTTTCTCTTTCCTTCCTTCCTTCCTTCCTTCCTCTCTTCCTCCCTCCCTACCCCACCTCTTTCTTTCAACTATATCTATTATCTTTCTATCAATTATGTATCTACCCATTTATCATCTTCTGAACATTTGAGAGCTGGTTGCATATATCATACTCCTTAAACTCATAACACTTCCATGTACATTTCCTACAAACAAGGATATGCACTTACTTCATTAACTTAACTGCAGTTAATTCAAGAAAATTAATATGGATCTAAAGCTTAAATTCTATATTCCAATTTTTCCTTATGCCCCCTTTGAGCTTTTCTCCTCCATTCCTAGATCCACTCCAGTATCATATATTGCATTGATTGTCATTAACTCTTAATTAACTCTTTTTTTAACTTAAATAATTAAAAAAAAATTATATCAGAAAAAAATTCTTAAAAAAAAGATATAAAATAAAAAAAATTTCAAACAGATCATAACAAGGGAGTAAGAAAAAGACAACTAACCTAAAATAACTACTTTACTTCCTACATGTTCCTACTCTACCCCAAGAAAATAACCTAACATAGAAACATTTCTGTGAACTTGTTCCTACCATACCCATCAGAAATTAACAGACCATAGTCATTCCTGGGTATTCCTAGAACATTAAATTTACCCACGATAGCTTATCTGTTCTTATTGAGTTATTGTGCCCCCTTCATTAATTGCTCTCTATTGTTAGTTCCCCTACATTCTACATTATAAACCATTTATTTTAGGAGTCTGTTGTTTAACCTCCAGGTGTTTGTGAATTTTCTAAGTCTCTGATGGTTATTCACTTCTAATTGTATTCCATTGTGATCAGAGAATGTGCTTTGAATAATTTCAATTTTTTTAAAAAATTTATTGAGGCTTGTTTTATGTCCCAGCATATGGTCTATTTTGGAGAAAGTTACATGATCACTAGAGAAGAATGTGTATCCTGGTGATTTGGGATGTGATGTTCTATATATGTCTGTTAAATTAAATTCCTTAATTGTCTTCTGTCTGGTTTTTCTATCTATAGGAGAGAGTGATGTGTTGAATTCTCCCACAATTATTATAGAAACATCCATTTCATCCTTTAGTTTGGCCAGTGTTTGTCTCATGTATTTTGTGGCACCATGACTGGGTGCATAAACATTTATGATTGCTATTTCTTCTCGTTGAATTGCCCCTTTTATTAGTATGTAGTGGCCTTCTTTGTCTCTCCTAACATCCTTGCATTTAAAGTCTATTTTTTCTGAGATTAATATTGCTACTCCTGCTTTCTTTTGGCTATAGCTTGCATGAAATATTTTTTCTGTCTTTTCACTTTCAGTTTCTTTGTGTCCCTGTGTCTAAGATGAGTCTCTTGTATGCAACATATTGTTGGTTCATATTTTTTGATCCATTCTGCCAATCTATATCTTTTAATTGGGAAGTTTAATCCATTTACATTCAATGTTATTACTGTGAAGGCATTTCTTGAATCAGCCATCCTATCCTTTGGTTTATGTTTGTCAGATATATTTTTTCCTTCTCTCTCTTAATGTCCTTTATTGAACCAATATTGAATCTCTTCAGTACTGAACCTCTCTCCATCTCTCTCTCTCCTTTCTTTGTTTCTCTGTCAGTAGGGCTCCCTTTAGTATCTGAAGTAGGGCAGGACTTTTATTAGCAAAATCTCTCACCATTTGTTTGTGAAAATTTTGAAGGAGAGCTTTGCTGGATAAAGTATTCTTGGTTGGAAATTTTTCTCTCTCAGAGTTGTAAATATCTCATGCCACTGCCTTCTCACCTCCATGGTGGCTGCTGAGTAGTCACTACTTAGTCTTACGTTGTTTCCTTTGTATGTGGTGAATTGCTTTTCCCTTGCTGCTTTCAGAACTTGCTCCTTCTCTTCAGTATTTGATCAGAATATGTCTTGGAGTGGGTTTATTTGGATTTATTCTATTTGGAGTTTGCTGGGCATTTATGCTTTGTGTATTTATATTGTGTAAAAGATTTGGAAAGTTTTCCCCAACAATTTCTTTGAATACTCTTTCTAGACCTTTACCCTTCTCTTCCCCTTCTGGGACACCAATGAGTCTTATATTTAATGTTTTATTTTATCTATCATATCCCTGAGTTCCATTTCAATTTTTTAAATTTTTTTCCCCATTCTTTCTTTTGTTCTTTCATTTTCCATTCTGTGGTCCTTGAGGTCACTGATTTGTTGGTCAGTTTCCACTAGTCTTGTTCTATGAGTATCCAGAACCTTTTTAATTTGGTCAACAGTTTGTTTAATTTCCATAATATCATCTATTTTTTTATTTACTCTTGCAATTTCTTCTTTATGCTCTTCTAGGGTCTTCTTCATGTCTTTTATATCCTGTGCCATGCTCTTCTTCATGTCCTTTATGTCCTGTGCCATGCTTTCATTGTTTGTCTTTAGTGTTTTCATTAATTGCTCCAAGTACTGTGTCTCCTCTGATCTTTTTGATTTGGGTGTTTGGGTTTGGGTTCTCCACATCATCTGTTTCGTTCATATGCTTTAAAATTTTCTGTTGTTTTTGGCCTCTTGGCATTTGCTTTACTTGATAGGGTTCTTTTAGGATATGTAGGATTATTCAAAGACAAATCTCTAATTTGTCAGATCTACAGCTTGGTGGCGTATACTTTCTCTAACTAACCAGCAGATGGTGTCCATGAGTCACCTATTACCCTCAAGTCAGTTCTCCCAAACTTTGTCTTTGTGCCTTGTGGGGGTCTGGTTCTTGTGGGGTCCAATTTGTGCACCAAGTTTGGGTGTGTTGCTGGTGCTGTCTGCCCTGAATGTGGGGTGTGTGTCTGAGTGATTAGGGAGGCAGGGCAGCTTTAATAATCAAACCTCCCAGGTGTTCCTGGAGATTTAAGACTGTTCCAAGAGTCCAAAGCTTCATTTCAGTCTTGCCACAGATTGTCTCTGCTGCTGACCCACAAGTCTTTGGTATTGGCATATGATCCCTGGGATTTCTAAGTGGGTCCCTCTTCCAAGCCATGCCCTTCTAGGGCCTCTGCTGAAGGAAGGTTGTGCTACATCACCTGGATCACTGGACCGTGTAGGTGTGGAAGTTCCCAGCCTGCTGTAAGGATGGCTGAATGGGGAGTGTTAATTTCCCCCTTTTTGCACAGCTCCACCTTCCCAGTTCCAGGACAATTAGCTGTGGGTGCATGAAAGGTTATCGTCCATGCCCGATATTGTGGCATGTGTGCGTGTTGCTGGAAACACTTCCTGTCACACTGGGTTTTTTGGCGTGTCTCTGGGCTGTGGCTCCGGCTCTGGGTAGGAGCATTCCCAGCCTGCTGGGAAGATGGCTGCAAGGGGTGTGGTTATTTTCCCCTTTTGGCTAACCTCTGCCTTCCTCGCTCCGAGACAATTAGCAGCGGGTGCATGAAAGGCTATCTTCCATGCCAGATATAGAGGTATTTGCACAGCCCATTCCTGCCGTGCTTCACTGCGCTGTTCTCGCTGCCATATCTGCAGCCGCTTTTGGGTTTTTTAAAAAAGAACTAGTCTAACTCCAAATGCCAACTCTCAGTTTCCCCACACTGCAGCATGTCTGCTGGATATTCAGCCGGCTTACTCACTCGTTTCAGGACACAGACTCCCGGTTTCACCAAGTGCACAGTCCCTGTGGATTTAGCAGACCTTGTCCAGCTGGTGCATTGCTGGAACTGGTGTTCTGGGTCGCTTTCTGGCTTTTATCTAGTATTTTTCATGGAGGTGTTTTTTTGCCCTGTTTCTCCTAGCCACCATATTAGGTTCTCCCTCTAACTTTTCTTTAAATGTTTGGTAGAATTCACCAGTAAAGCCATCTGGTCCTGGACTTTTCTTTGGTGGAAAGTTTTTGATTGTTGATTGAATCTCTGTGGTTGTTATAAGTTTGAGGTTTTTAATTTTTTCTTGAGCCAATTTAGGTAGTTGATATATTTTAAGGAATTTTTCCATTTCTTCTAGATTATCTAATTTTAAGATGAACGATTGTTCATGGTATTTTCTTATAATTATTTGTATTTTTGTAAGGTCAGTAGTGATCTTACCATTTTCCTTGCTTATTTTAATTATTTTCAACTTTTCTCTTTTTCTTAGTCTGGCTAAAATTTTGTCAATTTAATTGATTTGTTTACAATGAACCAACTTTTTGTTTTGTTTATTTTCTCAATTGGTTTTCTATTCTCTATTTCATTTATGTCTGCTCTAATCTTAGTTATTTCCTTTCTTCTGCTAACTTGGGGTTTCACTTTGTTCGTCTTTTTCTAGTTTCTCAAGATGTAAAGTTAAGTTGTTAATTTGAGATCTTTCTTCTTTTTAATATAAAAGGTAGATATATTTTCTTTATATCTAACTATAGATTTCCTCTCAGTACTGCCTTTGAGCATTGCATAAGTTTTGGTATTTTGTCTTTGTTTTCATTTGCCTCTAAGTATTTTCTAATTTTGCTTGTAATTTCCCTTTAATGCATAGGTTAAGAGTGTGCTGTTTAATTTTCACATATTTGTAAATTTTCTAGTTTTACTTCTGATATTAATTTCTAGCTTCATTCCATTGTGGTTGGAGAAGTTACTTTGTATGATTTCAATATTTTTAAATTTATTGAGACTTCTCTTTTGCCCTAATATTTGATCTGTTCTCCTTCTTCTCTCTCTTTCTGTCTCTCTCCTTATTTTTCTTTTGTTGTTATTTTTCTTGGTCTGGTGGACTGAAGAGTGGGAGTATGAGACTTTCAGTGTGAGAAAAACATAATACCCAGAATATCCAGTTCTAAACAAAAAATTACAAAATATACAAGGAGGCATGAAATTATGGACAAATGAAATTATTCAGGCTGAGGAATAAAATAAAAAAGAATGAGAAAAAGTGAACAGAACCTAGGAGACCTGTGGTACACCATCAAGTATACCAATATGTGCATTATGGGAGTTCCAGAAGGAGAAGAAATAGAGAAAAGGGCAGAAGGATATTCAAAGAAATAATGGAAGAAAACTTCCCAAATGCAATTAAAGACATGTATATACCCATTCAAAAATTCCAGTGAACCCTAAACAGGATAAAATTGAAGATATTCACACCCAGACACATTGTAATCAAATGGTTGAATGCTAGAGACAGAGAATTCTAAAAGCTGCAATTCAACATTTCATGTACAAGGGAGCTCCAATAAGATTAAGTGCTAGTATCTCATTAGAAACCATGGATGCAAGAAGGCAGTGAGATGAAATATTTGAAGTATTGAAAGAAAATACTATTTCTCAAAAACAAGGGAGTGATTAAGACATTCCCAGAGAAACAATACCTGAGGAAGTATGTTACCACAAGTCCTGCCCTACAAGCAATGCTAATAGGAGTTCTTTAGATTGAAAGGAAGGGACACTAGACAGTAGATTAATGTAGCATAAAGAAATAAAGGTCTGCAGTAAGAGAAACCACATGGGTATTTATAAATGCCAGTACTATTGTGTTGTATTTTTGGTCTGTAACTCTACTTTTTTACTTTTTACAAATCCTAAAATGCAAATGCATAAAAATAATGATAAATCTATGGTTTTGGACCTACAATGTATTAAGATATAGTTTGTAACAAGTACATCAAAAGGTGCTAAGATGGAGGGGTATAGGAACATAGTTTGTGTATGCTATTGTAGTTAAGTTGGTATAAAATCAAATATGATTGTTTGTTGCTGACAGGAAAGGTGCATTATCGTCCACTTAGCATGAGATGCAGTGGGCCCCCTGCTCCCTTAATTCTTAACTTTGTGTCTGTGTCTCATTCCTGCACCGCCCTGTCAGCAACAAGTGGTGCCCAAAGTGGGGCTCGAAGAACTGGACCTGGTTCCTGACAGAAGAATCGCTTGAACGACTGAGGTACAGCGGCGCTGGAACTCGGGTGGAGGTAACGGCCGTGTTTTGTATGCGTTCCTTGTAGAACAACCCCGAGCATTATAAGCAGGGAAATGGGTGATGTTGAAGGACACAATAAATATGTTCCCTATATTTCCCTCTT
The DNA here is from genome assembly GCF_015220235.1 of Choloepus didactylus. Classification (NCBI taxonomy): domain Eukaryota; kingdom Metazoa; phylum Chordata; class Mammalia; order Pilosa; family Megalonychidae; genus Choloepus; species Choloepus didactylus. The sequence continues at coordinate 186,593,400 of NC_051307.1, forward strand.
ACGGCAGCTGCTACGGGCCAGCGGTGTCAGGTGGGGGAGTCACAAATCTTAGAATTGCTGCAGGTTATTGAAAAATATTGCTCTTGGTTCCCTACCCCTGGTTCCCTTGAATTGCATGACTGGGAGTGGGTAGGTAAGGAATTGAAACAAAAACATATGCAAGGAGTTAATTGGCCTATTACTATTTGGTCTACATGGTCTTTAATTAAGTCTGTTCTTGAGTCTTTAAAAACTGATGATGATGAGGAAGAATATGAGTTTGATGACAATACTGGTCCCAATCCTCTTTCTGATGATGATGAGGGTAAAAAAGATCCAGTAAAATCTGCTAAAGTTTTTTATTCTTGTCAATGCCCAAAACCTCCTTCTGTGCCTTGCTGGAAGGAATGGCCCCCACCTCCTCTGCTGCCTCTTTCTGCATGTAGCTGTACCCTGGTAGTTAAACCTGCCCACCTCTCTGGCATGCAGCAGGGCCTGGCAGAGGCCAGGCGGTGTGGAGATCCAGAGGCCATGTGCTGTCCCTCCACCAACTCCAAGCCCTCCATCTTGGAGCTTTCCCCAGCTACAGCAGGGAGTGCAGCAGTAGACCTTGCTGCCAATGCTGAGGTATGTCTTCTCCCCAATAATCCTGTTAAGGTCCCCACCAGCTATTATGGTCCCTTACCTAAAGGGATGGTGGGTCTTTTGCTTGGATGCAGTTCTCTCAATCTTAAGGGTGTTCGTGTACACACTGGAGTCATTGACTCTAACTATACTGAGGAAATTCAGGTGGTCATGTCTTCTTCTATTCCATGGACTGTCCATAAGGGTGAAAGAATTGCTCAACTCTTATTATTACTTTATGTACCTGTTGGTTCCTCCTCTAAAAATTGGGAAAATGGAAGTTTCAGTAGCACAGACAAGGCAGGAATTTTTCTCACAGAGGCTCTGCAGGAGCCGCGCCCTATGTGTACTCTTAAAATTCATGGGCATAACTTTACTGGGCTTATAGATACGGGCACAGATGTCTCTATTATTAGTCAACAACATTGTCCCTGACATTGGCCATTGCAAGAGGCATGAATTACTGTTGTGGGCCTAGGATCCCCTCAGGGACTTATGCAAAGTGTTCATATTTTGCCTTGCTTTGGCCCTGAGGGACAGAATGCCACTCTACAGCCTTATGTGGCTGCTCTGCCTCTTAATCTCTGGGGCAGAGACCTACTTGAACAATGGGGTGCTACTGTACATATCCATCCTCCTAGTGGAGTGTACAGTATTCAAAGCCACAAAATGATGGCAGATATGGGGTATGCCCCTAGCTGTGGACTTGGCGTATGTTTGCAGGGTACCCCTTCACCCATACAAGTCTCACCAAAATGTGATAAATTTGCTTTAGGATATAAACCTTTTTAATGGTGGCCACTGTTCATTCACCTCTCCAACCTGTCCCATTAGCATGGACTACAACAAAACCGGTATGGGTAGAGCAGTGGCCGCTTACAAAAGAAAAATTAGAGGCTTTACATGAATTGGTTCAAGAACAATTGTCCTTGCAGCATACTGAAGAGTCTTTTAGTCCTTGGAATTCTCCTGTGTTCTCAATAAAGAAAAAATCAGGAAAATGGAGAATGTTAACTGACCTAAGAGGTGTTAATGCTGTCACTCAGCCAATGGGACCTTTACAACCTGGGGTCCCCAATCCTAGCATGATTCCTGAAAACTGGGCTTTAGTGGTCATTGATATTAAAGACTATTTCTTTTCCATCCCTTTAGCTGATCAAGATAAGGAAAAATTTGCTTTTACTATTTTGTCCCTTAACAATAAAACCCCTTCTAAATGATATCGGTGGAAGGTTTTACCACAAGGTATGCTAAATAGTCCTACAATATGTCAATATTATGTTGACCGTGCCTTACAGCCTGTCTATTTAAATTTTCCTAAAGCTTATATAATCCATTATATGGATGATATTTTGTGCTCTGCACCTCAGGAGACTGAAGTAGAAGCTTTGTTCTATGCTGTTCAAAAAGCTTTACAGGATGTAGGATTGCATATTGCTACTGACAAAGTGCAATGCACTTTGCCTGTGCAGTATTTGGGTTCTAGTATCAATAGACTTACAATTCAACCCCAAAAAGTACAACTCTGCAAAGATGCTGTCACTACCTTAAATGATTTACAAAAACTACTAGGGGATATTAATTGGCTTCGCCCCAAAGTAGGTATAGCTAACTATGAGCTCTTCAACCTATTTTCTCTCCTTTGTGGGGATTCTAAATTAAACAGCCCTAGATCTTTAGGAATTACAATTAGTGGAAGCTAAAGTTCAACAAGCTCAGATATCCCGTGTTGATCCTATACAACCTTTATCTCTACTTATCTTTTCCACTCCCAAATCCCCCACAGGCTTGCTTTTGCAAAACGATAAGCTTGTAGAATGGAATTCTTCTGTAAAATCCATTTCCCCTTATCTATCTTCCTCATTTCTCTGCCCAGCAAGCTGGACTGGCTGCTGTAATAGCTGTCTTAACAGTTTCCTGAGACTGTTAATATTTTATCTGATTCTGCCTATGTTGTTCATGTAGCTAGTAAAATTGAAACAGCATCCATTAAGCAACAGTTGCCTCCTTGTTTATTTAACCTTTTTCTTGAGCTACAATCAGCTATTTATGCTCATGTAGCTCCTTTTTATATAACCCATATTTGTTCCCATACCAACCTTCCAGGCCCTTTAGCAGCTGGCAATGCTGCTGCGGATAAATTATTACTGCCTGTTATTTCAGAAGCTTCTCATTTGCACTTGCTTGCTCATCTTACCACTGTTCATGTCAGCACTGACACGTACTCAGCATTGACACGTACTCTGGCTTTCTTTGGGCCGCAGCACAAACCGGTGAAACATTTTGACATGTTCGTACTCACCTTTTTGCCTGTTTTGCCTCTATGGGCTTGCCCCGTGCTTTATTTTCTTCCTCTTTTTTTTTTTTTATTTTTAAAATCAACTAAGATAACTGCTTTACTTCCAACCTGTTCCTACTTTACCCCAAGAAAGTTACCTAATATAGCAACATTTCTGTGAACTTGTTCCTACTATATCCATCAGAAATTAACAGACCATAGTCATTCCTGGGCATCCCCAGAACGATAAATACCTTATCTGTTCTTCTTGGATTATTGTTCCTCCTTCCTTAATTGCTCTCTATTGCTAGTTCCCCTACATTCTACATTATAAACCATTTGTTTTACATTTTTCAAAGTTCACATTAGTGGTAGCATATAATATTTCTCTTTTTCTGCCTGGCTTATTTCGCTCAGCATTATGTCTTCAAGGTTCATCCATGTTGTCATATGTTTCACGAGATCGTTCCTTCTTACTGCCGTGTAGTATTCCATCGTGTGTATATACCACATTTTATTTATCCACTCATCTGTTGAAGGACATTTGGGTTGTTTCCATCTCTTGGCAATTGTGAATAATGCTGCTATGAACATTGGCATGCAGATATCTGTTCGTGTCATTGCTTTCCGACCTTCCGGGTATATACCGAGAAGTGCAATCGCTGGATCAAATGGTAGCTCTATATCTAGTTTTCTAAGGAACTGCCAGACTGACTTCCAGAGTGGCTGAACCATTATACAGTCCCACCAACAATGAATAAGAGTTCCAATTTCTCCACATCCCCTACAGCATTTGTAGTTTCCTGTTTGTTTAATGGCAGCCATTCTAATCGGTGTTAGATGGTATCTCAATGTGGTCTTAATTTGCATCTCTCTAATAGCTAGTGAAGCTGAACATTTTTTCATGTGTTTCTTGGCCATTTGTATTTCCTCTTCAGAGAACTGTCTTTTCATATCTTTTGCCCATTTTATAATTGGGCTGTCTGTACTATTGTCATTGAGTTGTAGGATTTCTTTATATATGCAAGATATCAGTCTTTTGTCAGATACATGGTTTCCAAAAATTTTTTCCCATTGAGTTGGCTGCCTCTTTACCTTTTTGAGAAATTCCTTTGAGGTGCAGAAACTTCTAAGCTTGAGGAGTTCCCATTTATCTATTTTCTCTTTTGTTGCTTGTGCTATGGGTGTAAAGTCTAGGAAGTGGCCGCCTAATACAAGGTCTTGAAGATGTTTTCCTACATTATCTTCTAGGAGTTTTATGGTACTTTCTTTTATACTGAGATCTTTGGTCCATTTTGAGTTAATTTTTGTGTAGGGGGTGAGGTAGGGGTCCTCTTTCATTCTTTTGGATATGGATATGCAACTCTCCTAGCCCCATTTGTTGAAAAGACCATTATGACTCAGTTCAGTGACTTTGGGGGCCTTATCAAAGATCAGTCGGCCATAGATCTGGGGGTCTATCTCCGAATTCTCAATTCAATTCCATTGATCTATATGTCTATCTTTGTGTCAGTACCATGCTGTTTTGACCACTGTGGCTTTATAATAAGCTTCAAAGTCAGGGAGTGTAAGTCCTCCCACTTCGTTTTTCTTTTTTAGAGTGTCTTTAGCAATTCGAGGCATCTTCCCTTTCCAAATAAATTTGATTACTAGCTTTTCCAAGTCTGCAAAGTAGGTTGTTGGAATTTTGATTGGGATTGCATTGAATCTGTAGATGAGTTTGGGTAGAATTGACATCTTAATGACATTTAGCCTTCCTATCCGTGAACATGGAATATTTTTCCATCTTTTCAGGTCCCCTTCTATTTCTTTTAGTAGAGTTATGTAGTTTTCTTTGTATAGGTCTTTTACATCTTTGGTTAAGTTTATTCCTAGGTACTTGATTTTTTTAGTTGCTATTGAAAATGGCATCTTTTTCTTGAGTGTCTCTTCAGTTTGTTCATTTCTAGCATATAGAAACATTGCTGACTTATGTGTATTAATCTTGTATCCCGCTAATTTGCTAAATTTGTTTATTAGCTCTAGAAGCTGTATCGTCGATTTCTCAGGGTTTTCCAGATACAAGATCATATCATCTGCAAACAATGACAGTTTTACTTCTTTTCCAGTTTGGATGCCTTTTATTTCTTTGTCTTGCCGGATTGCCCTGGCTAGCACTTCCAGCACAATGTTGAATAACAGTGGTGACAGCGGGCATCCTTGTCTTGTTCCTGATCTTAGAGGGAAGGCTTTCAGTCTCTCACCATTGAGTACTATGCTGGCTGTGGGTTTTTCATATATGCTCTTTATCATATTGAGGAAGTTTCCTTCAATTCCTACCTTTTGAAGTGTTTTTATCAAAAAACGGATGTTGGATTTTGTCAGATGCTTTTTCAGCATCTATTGAGATGATCATTTGATTTTTCCCTTTTGAATTGTTAATGTGTTGTAATACATTGATTGATTTTCTTATGTTGAACCATCCTTGCATGCCTGGAATGAACCCCACTTGGTCATGGTGTATGATTTTTTTAATGTGTCTTTGGATTCAATTTGCAAGTATTTTGTTGAGGATTTTTGCATCTATATTCATTAGGGAGATTGGCCGGTAGTTTTCCTTTTTTGTAACATCTTTGCCTGGTTTTGGTATTAGATTGATGTTAGCTTCATAAAATGAGTTAGGTAGTGTTCCATTTTCTTCAATGTTTTGAAAGAGTTTAAGTAAGATTGGTGTCAGTTCTTTCTGGAAAGTTTGGTAGAGTTTCCCTGTGAAGCCATCTGGCCCTGGGCAGTTATTTGTGGGAAGATTTTTGATGACTGATTGGCTCTCTTTGCTTGTGACAGGTTGGTTGAGGTCTTCTATTTCTTCTCTGGTCAGTCTAGGTTGTTCATATGTTTCCAGGAAATTGTCCATTTCCTCTACATTATCCAGTTTGTTGCCATACAGTTGTTCATAGTATCCTCTTATAATTTTTTAAATTTCTTCAGGAACTGCAGTTATGTCACCTTTTTCATTCATTATTTTGTTTATGTGGGTCTTGTCTCTTTTTGATTTTGTCAGTCTAGCTAGGGGCTTGTCAATCTTGTTGATCTTCTCAAAGAACCAACTTTTGGTGATATTTATCCTCTCTATTGTTTTTTTGTTCTCTATGTCATTTATTTCTGCTTTAATATTTGTTATTTCTTTTCTTCTACTTGGTTTAGGATTGGTTTGCTGTTCATTTTCTAGCTTCTTCAGTTGATCCATTAGTTCTTTGATTTTGGCTCTTTCTTCCTTTTTAATATATGCGTTTAGTGCTATAAATTTCCCACTCAGTACTGCTTTTGCTGCATCCCATAGGTTTTGGTATGTTGTGTTCTCATTTTCATTCGTCTCTATATATTTAGCAATTTCTCTTGCTATTTCTTCTTTAACGCACTGACTGTTTAGGAGTGTGTTGTTTAACCTCCAGGTATTTGTGAATTTTCTAAGTCTCTGATGGTTATTGACTTCTAATTGTATTCCATTGTGGTCAGAGAATGTGCTTTGAATAATTTCAATCTTTTTAAATTTATTGAGGCTTGTTTTATGTCCCAGCATATGATCTATTCTGGAGAAAGTTCCATGAGCACTAGAAAAGTATGTGTATCCTGGTGATTTGGGATGTAATGTTCTGTATATGTCTGTTAAATCTAATTCATTTATGAGATTGTTTAGGTTTTCAATTTCCTGATTGGTCTTCTGTCTGGTTGATCTATCTATAGGAGAGAGTGATGTGTTGAAGTCTCCCACTATTATTGTGGAAACATCAATTGCTTCCTTTAGTTTTGCCAGTGTTTCTCTCATGTATTTTGTGGCACCTTGATTGGGTGCATAGACCTTGAGGATTGTTATTTCTTCTTGTTGAATTGCCCCTTTTATTAGTATGTAGTGGCCTTCTTTGTCTCTCAAAACATCCCTGCATTTGAAGTCTATTTTATCTGAGATTAATATTGCTACACCTGCTTTCTTTTGGCTGTAGCTTGCATGAAATATTTTTTTCCATCCTTTCACTTTCAATTTCTTTGTGTCCCTGTGTCTAAGATGAGTCTCTTGTATGCAACATATTGATGGTTCATTTTTTTTGATCCATTCTGCGAATCTATATCTTTTAATTGGGGAGTTTAATCCATTTACATTCAACGTTATAACCGTGAAGGCATTTCTTGAATCAGCCATCTTCCTTTGGTTTATGTTTGTCATATATATTTTTCCCCTCTGTCTATTAATATCCTTTATTGTACCCATACCGAATCTCTTTAGTACTGAACCTTTCTCCAAGTCTCTCTGTCCTGTCTTTGTTTCTCTGTCTGTAGGGCTCCCTTTAGTATCTCCAGTAGGGCAGGTGTCTTGTTAGCAAATTCTCTCAGCATTTGTTTGTCTGTGAAAAATTTAAGCTCTCCCTCAAATTTGAAGGAGAGCTTTGCTGGATAAAGTATCCTTGGTTGGAAATTTTTCTCACTCAGAATTTTAAATATATCGTGCCACTGCCTTCTCGCCTCCATGGTGGCTGCTGAGTAGTTACTACTTAGTCTTATGCTGTTTCCTTTGTATGTGGTGAATTGCTTTTCTCTTGCTGCTTTCAGAACTTGCTCCTTCTCTTCCATGTTTGACAATGTGATCAGAATATGTCTCGGAGTGGGTTTATTTGGATTTATTCTACTTGTAGTTCACTGAGCATTTATGATTTGTGTATTTATGTTGTTTAGAAGATTTGGGAATTTTTCCCCAGCAATTTCTTTGAATACTCTTCCTAGACCTTTACCCTTTTCTTCCCCTTCTGGAACACCAATGAGTCTTATATTAGGACGTTTCATATTATCTATCATATCCCTGAGGTCCATTTCGATTTTTTCAATTTTTTTCCCCATTCTTTCTTTTATGCTTTCATTTTCCATTCTGTCATCTTCCAGGTCACTGATTCGTTGTTCAGCTTCCTCTAGTCTTGTACTATGAGTGTCCAGAATCTTTTTAATTTGGCCAACAGTTTCTTTAATTTCCATAAGATCATCTATTTTTTTATTTAGTCTTGCAATGTCTTGTTTATGCTCTTCTAGGGTCTTCTTGATATCCTTTGTTTCCCATACTATGGTCTCATTGTTCATCTTTAGTTCTTTGAGTAGTTGCTCTAGGTGCTGTGTCTCTTCTGTTCTTTTGATTTGGGTGCTTGGGCTTGGGTTATCCATATTGTCTGTTTTTTTCATATGCTTTATAATTTTCTGTTGTTTTTGGCCTCTTGGCATTTGCTGAACTTGATAGGGTTCTTTTAGGATTTGTAGACCAATTGAAGTCCTTGTCTCTAATTTATCAGATCTACAGCTTCGTGTAATATACTCTTTATAACTAACCAGCAGGTGGCATCCACGAGCCACCTGTTGTCCACTAGCCAGTTCTCCCCTGCTTTGCCTTTGTGATGAGTGGAGGAGTGAGTCTTGTGGGGTCCAATTGGTGTACCAAGCTTGTGTGTGTAGTTGGTGTTGCCCGCCCTGTATATGGGGCATGTTTCTGGGCAGTCTGGGAGCGGGGGGTGGCTCTAACAATCAGATCTCCCTGGTGATCCTGGAATTTTAAAGCTGCTGCAGTAGTCTAATCCTTCAGTTCCGTCCTGCCACAGTTTGTCTCTGCCACTGACCCACAAGTCCTTGGTATTGGTATATGGCCCCTGGGACTTGCGAGTGGGTCCCTCTTCCAGGCCGTGCACTCCCTGGTCCTCTGTTGAGGGATGACTGTGCTATGTCAGCTAGGCAGTTCTGGGCTGCTGGGCTGTGTAGGGAGGCTCCCAGTCTGCTGAAATGATGGCTGAATGGGGCTTTGTTAATTCACACTGCTCCACCTTCCCAACTCTGGGACAATCAGCTGAGGTTGCAGGGAAGGCTAATGTCCACACCCTGTTTTGTGGTGTGTGCCTGTTATTTGAAGCACTTCCGTCACACTGGGTTGTCTGGGGCAGCTCTGGGCTATGGGGCTGGCGATGGGCAGAAGTGTTTCCTGTCCACCAGGATGATGGCTGTGAGCGGACACCCCACTTTTCTTGGGAAGTTGTGGTGTTTAGTGAATTTTCTCAGCCACTGGATTATTGCCTTTTGTCTCAGAGCTCTCTTAGTTCTGCTCTTGTCTTGACCTGCCGAAATTGCAAGTCTTTGAAGCTTTCTATATTGGGCTTCTTAGAGTAATTGTTTTAGAAAAAGAAAAAAGGATTTAAAAAAAAAAAGGGCCCTCCTCACAGGTCTAATGGGTTATTGAAATGCGAAGAGACAAAGCAATTAGAGCCATTAAGGGAAGGTCCACAGGGCAGAGAGATCAGCTTTTCTTCGGGATTTGCATATGAGCCTCAGGGCCTGAGCTCTGCCCTTCCCCTTTCTATGTTCACCAGAACTCCAAAAATCCTCCGCTTTTAATTTTGGAGTTTTTCGTGCTGTTTTTTTCTATGCCTGTCTCCTCTCTGCTGGGCTGGCTGCTCTCAGATTCTCTGGTGTCTGGTCTCAGTCTATTTATGGTTGGAGTTGGGATCAGTAGAATGAGTTTCTGATAAGGGCTGCCACTGCAGTTTTCCCTTCTCCTTCCCGGAGCTGACAGCCCCTCCTCCCACGGGACTGAGCCTGGCAGGGAGGGGTGCAGGTCCCCTGGCCACAAAAACTTATAGATTTCGCTGATCTCAGCAGTTCCACGTTTTCATGAGTGTTGTATGAAGTATGCCCAAAGTCAGATTGCTCTGTGGTGTCCAGTCCACGCAGTTCCTGGCTTTCTACCTACTTTCCTGGAGGAGTAACTAAAACATACAGCTCACCAGTCCACCATCTTGCCCCGCCTCTCTCTTGCCCTGTGCTTTAAAAACAGATAATGGCCCAGCCTATACATCTGCAAAATTTGCTACTTTTATTACAACTTGGGGCATTCGTCATACCACTGGTATTCCTTATAATCCCCAAGGACAAGCTATTGTTGAGCATGCCCATCATACTTTAAAAACTATGTTAAGAAAACAAAAAGGGGGAGATGATGGAACTCCACATGAATGATTATCAAAAGCTTTATTTACTTTAAATTTTCTAAATTTTTATGAAAAACTGTGTGGCACTGCTGCAGAATGTTATTTTCTGGCTGAAAAGACAACACTGAAACATTATTTCCATAAAGCACCTCCCATATGGTGGAAGGACATGCTAACTACTCCAGTTTGAATATATTGTGTCCCCCAAACGCCATTATCTTTGATGTAATCTTGCATGGGCAGCTGTTATCAGTGTTGATTAGATTATAATTCTTTGAGTGTTTCTTTGAATGCACCCCACCCAGCTGTGGGTGATGACTCTGGATAATTTCCAAGGAGGTGTTGCTCCGCCCATTCAGGGTGGGTCTAAGGTGATCAGTGGAGCCATATAAATGAGCTGACATAACAGAAGGAACGCAGTGCAGCTGAGAGTGACTTTTTGAAGAGGAGCTACAGCCAAGAGGGACACTTTGAAGAAAGCACAGGAGCTGCAGATGAGAGACAGTTTGAAGACGGCCATTGAAAGCAGACTCTTGCTCGAGAGAAGCTAAAAGAGGACAAATACCCCAAGAGCAACTAAGAGTGACATTTTTGAGGAACGGCAGCCTAGGGAGGAATGTCCTGGGAGAAAGCCATTTTGAATCCAGAATTTTGGAGCAGACGCCAGCCACGTGCCTTCCCAGCTAACAGAGGTTTTCCAGACACCATTGGCCATCCTCCAGTGAAGGTACCCGATTGTTGATGTGTTACCTTGGACACTTTATGGCCTTAAGACTGTAACGGTGTAGCCAAATAAACCCCCTTTTTATAAAAGCCAGTCCATCTCTGGTATTTTGCATTCCAGCAGCATTAGCAAACTAGAACACTAACTAATGAATGGACAATGGGTACTTTATTAACATGGGGAAGAGGTTATTATGCTTGTGTTTCCCCAGGTGACAGAGGAGCACCACTTTGGATTACCAGCCTGACGACTGAAGCCATACCATGAACCCAGCAAAGAAAAAAAAATTCCTGTGGGACGTCGAGCCACCAGTGATGCAGTTCCAGGGTCTGATGCTGAAGACGACAGTGATAAGGCAAACACCCCAAACTAGGGAAGCCTGACATCCAACTTAGGGTCAAATAAAAAAGCTGTGTCAGGATGCAGAAAAACAAATCCAGCAAGCCATGCTGCCAGTAACAGGTCCTAATCTGACTGCAGCAATGTTGGCTCTTATCGCTGTTGCTGTGAGTGTATCTCCAGCATGTGCTCGTTCAGAAAATTACACTTACTGAGCTTAATTCTCTCTATGCTCAGGCTAAATATCCTATTATTTGGCATGGTGTTGGCTGGTCTCCACCTAGAACTACTTTAAATCATTCTTATGTTCAAGACACACTTTGGAGGCTTCCTATTAGTTTACATAATATTTATTTCACACAAATAGATACTTTTGGAATACAAGCCTGTGTCGGAGACCCCTATGTGTTCTAGATAGGAAACTTAACTATTAACACTACTACCAAAGATATTACTTGTCTGGCCAATTGGAGTTGCTCATTATATACTTGTTTAAATAACACCATAAATTCTAGCAACATTGCTGTTGTAGTTCTTAGATGACGAAAGGGTCTAATTGCTCCCTGTTTCACAGCATAAACCTTGGGAGTCATCACCTGATATGCATATGTTACTACAAATTTTAGAAAACGTATATAAAAGAACAAAAACATTTCTTGGATTATTAATAGCTTTTATTATAGGTATAATAGCCATTGCTACAACTGCTGCTGTTGCCGGAACAGCCTTACATCAATCTATTCTTACCACTGAATTTTTCCAAAAACGGCACAAGAATGCAAGCAAGTCTTGGGGCGAGCAATTACAAATTGACAAGGAAGTTATTGCTCACCTTGTAGACCTAGAAAATGCTGTTCTCCTTCTAGGAGAAGAAGTTGAGAATCTATGGTATCAATTTAAGTTAAAATGTGACTAGAATACGTCCACATTTTGTGTGACCCCTCATGAATATAATCACACACTTTTTAATTGAAGTAAAGTCAAAAAACATTTACTTGGACACTATAATAATCTTACATTGGATATTCTAAAACTGCAGGTTCTCTTACTGAAACTGAAACTATTCAAGGCATCGCTAAAGGCCTTGAACGATTAAATCCCCTTATATGGGTTATCTTAATAATTTTGCTTTGTCTTTGTTTAGTCCTCAGATGCACGAGAAAAACCCTCTCAGACCTAAAGCAAAAAGAAGCTGTTTGGTCCATCCTGTCTGCATTGAAGAAACAAAAAGGGGGACATGTGGGAAACCAAGTCTTCCATGTTGCCTGAGGCATATCTAGGGTGGTGGCTAGGAACGCTAAGCCGCAGGCCAGCATGGAATGCCATGCAGGCATGCCCTGTAAAGATATGTGTCTTGTGACTATGACGACGATGTTTACCATTGTCCTAAACCTAGATTGTTCCTTCTGATATGCAACAGAATGTAAGCATAGGTATCTGGTGGACTCTCCTGAGCCTGAGGACATTTAGCATATACTCCCTGATCTTCTGAAATAAATAACTGGAGCAAAGGTGCATTATTGTCCACTTAGCACGAGATGCAGTGGGCCCCCTGCTCCCTTAATTCTTAACTTTGTGTCTGTGTCTCATTCCTGTGCTGCCCTGTCAGCAACAATTGTTATAGATTTAGGGTACTAAATTTAGGCCCTATGGTAACTGCAAAGAAAATATCTGAAAAATATACATAGAAGGAAACGAGAAGGGACTCAGAATGGTTTGCTACAAAAAATAAAATAAATATGAAAATAGCCAGTAATAAAAAAAATTGAGGGACAAAAAAGGTAGAGACTTATGAAAACCAAACAGCTATGTGGTAGAAGAGAGTAATTCATTATCAGTAGTTACTTTAAGTGTAAATCAATTAAATTCTCCAGTCAAAAGGCAGAGATTGACAGAATAGATTAAAAAAGTATGACCAAGTATTTGCTGTTTACATGACACTTACCTCAATTCAAAGACACAAGCAGGTTGAAAGTGAAAAGTTGGAAAAACATACCATGCAAATTGTAACCACAAGATACCTGTGGTAGCATTACTAATATCAGGTAAAATAGACTTTAACTTAGAAACTGTTACAAGGGAGAAAGAATTGGACAATATACACTCATAAAAGGATCAATTCAACAAGAAGATATAATAATTATGTGTATATATATATATATATATATACACACACACACACACACCTAACAGCAGAGATCCAAAATATATGAAGCCAGTTTAGGTAGATTTGAAGGAGAAATAGATGGTTCTACATTAATAGCAGAAGACTTCAATATATCACTTTCAATAATGGATAGAACTTTTAGAAGATCTGTAAGGAAATAGATGACTTAAATGATACTCTAAACCAACTAGAACTAACAGACATATATAGAACACTTCATCCATTAACAGCAGAACACACAGAGTACTTTTCTCTAATCCACATTGATTGTTCTCCAGGGTAAACCACATGTTGGGTCACAAAACAAGTCTCAATGCATTTAAAAATATTGAAATCATGCAATGTGTCTTCTCTGACCACAGTGGAGTGAAGCTAGAAATTAATAATAGAGGAAAAACTAGAAAGTTCACAAACAGATAGAAATTAAACAACCAATGCTTCAAAGAAGAAATCACAAGGGAAATTAGGCAGTGTCTTGAGGCAAATAAAAGTGAATGCATAGCACACCAAAACTTATGGGATGCAGCAAAGGCAGTGCTGGAAGGTAAATTTATATCTCTAAATGATTATTCTTTGAAAAGAAAGATCTCAAATTAGAGATCTAACTTCACACCTGGAGGAACTAGAAAAAGAAGAGCAAACTAAACCCAAAGTGAGTAGAAGGAAGGAAATCGCAAACATAAGAGTGGAGATAAATGAAATAGATTTTACTAAAACAATAGAATTCACAAAAACAAATGTTGGTTGTCTGAAAAGATCAATAGAATCAACAAATTTTTAGCTAGACTAACAAAGAAAGAAAGGATACAAATAACAAAAATCAGAAAAGAAAGGAGGAACATTACTACCCACCCCAAAGAAATAAAAATGATTATTAGAGAACACTATGAATAGCTGTACACCAACAAATTAGATAATCTAGATGAAACAGACAAATTCCTAGAAACCCACAATCTATTTACACTGACTCAAGAAGAAATATAAGATCTCAACAGACCAATAACAAATAAAGAGACTGAATCAGTAATAAAAACCTCTGAACAAAGTAAAGCCCAAGATCAGGTGGCTTCACTGGTGCATTTTACCAAACATTCAAAGAAGAATTAACATCAATGCTGCTCAAATTCTTCCAAAAAATTAAAGATAGGGGAACACTTTCCAGTTCATTCTATGATCCAGCATGACCCTAATATCAAAGCCAGATAAAGATATTGAAAGTAAAGAAAATACAGACCAATATCTTGCATAAACATAGATGCAGGAATCTTTAACAAAACACTAGCAAACCAAATCTGTTGGGTATTGAATCATGTCCTCCATAAAAGGCACATTATACTCCCAACCCCTGGTCCTGTAGGCATGAACCCATTTGTAAAATAGGACGTTTGAAGATGTTGTTTAAGATGTGACAAAATCGAGTAGGGGTGGTTTTGATCCACTCTGAAGTCCTTGTAAGCAAAGGCAATTGGGTACTGAAAGAGAAGCCACAGGGAACATCCAGAAGCTGGGAGGTCAATGGTGCCCAGAAGGGAAAAGAGAAGATGCTTCCCTGTGCATTACCACATGTTTGAGAAGCCACAGACGAATGATTGATGGAAGCCAGCCCCAGAAGGCCACAGTCAGTCGTCAGGGAGAAAGGATTGCCTTGTTGACACCTTGCTTTTGGATTTGTCTCAGCCTCAAAACTGTGAGCCAATAAATTTCCATTGTTTAAGCCATCCCATTTTATGTTGTTTATTTATCAGCTAGAGAACTAAAATAGTTTTTGAACCAGAAAGTGGCGTGCTGTTATTACAAATATGTACAAATGTGGATATGGCTGTGGAACTGGATAATGGGTAAAGGATGGAGAAATTGTGAGGTGTTTGATAAAGCCTAGATTGCTTTGAATAGACCATAGAAATATGGACATTAAAGGTACCTTCACTGAGGCCTTAGAAGGAAATGATGCACATGTTATTAGAAATTGGAAGAAAGAAAGGTGCTCCTTATTACAAAGTGGCAGAGAACTTGGCAAAGTTACGTTCTAATGTTGGATTGAAACTGGAATTTGTAAGCAATGGACTTGGATATTTAGCTGAGGAGATTAACAAGCTAAGTGTTGAAGTGCAGCCTGGCTTCTCCTTGCAGCCTATATAACATGTAAGAGGAAAGGGAAAATCTGAAAATTAAACTCTTAAGCACAAAAGAACCAGCAATTGATAATTTTGGCCATTGATTTTTTTTGAAGGTTTTTAAAATAACATTTATTTTTTTTCAAACTTTTAATTGTGCAATATAGAAAACTGAAAAGCACAAGAAGTGAACACAAAAGTCATTCATAATCACAAGCAGTTTATGAGTTGACATATCCTTCTAGGTGCTTTATGTGTATACACACAACTGAGCATACATTTTTATGTGGTTTAGATCACACAGCATGTGTCATGCTTTTTCATGAATATTTACCAATTCAAAGTCCCAAAGCCATGAGTATTGGGATAACCAAGAATACATGACACCAACTCAGTCAGGGGGGAAAATGTATTCCTTTAGCCATTGATTTTTGACAAGGGTGCCAAATGCACTTAATGGTGAAAGAAAAGTCTCTTCAGTAAATGGTGCTGGGAAAAGTGGATAGCCATAAGCGAAAGAATGGTGGTGGACCCTTACCTCACACCATATACAAAAATTAACTAAAAATGGATCAAAGACCTAAATGTAAGAACCCAAACTATAAAACTCCTAGAAGAAAACAGAGAGAAGCATCTTCAGGGCCTTGTATTAGGCAACGGTTTCTTAGACTTTACACCAAAGGCTTGAGCAACATTAAAACGGGACTTCTCAAAAATTAAAAACATGCAAAAGAGTTTATCAAGAAAGTAAAAAGACAACCTACAGAATGGGAGAAATATTTGGAAACTAATAAGGGTTTAATATCCAGAATATATAAAGAATTCCTACAACTCAACAACAAAAACCAAACAGCCTGATTAAAAATTGGCCAAAGAGTTGAATAGACATTTCTCCAAAGAAGATGTACAAATAGTCAATAAGCACATGAAAAGAAGTTCAACCTCATTAGCCTTTAGGGAAATGAAAATCAAAATCACAATGAGATACCATTTCACATCCAATAGAATGGCTACTATTAAAAAAATGGAAAATAATACATGTTATTTTTATGTGGAGAAATAGGAATGTTATTACAATATTGATAAAGTGCTTTTTTCAGTAAATTAAGTATAGAATTACCAATGTGGCCCAGCAATCCCACTTCTAGATGCATACCCCAAAGAACTGAAAGCAGGAACTTGAACAGATCTTTGAGTACTGATGTTCACAGCAGTAATATTCACACTTGCCAGAAAGTGTGAGTAAACTAATTGTCCATCTATAGATAAATGGTTAAACAAAATGTCTGTTCAATACAGTGGAATATTATTCAGCTATACGAAGGAATGAAATTCTGATGCATGATACAATGAGGATGAACCTCAAAGACATATTGGGTGAAGTAAGCCAAACAGCATAAGGCAAATGTTGTACGATCAATTTATATGCAATAATTAGAATGTCCAAGTTCATAGAGCTAGAAATTAGAATACAGGTTACCATGGGCTGAATCAGGGTGGGGAATGGGAAGATAATGATTAATTGGTAGAGAGTTGCTATTTTAGGTGATGGAAAAGTTTTGCTAATGGGTGGTGGTGATGGTAGCACAACATAGTGAATATAATTAACACCATTGAACTGTATAATTAAAAGTGGATAAAAAGGGAAATTTTAGGATATGTGTTCGCAGAATTAAAAAAAACAAAAACAGAAATATAGAACCATAGAACACAAACTGTGAACCCTAATGTAAACTTTGGACTATGGTTAAAAGTATATTTGTAGTATTGTTTCATCAAATGTAACAAAGTTACCACATTAATGCAAAATGTTAATAGTGAGAACTGCGTGTCAGCTTGGGGGAATATATGGGAACTTTGTACTTCCTTCGTGAATTTTCTGTAGACCTACAACTGAGCTAATTAAAAAAAAAAAGAAAAAAACAACCCCCTGCTTACTCCACTAACCCCCCAAAAAAAGATACGCATTGACTTCTTATGTCCTGGTAGACACTAGGATAAGGGCAGAAGACACTGCTGCTGAGAGGCGGGACACCAAGGCTAGCATCTGGGCAGGCCCCTCAGGGATCTGCCAGACCAGGAAAAAACAGCAACCAAAGAAGTTGCAGTCTTTTTTTTTTTTTTTTTTTTTTTTACTTCCGGTGGATTCTCGTGGGAGGTCGGAAGCTGCTGCTGCCTTGAAGGGCAATACTGAGGCCAGCTTCTGCACTGGTCCCTCAAGGATCTCCCAGACCAACCTCAACCCTCAGTCTCAACTTTCAGAGGAGGAGGTTTCCTCTGCTAGCCCTGGCCCCAGCTGGCTACTCCGGGAATCCTGCAGACGCCGAAGCCGCTTCAGGGCCCAAGAATGGGGAGTGGTCACTGGTTCAGCTTTCACTTAAAAAAGCTGAACTCTTGGCAGCCTTTCGCTACCTCTGGCACTCTTGCAGTTGTTCTAGAGGTCCATACTGGTTCCAGGGCTGCCATGTAGTTAATTCCAATCTCTCTTTCAGCTCATCCATTTTTCTAGTGGAGGGCACGATCTGTAAAACTTCCTATTCCGCCACTTTGCACCTGCGCTCTGGACAGAAGCTTTTGACTCACTGTCAGAGATCTGAGGTTCCTTTTGTTTCGCCCTCCTCCTACCAGAGCTCATCTAACTTTGGTGCACTCTAGTCCTGAAAGGCTTTACTAGACATCTTGCCATTAGTGGTATTGCTTGGACTCATGTCTTTTGTCCTGCGTCTCAGAGCAGGCAAAGTTTGGATTTACGTAGTTTGCATACATCAGCAATAAAAAGGTAAAGGTAGAAGATTCCAAGGCAAAAGAGATGGTGGAAGCTCACCAGGTGGTTCCAGTGATAAAAGAAGGTTGACTAAGAAGTGGTGGTAATTGGTGCTTAATCCAGGGACCACCTTTTCACCTAAAGGGGATTAAGACTATCTTCCTCAATTCTGATGGAAGCTACCCTCAGCAGCAAGGCCATCTCATGGACAGCACATTCCAGACATCATGCAGACACAAAAGAAGGTAAGCCCAGATTTCATTTTTCTGATAACTAGGTCCTTCCTCTTCTGAATATACTATACCTAATATTCAAAGTTTAGAAGAGAAAGCAAAAGATTTCTTTGGAATTTTCTCTGCATTTTCTAATTTCATCTTGATAGCATGCAGATTGCTCCATCATCTCTTGAGACATTTCTTTCCTGGGCATGGGTAGAGTGATGAAGACTGCCTTCCCTGGCTCTGAGCTGTCCTGGGACACTTACCTCTAAATGTCTCAACTCCAGTAGTTTTAAATCTCAGCCATAAATGTTTCAGAAGTGTGCTGTTTTCTGTAGTAGATGTATATATTCAGTGATTTAATGACCCATCCCATGACCTAGTATTGCTATTGCTGTTGAATATGTAATTCTCTATTTGCAGATGGGCTTTGTTTTTCATTGTTCTCCTAGGCTTTAATTGGGGAATATTTCATAGAATGGCATAAAGAACAGGTGTTCAGGACCCATGCAGTTATTAGGAGGGAAATACAGGTTACCATCCAACAAAGAGACACCCTCCAGGGCTGGGAGGTGAGAGGAAGTTGAGTGAAGAGCAGAACTTGGCTCCTGGTTTAATGGGCACTAAGACAAAATTTATTAGAGTGAAGAGCAGAACTTGGCTCCTAATTTAATGAGCAATGAGATGAAATTTAGTAGAATGAATTGTATAACCTGTGAAATATAATTCAAGAACAGTTCTGAGAGGTCTCTGGCAAAGTGGCTGGCAAATGGGTGTGGTCAGGATTGGTTACTGGGTCTCAGGCCTACAGTCTGACTATCCTGTGGGAAATTCATTCAAGTCCTAGTCTTCCATGTTCTTTGCTAGACTCTGACTTACATTTTGGGAAACCTGTACCCTCCTTGCAGGTTGTGTTGTCTCTGGCTGAGAGGCCATTGACATGTCTTGAAAGAGAGTTTTCTAAGGCCAGACACATGTAAGGATTTCTTTCCTTCCCCACTAGTTCAAATCTGTTGATTGCTTCCCAAGGAATTAAGGCCTTTTTTCCTGAGAAGTTATTATGTATTCATTCATTCATTTCAAATGCTTTCTGAAAGCCAGGTTGCTTTAGTTTCCTAGGCTGCTCAAAATAAGTACCATGAAATGGATCAGGTTAGACCATGGGAATTTATTTGCTTACGATTCTGAGGCTGGGAAAATGTCCAAATCAAGGTGTCATCAAAGTGATGCTTTCTTTCCGAAGACTGGCATTCTGGGGCTAGCTGCCAGTGATGCTTGGCTCCTTTGTCACATGGCAAGACACATAGCAGCATCTCCTTGTCTCTCTGGGTTTTGCTTTCAGCTTCTTGCTTTTCTTTTTCTCTCTCATGTTTGAATTCATTCTGTTTATAAAGTACTCCAGTAATAGGATTGAGATGGGTCACACCTTAACTGAAGTAGCCTCATGAAGAAGTCCTATTTATAGTGGGTCACAGAGGAATGGATTAGATTTAAGAACATGTTTTTCTGTGGGTACATACAGCGTCAAACTACCACACAGGTGTTAGAGTGCTAGGAACAGAGTGATGATCAAACACAGTCCTTCCCCAATGATTTGTTGCTGGGATTGGAGATAGTTGTATCTTACAGGTGCCTCCCATTTAAGGGTGGTATTGCTAGGATGGATGTTTGCACACACAAAGGTAAGAGTTTAACTGTTCTATGCATGTGTGTTCCGGGGAAGGTTCTAAGGAGAGGCAATAAGTCTTTAAGGGCAAGTTGAATTTAAAGTGGAAGGTAAGGCAGGAATGGAAAGATACTAAACAAAGAGAATAAAGCTCATAGGCATGGGGAAAAATAAGCACGTATCCAAGTGAGCAAAGCCTGGAGCCTTCCAAGATACTCCTATGCATTTCTAGGGGTAAAGGTGAGGACAGCAGGAGCCTGTAACCCCTAACTCATCCCTTGAGTAATGGAGGCTTTTCTGGGCCTGCCCCAAGGAGACAGTTTAGTCTGCAGTAGAGTTGCTAGATTTAGCAAATAAAAATATAGGATGCCACAATAAATTTGAATTTCAGATAAATAATGAATAATTCTTTGGTATAAGTATGTCCTATTCAGTAACTGGGTGTCCTGTATATTAGCTGACAACTGTAGTGTACAGGCATTTCAGGATAAGGAGGTTGAGGAAACACTGAGGATTTGGGTATTGTAGGGATGGGCCTCTTGGTAAGATGAATCTCAGATTTTCTGAGTTCTTACGGAAAATTTTGCAATCTTTACCACTTTTCTTAAGGAAAATTTTTTTCCTTAAGGTAAAATTTTGTTTTTCATAAGGTAAAATTTTTACCATTTTTCTTAAGGAAAATTTTGCAGTCTTTACCACTGAAGCACAAATGGATCCATGACATGTTCACAAGTTATTTGACTAATTCATTCATATATTCACATTTAATTCCATCAACAAATATTTAATATGTTTTAGGCGCTGTGCCAGGCTACCATGTGAGCAAACACAGACTTGGGATCCATTCTTGAGTTGGTTTCAATAACTTTTAGATAAATCTATTACTTTTCCAATAGTTGCCACAATTCCTGTGCCTGAACCAAGGAGGCACTGTTTTCCTCTCTTTGTATCCTCCCTCCTTCTTACTGATCCCAAATTGTTTCCCACTGCCTGTTCTTTCTGAAATCCTGTTATGAATGGCTTAGATCTATTGATCTCAACGTGTAGTGAGGATAAGAATCACCTGGAGGGTGCTTCCCTCAGTAGGTCTGGGGTGGGGTTGGGGTGGGGGTGAAGAATTTGCTTTTGTGACAGGTGAGGCCAATGATGAGATGCCCTGCCTTAGATGTTGGGATTGCTGCAAGGCTCCTGGAAGAAGAATTGTTGTCTCTGCCCGAGTGCCCATCTCCTGCCTGTGAACATCATGCTTATCAATCTGGATTCTCTAAACCAGAGGGTAGAAACCAGAGAGCTCATCTGCTCTCTGGCTGGTCACAAGGGCTATTTTGGGTATATATAGGATTTCATGGTCAGTCAGTGGAAGTGTCGGAAGGTGAAGCCTTCTGGGAAGGGGAATTTGAAAAAAATCTTAAAATCTAAAATTAAAATTATGTATATAAGAAAAATTGATGGAAAATGTAGAAAAATCCTAAAGAGGCAGTTAAACTAAGAAGATAAAAAGTTATTCTTAATTCTACTGTTATATTTCCTCCAAATATTTTATATAGGTATTTATTTGTATAGTTATTTATATATTTCATTCTTTGATTTATGTATTCACTCAACCCAACATTTATTGGGTGCTTTCTGTGTGCCAGGCACTGTTCTAGGCACTGAGGTTATAGTAATGGGGAAAAAAACATACAAAGATCCCTGCTCTTGTGCTTACATTCTAGTGAGAGAAACAGACCATAAGCCAAAGAAACATAAGTAAAACATATAATATTTTAGATAATAATATATGCTAAGGACAAAAATGTCAAATCAGGGAAGGGCGATATGAAATGCTTGGCGGTGGGGGTTGGGTGAGAAGGGAAATTGTCACTGAGAAGGTGATTTCTAACCTGACTCCTGAAGGGAGTGAGGGCATAATGATGAGGCTGTTTGGAGAAGGAGCATTCCAGGCAGGAGAAACAGCACGTGCAAAGGCCTTGAGGTTGGACTATGCCTGGAGTGTCTGAGGATCACAAAGGAGGGCAGGGCGGCTGGAGTGGGTGAAGGAAGTGGAGAGCAGAAAGGCAGGAGATTGGAGGGGATAAAGCACCAGATCAAGGGTATGACCCTGGTGGGCTGTATTATGGATTTTGGCTTTTCTCTGCATGAGATGGATCTACTGGGAGGTTTTGAGCAGAGGAGTGATGTCTTTTGATTTCCTTAACAGGATCACTCTGGCAGGTGTATTGAGGATAGACTTTAGGGGGACAAGGGTTAAATCAGGGGCCAGTGAGGAGGAAACTGTAATATTCCATGCAAGATATGATGGTGACTTGGACCAAGATGGAGAGGGTGGGAATAATGAGAAGAGATCCAATTTTAGATTGCAGTTTTAAGGTGGAGCCTGTGGGATTTGCTGATGGACTGCAGAGTGAGCAAAAGAGAAATCAAGGCTAAGAAGCTGGAAGATTGGAATTAACCATTTATGGACAATAGGAGGACTACAGAGGGAACTGGTGTTGGAGTGAATAACAGGAGCTCAGTGTGGGACAAATTTAGTTTGAGATGCCTATTAGACATTGCCTGGAGATGCTGGGCAAGCAGTTGGATATATGGTTCAGGAGTTCTGGAGAGAGGTCTGGCTAGAAATATGAACTTGGGTTGTCAGCATACAGGTGGTATTTAAGGACTCTTGATGCCTTACACAGATTCCCTTTACCGGACAGGTACACTCCTCCCCTAGCTGCTGTGAGGGTTGGCTGTTAACAGTTCACAGCTGCCCCCTCTTCCAGAGAACTGCCTTTGGCCAAATGGCAGTCACCTTGCTGGTAGGTAAACAACCTACTGGGAAATAGTCCATGGCAAATGACTGTGATGCAATTCATATAAGCTTTTTGTGGGGTCAGGGTGAAGCTTGCCTTGCTTTTGCTGACCTCTCCTGCTCCCCACCCCCTAATAGATTTCTCCCAAGCACCCCCCCTCAATAAACTATTCTCTCCCAGGCTCTTCTAGGGAACCTGACCTAAAGAGAGAATTCCATATAGTTCCTGGAGGCATGGGTGTGATCCATTCTTCTGGAAGTGTTTGAGCTTTTCAGGTTGCATATTATTTGATTTCATGATGAGTCAGGATGGATTTGAGATGCTGCTGGCCACCCAACACCCTGTGGTTAGCAATGCAAGGCTTGTTGTGGGTACAGGTGGGAGGGCAGTCTGGTCCTGCGGGGGAGGCGAGTCATTATTTCTGCCTTGGTGCATTCTAATCATATTTCCCTCTGTCAAACCAAGCAGCACTTTCAATCTTACTGCAGAGTCTCTGTTTTCATTCTGCTCAGATCAGAAACAAATCAGCATGATCAAGCTTGGCAGTAGATCATTTAGAGATTTTCATCTCTGTTAGTAGCTTTTGAATTTGTGTGTGAATGCACGTGTGCATTTTGCTTTTAAATTGTAGATGGCACTGCCTCCCATTTTGAAATGCTGTATATTTTGTACTTTAATTTTCGAGAATTGTTGAGGTCATAGAGAAGGACGAGTTAGCCCAGGAAAAAAGTTCCTGGCTATGAATTCTGTGTAGTTGTTCTAGTTTGCTAATGCTGCCAGAAGGCAAAACACCAGAGATGCATTGGCTTTTATAAAAAGGGGTTTATTTTTTACACAGTTACAGTCTTAAGGCCCTAAGTGTCCAAGGTAACACATCAGCAATCAGGTACCTTCACTGGAGGATTGCCAATGGTATCCAGAAAACCTCTGTTAGCTGGGAAGGCACGTGGCTAGCGTCTGCTCCAAAGTTCTGGTTTCAAAATGGCTTTCTCCCAGGACGTTCCTCTCTAGGCTGCAGTTCCTCAAATATGTCACTCTTAGTTGCTCTTGGGGTGTTTTTCCTTTCACAGCTTCTCCGGAGCGAAAGTCTGCTTTCAACAGCTGTCTTCAAACTGTCCCATCATCTGCAGCTCCTCTCTCAGTTCCTGTGCATTCTTCAAAGTGTCCCTCTTGGCTGTAGCTCCTCTTCAAAATGTCACTCACAGCTGCACTGAGTTTCCTCTGCCCGGCAGCTCATTTATATGGCTCCACTGATCAAGGCCCACCCAATGGGCAGGCCAACACTCCATGGAAATTATCCAATTGGAGTCATCACCCACAGTTGGGTGGGGCGCATCTCCAACAGAAACACTCAAAGAATTACAATCTAATCAACACTGATAACATCTGCCCACACAAGATTACATCAAAGATAATGACGTTTGGGGGACACAATATATTCAAACTGGCACACTAGTCTTCTATACTTTTCTTTTAAATTGAGGTGTTACATGTATACGCTAAAGTGACCAGGTATTAAGTTTGCAACTCTGCATGTTTTTACATTTGCAAACACCAATGGAACCACTACCCAGATGAAGATATAGAACATTTCTACCACCTGGAAAGTTCTCTCATGCAGCTTTCCAGTCAATCCTCACCCCTACCTGAGGTAACCACTATTTTGATTTCTTTCACCATGGATTACTTTTCCTGTTCTTGAGCTTCGTATGAATGGGGTCATACAATATGTAGTCTTTTGTATTGGTTTCTTTGATTCTACATTATATCTTTAAGATTTATCCATGTTGTTGTGTATCGCAGTAGTTGGTTCTTTTTAAATATCTGTGTAGTAGTGCATTATATGAATATACCGCTATTTATCCATTCTGCTGTTACTGGATTCCTTCCAGTTTTTGGCTACTTTAATACTTTCAATATGACCTTAGTGTCTATAAACTGATTTACTACCTCTCCCTCCCCCCAAGAAGCCTGCATATTAACCAGAATGGGGATTTGTACCCCTACCTTCGTTTTATACATGGAGAACCTTCGGTGAGAATTCCAGTTACTCATTCAAGATCACATGGCCACATAGGCGCAGAGCCAGGACTTGAACTCAGTTCTCTTGACTCGTGGTCCAGTAACCATTCCCAGACCCTTACTAGCATTGCCCTTGAAATTCTTGGCACCTGGAGCCTGAATTGAGGGACCTTTTCACTTCTTGAGGGGATTGGAAAATCTCCCTTCCTGACAACTGAGACCCTACTAAGGTATCTCATTTGGCTAGAACTCATTTCATATTTGAACAAAATGCAATTTCCCCAATAACTCTTCAGCACAGAGAGATGTACTTGACACTTAGGTGGCAATGACAATTAAGTCTCTATCAAAAGGAAGCAGCTGAAACCCTCAGTCAACAGTGCCTGGCAACTAAGCAATTATATCAAAAGCTTATGCCTGTCAGGCATGGGCAGGGAGCAAGAACTTGCAGTGTGGATGTCACCTGCAAGGACATCTGAATTTAGATGTTGTCACTGTAATGATCCTGCACCAGAAGTTTGGGTAAAATCTCTCGGGAGCAGGTGGGGAGTGGGGTGGGGAGGGAGAGTGGGATGGAAAGTATTTCAGTACTTAGGGAGAAAGATGAAAAGAAAGCCACAGAACAGACCGTATCCTGGGCATTGCTTCCGGTGATTTCTGAGCCGAGTGTCCAGAGAAGGAGCCGTTTTTCATTCTGTCATTTTGCCACATGCCTCACAAATAGTTGCAGTGTCCACACTGGAATCCTGCAGTGTTTGAAAGAGGCTAACAATCATGGGCTCCACTGGCTGTGGTTACTGGCTCTGCTAATTTCCTTTTCCCCATCCAGACCCCATTCCTTCGCCATCTCAAGTGTTGCTTTTCTGTTTATTTTTCCTTTCTCCCATTATTGTTGATATATTTTTTTAAGCAAGGAAGAGTCCCTAGGATGGAATACTAAGGATTCTGGCACAGACACAGCCTCTGGTCTTCACAACCACCATGAATGCTAAGTTTCTTCAGTACATTTTTCTAAAGGATGAAATGGAAGCTTTGAGGGGTTAAGTAGGGTGGCTAACTTGTCCTCATTTCCCCGTGTCTTTTCCAGTTTTAGCACCAAAAGTCCTGCATGGAGCAATTAGAACTTCTAAACAGACACACACACACACACACACACTCACATGTCCTAGGCAAACAGGAACAGTTGGACACCAAAAAGTTAATGACTTGCATAAGGTTACAAGCTAGAAAGTGTCAGGGCTGAGATTTGAACTCAAGTCTCACTGGTTCCCAAAGTGGCATTTTTGTAGGCCCTTCAAGACTGACTTTTCTTAGGTATCTTTGAAATAATGTAGAAGATGCTTTAAGAGATAGGCTTGACATCCCAGGACATTCATACCAGAAATGCCATCTGAGAGGGGCTTACCTGGTATAGGAGATGATGGAGAACAACCTTGAGGTTAGCTTAATTTACAGATAGCCACAGGATTGCCCCCACTGTCAGTGTACCTGCATGATTCTGCTGACTTAGGCTGGGAAGAGTGAAAGACCTATTTAGGTCCAGGTTAGGCTGCTCACTCTGGGTCCTCTTGGTTCCACACCTCCCCTCTTTTCTGGTTTTCATCACTGCATGACGGGGTGTCTGTTGACTCCATAAAAGAATGATAGAAATTTGTCAATACTAAGCTCCTTTTGTTTTCTGTGTTTCTGCACTTGACCCTTCCTCTTCACTCCTCCTATGGTCATCTCTAGTCTAGACCATTTTAGTAGCCTCTTAAATGATTTTCTGTCTTGCACTTCAAATATACACTCCAAACCAACCACCAGAGTGTCCTTCTAAAATATAAATCTGAGCATGTCATTCCTCTACTTAGAAGGCCTTCATGGGCTCCCTCATGCCTGCAGAAGACCTAATTGGCTTGAGTCTTAGTTGAGTTTCCCTAGAAGGGAACACTGCAGAGGGTGGGGAAGTGAGATAGGGAAGGGAAAGCAGCCAATACCGGGTGTGCTAGTGAGCGAATTACCCCTGTGGGCAATTGGAGCTCAATCCTACAGGGTGTCCCTGGGAGACAGTATAGGATGTGCCTCAGAGATGTCACCCAAGGAGTTATGAGCTTAGATTTTCTCCCATAACTCCCGTTGGTCATTAGCTGAGGGCACCCTTCAGGTCTTAACTACCTGGCGCTCTGGTCTACCCTGCATAGAGGCCAAGCATGCTCCAGTGGCCAGAGGATGCTTTTATACAGTGAGGACCTGGGGCATACAGGAAGAAACTGTCAGTGGGATACTAGGTGCCTAGGTGAAATGGGAGGGGCATCAACAGCACCTTCTACAGCCTGGCTCGTGACACCCTGCGTGACCCAGCCCTTCCCTAACACTCTAGCTCCCTCTCCCTTTACTTCCTACATCATTCCTTGTGCTCTAAAACCTCTGTACTTCCTGTAGGTCCCTGAATACCCCAAGCTGTTTATTTATTTATTTTTTTGCCTCCATGTTGTTGCTCATGATATGCCTTCTGCCTTGGATGCCCTTCCTCATTTCTTCTCCTGGTTAACATCTACACATTCCTCAAGATTCGCCATCACTTCCTCCAGAAAGCTTTCCTTAACTGACTCCTTCCCAGCCTGATTTAGATGCTCTTCACACAGCTTCTCTCACTGGTCCATCTCCCTTTCCAGACCGTGGGGCTGGTGGCTCACATACTCCATCTGATACCTCTTTATGTTCCCAGTGATAAGCATGTAGCCTGGTGCTTAGGAGGCACTTGCTAAACATGTTCTGGGGCTGATCTGCGTGTTTGTGGTTAATTGTTTGGCAGGTGGTTGGGATTCTGTATTTGCATCCTGAACTGAACTAGTCTTTGCTCCAGCTCCTTTTCATTGACAAAGGCAGCAAGGGAATGAAATTGAGTCTTCCCCTTTCCTAGGAGACAGAGATATATCACTCTTATTGTACCGAGAGAAGAGCTGGAAGTGGTAGCCAATGGGGAGTATAAAAATCATAGAAGACAGAGAGAAAGCATCAGGGAAGACACATGCACACACACACATACTGAAATGTGTACTGACAGATCCACAAGGATAGAGGGAAATGAGAGATGAGACTCAACAGTCAGAGTAATAGGGACCTGACCTACAGGAAAAGGGAAAGATGGACTGACATAGGGAGGGGTGAATGGAGAGGAAGTTAAAAAAAAAAAAAAAGATATGCAAAAAGGGAAGAATAGAAGGAGGGAAGAGGGAAAGGAGAAAATAAGGCCAAATAATAGATTATTGGGAAAATAGTGACTATAAATCCCTGGAAAAAGGCTTTCCTTCTCTCAGAGCAGCAGAGACAGAGATTGGAGCTGCAGCTATGAGCTATCTTGTCTCCTCTCCCATTGCTGGTCCATAGGTAGAGGTGTGAGTGTGTGAGTGTGTGTGTGTGTGTGTATGTGTGTGTATGAGGAGGGCGAGGGGGCTGCTGCAGGCTGTCTTGAACCATATGAGCAGGGCACACATTTGCTGCTGCACACCTCCTTTGGTGGTCAGTGCTGTGTGGCATCTTCTGGGCCCTCTCTGAGTCCTCTTTTAGAGGCTCAAACCTGCAAGGAATGGAGCTGAGTGATATGGTGGCTCCCATGTGCCTGGCTTTGGCCTTGTGCTATTGGGTTTGCATTGGCTCATGAAAGAATAACAATCCACATCAATTTTTAAAGCTGCCTAATGCTCTTCTCAGCCCAGCTGTCTAAAAGTTTGCAAAGCAGGCAGCAGAGCTCCCTGGGAGAAGGCTACAAGGCTGTGAGAATGCCATGGTTGAGTGTCAGGTCTGCTCCTGCCAACTGCTAGTTCCCTAAACTGTTTCTTGGTGGGCACTATAGTGCTAGGAGGGGTGAGGAATGGTTAGACCCATCAAATGGGTCAGAGGGCAGGAGCTGAGAGAATAGCACTTTGCAGGAATTCCCTTCTTCTGAGTTCCTAGATAGACTGGATTCATGGGCTTGGGAAGAATTTTGAAAAAGACAAGTTCTTTGATTAAATCCTTTTCCACAAAAATTTTCTTCTCTACTTATGTTAGATATACTTTGTGCCAGTTATTAAGCTTTGTTTGCCAGCTTCAAATCCACCATTCTGCACTCTGCTCTGTGATGCTGGGGCTGGGGCTCTGCAAACCACATTTCTGCTTTGCCAACTGGATCCCCAAATTTTGCCAATAGTGGGTACAAGAGGGAGAAGTGATTTGTTTCTTTCTGTGTCTTTCCTGTTCTTGTGAGTGGTACTCCAGCAATGCTTCTTCACCTTTACAGCCTCAGGTCATTCCCGTAACAGCAGCTCAATCGGATCTGTAGTTTTTTCCAGCACTCCTAAAACTAGCCTCGTTTTGCTTCCTCAGAGACACCAGCCCCCTGAGCAGCTGGCACTCTTCCTCAGAAGCCTAGGCCCTTTCTCTGCAGGGCTCCTCCTCCAAACTTCTGAGTTTTAACAATCTGATCTCTTCCCTGTGTTCTCCCAGCCGTAGTGGTGGTGGAAGGTGACTAACTCCTCTGGGTTTCCAAGGACTTTCTGGGTTTTACAGTACAGAAAGACCTATATCCCAGCAACTCCCTCAGTTCCAGGCAAATCAGGAAGGTTGGTCTCCCTAGGGTTGGTAGCTACTTTCTACGGTTGCTACCTTCAGGATATGTCAATTACATATTAACAATTCTATACCAAGATAACAATTCTTTATGATACATTTTCTCTGGTAAAACAACTGATGTGATTTCTGTCTCCTGACTGGACCTTGTGCATCTTCATATCTCATTCTTAGGGAGTGATGTTAACTCAAATCAAAGAGCATCCATTACTTGTGGACAAAATCCAAAGTGTTCCACTAAGGAGTATTACCTTGTTTTATTGCTGCTATTTTGATCAATATTGCTATAGCAGCATCTGCTGCTCCTGGTGATAACAATACCTCACATATGTACAGCATCTCACACTTCACAGAGCAGGGCTGGCCACCTTTCCTTGCTTGTTTTTTCATAACAGTTCTGTGAGGTAAGTACTATTATCTCCACTTAACTGAATTCAGAGAGGCAGAGTGACTTCCCAAAGTCACATTTCTAGTCACAGATTGCCGAGTTTTGAGCTAAATTTTTTTATTTCAACTTTACCTCTTTTTCCTCTTGCAGCCTTTTTTGAATTGAATTCAATTGCAGGCAAAGAGTAGTTACTTTTCATTTCCTTTGGTGCTTCCCACCCTGCTCCCCACTCTCTGCCCCCCAGTCTTGGAACTTCATCTAGCTCTACTAGATAAATTGGACCAAAGGAGTATGTGGAGTGGGAGACCTAGGCCCCCTAAATCCCGTGCATTCTGTGGGCCATCTCCTTGATTGCTGGCATGTCTCACATGCCCAGTAGGTTTGCATTTAAACTAAAAGCTTTTTAAAACCTTGGACTTTAGACCCGTTCACTTAAAAGGCATTTCCCAGAACACTCAATTTTATTAATACCACAAAACAATCTATATTAAATAGCAGGATCATTTCACATTCAGAAAACATCCCCCAATCCGAACGGCTTTATTTGGATAGTGCTGGAGGTATTCCTGTAAGTGATGTTGTTGGGTGGCATCAGAGAGGTTTGCCTGGAATGTGGAGATTGGGGGGTACCAGGAAGGCAATGGCAGGCATCTGCCTTGGCCCCCTCTAGTCCCCATGTGGTGCCACAGAGAGCAAAACGTATTTGAGCAGTCCCTCCACTCAGATTGCCTACCATTTAATTATCAAAAGCACAGAGGCTTTGCTTAAAGTTTCTGAGCCATCCATATAACACTGGCAGCCATACTGGAGAGAAAGAAGGATTGTATTTAGAGTTATATGACTGGTTTGTGTATGAAACACGAGTAAATAACAGCCTGAGTTTCCTTTTTCTCAACTCTAGAATGGGGATAACAACACTCACTCATAGGTTAGGGTTGGTTTTGGAAATTTTAGGATCCATGGATGGCCAAATCCTACTTTTCCCATTGCCTCTTCTCTCCACAGGGTTCTCATGAAAGTTATACCCACAGTAACAGTATGATTCCAAGTAATACATTATTGATATCTAAGCAACTGCCCCAAATTGCTATTAAGTTATATTAGTTATTGTAACTATTGCTGCATAACCCCAAAACTTAGTGGTTTAAAACAGCACACATTTATTATCTTACAGTTTCTGTGGGTCATAAATTCAGGCATTGCTTGGCTGAATCCTCTGTTTCATGGTCTCTCATGAGGCAGCAATCTATTAAACGTTGACCAGGGCTGGGATCTCATCTGAAGGCTCAGCTACGGAAGGATCTGCTTCCAGATTTGCCTTCATAGTTGTTGGCAGGATTCAGTTCCCTGCAGACTATTGGACTAGGGCCTCTGCTCCTTGTTGGCTGTTGGCTAGAGGCCACTCTCAGTTCCTTGTCATGTGGACCTCTCTAATATGGAAGCTTCCTTCATCAGAGTCAGCAAGGCAGAATCTGTTAGCAAGATGGAAGTCACAATCTTATGTAGCCTAATCACAGAAGTAATATCCCATCACATTTGTCATATTCTGTTGGTTAAGAGCAAGTCACTAGGGCACCCAAACCTCATGGGAAGGTGATCACACAAGGGTGTGAATACCAGGACGTGGGGGTCTTTGTGGACCATCTTAAAAGCTGCTTGCCACAATAGGGCCTTTTACTGTAAGCTGAATAGAACGTGTGGCTTGGAGTCGGATCTGTAGTGGGAATTCCTATTTATCCCTTCCCCCATTACATGTTATAAAATGTAAATCTTGAGACCCATTCACTGAGGAGTACCTGTATAGGGGTGTAAGCTTCCATGTGGTATACTTATCCATGTCAGATACATGTGGTAGAAAAGGAGGGAGAAAATGGTGGGTCTGTCTCAAAGAGCCAGGCCTAATACTGGAGGCAGGAAGAAAGGGTGGGGCCTGGGACCCCCTGCTATGGCGTTCAAGCAAATGGAGGGATCCGCTGGAGGGTTTGCAGACTCCTTCACCTCTCAGAACCCTGTGTTCATTCTGAACACCTTGCTCTTTTAACCCGAGAATCTGTCAGTTCCAGATCAGGAAGAGGAAAAGAAAGCTGCTTGCTGGACACTAGATAGTATATTTTATTTATCCCTGAGGAGACAGAAAAGGAATGCCCATCAGCGTTTGAAAACATTTCTTTAAATTTGATGCACTTAAATCCAATGGTAGTTAATGAATTTTCTTCATCAGTAAAGCTTCAATCTCCTTGATGAGCATGTGCAACAAAAGATGAAAACAAAAGGCATAAAATTACCATGGTGATGGCTAATTGCAGTGAATATGCATATATTAGTTCACAGTAAGTAACACAAATAGCACTCCGGTAGGCTAAAGTGCTAAGATACAGCAAGTATTGTTCTGTTTAAAATGTTGTGAAAATCACAGTCTGCTTTGATTAAAATATCATTAGAAATATTAGCAAAGAAAATATTGTTTAATGGTGAAAAGGAAAAAAAAATCCCCATTTCCCCCAAAGCTTTTTGAGAATCTGGTTTATTATTATGGCTCTAGGGACTAGAACATTGTTGGTATGCTCTGCATGCAAAAGAATTTTGAAATAGAGTATCATTCTTTGGGGTCCTCCTGTCTCCCTCCCAGATATACAAACATCTTTGTAACTGGCACTGTGATAGATCACAGGGAAGATGAAGGGACAGATGCTCCCCTTAAGGAGTAATATAGGGGTAGACTTGAGCATCATAGAGGCCTAAACGCCTGCCAACTTTGGACAAACCATTTAGCTCTGTGAGACTTAAGTTCCTCACACATAAAATGGGAGGAGTGTTCATCTTAAATAAGATAATAGGTATAAAACATCTGGAAAATAACAATTGCTTACTGATATTGTCAATTGTCAATGACATTAGTTGCAGAGAAAAGGCCAGTGCATGTGAAATAATGGCTGTCAGGTAGAAACTAGAGTGTTGTGCTAAACTGGTTTGGGCTATAAGATCTGAAGTTTAGGGGAGAAGGAAGTCAGTGGGAGCCAGAGTGGTTGAGGCAGGCTTTCCAAATAAGGCGAGGCTTGAGCTGGGTATAGCAGTGGGGCAGGCAGAAGGTGTTGAGAAGCTGCTCTTGGAAGCCCTCTTATGGGGGAAGGTGTGGAGGCAGAAATGGGCCCATTGGTGAGCAATGGGGAGACTTACATGATTTGCATGAAACAAATGGAAGCTATTGTTGGAGTAACATCATGAAGGCTCCTCAAGTCCAGCATAGGAGTATAGAATTTGATGCGTCCACTTATCAAGTAGCCTCAAGCTCTAAATGCCCTTGGGAAATTGCATATATTCCCAATTATTTTAAGTTTGTGTGATGTGCTTTTTTTCTGAATCCATTGCAGTTTCCTTTTTTTTTTCTCTCCTTCTCCAAAACACACTCTCATTTTCACCCTATAGGGTGCTGTTTACTTCCAAGTCCAATTAAAGGACTGGGCCAAAAAGCAAATGGAGCACATCTTGCCAACTCTACCTGCAAAATGCATTGCATTTGTTTAAGTGTGGCTCTGATTTGGAATGATCTAAAACAGGGAAGGGCAATGGTTTTTGGGTGGTGACAGCATCATTCGTTACCTTGCTGGGAGCCAAGAAAGGGAGCCAGTAGAGCAATTTGAGAAGGGATGAACCATAAAGCAAATAGTAATTCAAGATTAATAATAATTCCTCATGCTTGTGTTGTGATTTACAAGTATTCAGAAGACTCTTAACATGTGATTCTTGTGACAGTCCTATGTAGTTGTTAAAGAAAATGTTGTTACCCTCATTTTACACATGAGAGAGCTGAATGGAAAGAGAAAGGGGGCTTACCCACAGTTCCACAGCATGTAAATGGTGGAGGTAAATGGAAAATCTAGGTTATTTGTTTCATCCATCAAACAAGTGTTCTGTGTTTACCTCTCTTCTCCCCTGTTTCTTTCATTCCTTTTCTGGTGGGATATTGGAGCACATTGGGTTAGAGATTAAATACTTGGAAAACTGGTTAGGATGCTGTTTTGATGAACCAGACATGACATGAGGAGGGACTTTATGATTCCAGGCCTCCACTCTCTTGTGATCCCTCTGGGTATTGTTTCTTAGGGTCCCATGTAGCTCCCTTTATTTGCCCACTCCCTAAGCATTGACATCTCCCAGTATTTGGCCTTTGGCCCTCCTCTCTTCTCACTCCACATACTTGCATGGGTGACACTATTTTCCACTATGGCTTTTAACACCAATCCTGAATTCACATCTCCAGTCCAGAGCCAGTCTCCAAAGATTAAGATTCGTTTAACGACAACCTCTTGGCTCACTATATTCTATTCTCTGCCTTTTGGTTTAGGAATCATATATTATCTTTTATTCCTTCCCTCTCCTGAATCCTGAATTCCTTCTCTCCTGTGTATCCTTCTCATTAATATTTTAACAAGCACAAATTTCTTCCATTAAAAACAAACAAACAAAAAACAACTTACCCAAATCTTCTTTCAGCCCAGTTCCCTCTGCACTTGTAGCACTATTTCTCCTCTCTCCTTCACATACATACTTTTGTAGAGCATTTTCTTTACTTGCCGTCTTGATTTTTCAGCTCCCATCCACATTTCTCAACCTGCTCCAGTATGTCCTTTGCCCTCATCCTTCACCATAAGATCACCAGTGACCTCTACATCATTAAATCCAGTGACATTTCCTGTCCTCAACTTATGAGGCTTCTCAGCAGAAATCAACATGGTGAACCACACCATTAGTTTTGGAACACCTTTACCTTGGTTTCTGTGACAGACCACTCTCCTGGTTTTCCTTCTGCTTTTCCAGAGCCTCCTCTGTTTCCTTTGCACATCATCCAATAACAAATCATTATACGGCTCCATTCCATGCTCTCTCTCCTTGCTTTGTACCTGGTCCCCAGGCAACTTCACTTATACCCAAGGCTCCAGCAACCACCTGTATGGAGGCAGTTCTCACATTTACAAATCTAGCCTAGCTGTCTCTTCTGATCCCAGATCCACATAACCTACCTCTTAACTAATTTTTCTCCAAGGCTTCTCACATATGACATGTCCAAAATTTAATTCATAGTTTTCATTTCTAACAAGGTGCTTCTCTTATGTTCCCTATCCCAGTGAATGGCCCCTAATAAATTCAAGTCAGAACCCCAAATTTCTTTCCTGACAAATCCCTCTGTCTTATATACCATATCCCATCCTAGCCATCACCATTACCTTCCAAGTGACTCTTGAATCCATATGCTTTACCCTATTTCCACTGCAATTACTGAAACATAGTCTCTTGCCTTACTATGGTAAAAGGCTCTTAATTGGTTTCTTCTGGTTCATTTTGTCCTCTTCAGTTCATTTTTACACTTGATCAAAGTTATCTTTTATCTTATTCTCTGCTTAAAGCCATTCAGTATCTCATATTACTCTTTGAACAAGTTAAAGTCCTTCACTTGGTTTACAAGGAAGTTGCCCCCCATTGCACACATCATTCCTCTCTTGCCTGCCTCTGCAACTTCATCTTACTCTGTTCTAATTTCTTTCTACTATAGCTCCTTCCCACCTCAAGGCTTCTTCATACTTTCTCCATTTGTATTGACTGCTTCCCCAACCCCTCACTTATCTAACTCTTCCTTATCCTTCCACATCCAGCTCAGAGATTGCTTTTGCAGAGAAGCTTGTCTCACCTACCGTATGTGTTCCTTTACTCATATGTCTTTGTGGTTTCCACTTCTTTCCCTACCGAGACCTTGTTGCAGTTAGCAATTCTATATTTATGTGATTGTTTGATTAATAATAGTCCTCCCATTTGACTGTGTGCTCCATGAAGGTGGGGAATGATGACTGTTTTACTTAGATTGTATCCCAGAATCTGGCAGAGTGCCTGGTCCATAATAAGTGCCTAGCAGATATTTACTGAGCACTAAATATATACAAATGGATGTTGATCATGTTCACATGGATATCTCGAAGACATGCCTCAAGCTGAACTAATTCTTTCCCACTTTTAATCTAACTCTTTGCTCCCTCACCTCCCAAATTACTTATCTAAGTAAATGGCCCATCCGTCTACCCAGTACCCCACTAAAAATCCGTGTGTCATCCTTGATTCTTCCCTTTCCCACCACATTAGTTCACTACGTCCTATAGATTCTACCTCCTTAATCTCCTGTATGTGTGCCTTTCTCTTGAACCCCACTTTGCCTGACTTAGTCATGAAATACTTTTGCTTGAAATACTGCTACAGCCTCTAACTTGTGTTCCTGATTCCAATCTTGTCTCCTTCCAGATCCCCTTCCCTTTTTTTTTGTCAGAGTCATCTTTCCAAAAGATTTTTCCAAAAGATATTTCCTTCTCAAAAATTTTCAGAATTCTCAACTCCTTAGCAAGTCACTCATGCTGATTGTTGCTGGCAAGTCCAACGTTCCCTCTTCCTCTTTTTCCATCCACCTCTCCCCAGTATCCTCCAGTGATGCCATGCTTGCTCGTGCCAGTGTGTTGTTACGTATGTTTTTCCCTCTCCCTGAGATGCTCTCTTTGCCACCTAGAAAATGTTTCCCTATTGTTTCATTTCAGATGTGCAACACCACTCACTTCTTCTGGGAAACCTTTAGGCAGATTGCCTGTTGCTTCTTTTAGGTTCTTTTAGGTTCCCAAAGCACTTTTTAAAAAATATCTTCTCTAAAGTAATATCAATTTCTGAATTTAGTTTTCCAAAAGAAGGGGACCAGTGCTTCCTTCATGTATCTTCAGTGCTCAGCACAGTAGTGTCTGGCAGGCACTCAATAAATGATTTTTAAATATATGGTTATGTTTACACCAAATGAGGTAATTTGTTGTCAGGCACAGGACCCACCCACTTAGGCTAATTTATGTAAACAGGATCTATGGTAAGGCTCCTGGGAAATCTCATGAAACTACTTGTAGGCAGTGCAGCTGGGCTTTACAGGGAATTAGAAAGTTGTCGGGCAGCTGCTCTCTCCATCTCCCTCTTTCTCTGGAGCTGCATTCTGTTTCTCTCTGGACATCTGCTCCATTCTCCTCTTGCATACCAGCTTTCTCTGCAAGCCTTTCAGTCTCCAAAGCTCCATAACTTTGGCTTATATACATCTTTGGGTCATGTGTCTGCCCTTCAAGCTGCAGTGCCCAACATCATCAGACTTTGAATAGTCCATATAGTGCAGTTCAAATTGTCTAGGAATCTTTTGGTTCCTGTCCAGCCAGTGGGGTAGTGAGCTTCAAAGTAGTTCTGTTCTCTGTCCTCGGTCGTATCCTCTATTGCTGGGAGAAGCCACATGGCCTGAAGTTGTTGGAGTGGGGTCTCTGAGCAGGGATGTAGGAAGGGCAGGCTAATTGACTACCACAGAAGGAAAAAAAATCATACTTTGGTACTTTGCTTATCAGGACTGCTGCACTAGTAGTGATGTGACTAATTAAAGCCATAGGCAGTCTGCTTTCCAAACTTTTAGTAGCTCAGAGAATCTTAGGACCCCCTTGGTCCTATACCAATCCAACTCTTATATTACATTTTCACCCTTTGTGTTTTCAACCCAGAAAAACAACCTTACCCACAAGACATCAAAGAGAAACCAGTTGTTAACTCAGCAAGGACATTGTTCAGCTTTCAGGTATTTACATGAAGCAAGTTCACTTGCACAAAGTGATCTGGGCAAACAGTGTACTTTGTCCTGAACCTGACATTTCTGGAGGAGTAGCTGTAATTTCAGGCTCAAGAGAGATGGGGCTTCAGTTTCTGGTTGGGCCTTCCATTCTCCAACTCTTTGTCAAGACATTTTAATAAAGAGTTCCCCAGGGAATTGTCCAGAGCAGTGCAGTGGAGTGGAAAGAACACAAATGTGGAGTCAGATGAGCTTGTGTTTCATTTTTATCTGCGATCTTGTCATACTTCTCTTTTTTCTTCTCTGATTATACAAAGTGATTTCCTAGAGAATACATTTATAGAACTGAGTTTTCTAGACCCAGTTTGGGCTTATGAGGAATGATGGAAAGAAGGATATAATAGAAAGGAGACAGGCAGGCAGTATTGGCCAGGGCAGCATTAGCTTCTCTGGTGGCAATGTTTCTGATTTCCGGAAGCTGTCTTGGTTTTGGGAGGAGGTCTCAGAAATGTTTCAGCAGGAGAATGCTGTTCTTGACCACATTTTTCCACACCTACAACAGTCCCTGAGCTAATCCTGAGCAGGCCCAAGCTCCAGCAGCAGTTCACAGGCCTTGTTTGGTGCCAGCTGCCCTGCTAGTGAGTGTGTGGTCATGGCATGGTGAACATGGCTTCCCCAGCTCTTCCTACTTTGGTTTGAAGAAGGACACTCACATGGGCTCCAGCCTCCATTTTGCCAGAAAAGTGTTTTACCAAAGGAAAAGACAAAATTCTCTTTCAGTCATGGCACCATTTGTGAAGGAGGGACATGGGCAGAGCCATTGTAAATAGGAAGCAAAATCAAGATGAATCAATATAAAGAAGTAGTTTTGCCATAATATTGGGTTACCTGTTTGTGGCTCTTGATCCCTTGGCTCCGTCAATCTTATGGACAACATTGTATTAGAATCACCAATAATCCCGCATGGAAATTACCAGTGATGTTTCTTGGTTGTAAATCAATGTGTATAGTAGATCTGGCAGATTTGACAGTGTTGTCAGAAAAATAGAAGACAAACTAGACTCTCTCCATACCACAGACCTCATTAATTGGTGTTTGAATTGACGTTCATATATAAGAGATGGGATGTCTGTTTTCTTAGTAAAGTTCTTACATGTGACACAGAACTTACCATAGAAATCTGGAGCGTGTGATGGGCATGAGAATTTTGACATAACTAGTAATTAACTCCCAGGAGGTAGTGATGAGATAAACTAGCTAGTGGAGAGGACAGCAGGCAGAGAGTTTGTTCTGGTCCCATTTCTGTTACTTGTGCTGTGACCTTGGTCAAGCCACACAAACTCTCTGAGGCAGGTTTAGTTACCAGAAGACATGAAGATAATAAGGCCTACCTCATAGTGTAGTAGAGGTTTAAACTAAAAGGGAAAGTACCCAGTATGTAGAGGGTACCTAACACTAGTTGTAATCCTGGCAAGGTTGACTTCATCTGCTATTATAGAAACACCAGTAAGCCTAGTGACACTTTAGAGCTCAGGTTTTTTTAACCCCTCAATTTTGGTGCATTCTCCATATTTTCCCTTCACTTAGGTACACATGGTGAGTATTATTATGTGTAAGACAGGCCTCCATAGCAATTTCTGCCCCATAAGTCATCTTTCTCTTTGAAGTAGGACACATTGTAATGTGTGGGAGTGATATTGAGATCAGAATGGAGATTATGCAAATTTATGGGAAAAGTAAATTATTTGCAAATTTAGATATACTATTGTTAGTAATAAGTTACTTGCAATAGAGCTTGCAGGTGTTGTGATGTAACACTGAGATCTGAAAAGCTATATTTATTCAGGGGTCAAAATACAATCCCCTTTTTCTGGGGGTGGGGGCAGACTTTGCTTCATTCTTTCCCCACAACATTGAAGGATGAGTCATTTTTTTGGTGGGTATCACTGGATCTCTTAACTCTTTTCTAGTTCTGGAAATTCCATGTTGCTGATACTTTGCCATGATTTTAAATGGTCAAATCTTATCATCACTCTGCATATATGATGAGTCTACCTGGTGAGCTGTGGGATGGGCTAGGAAGAGAAGTGAATATTAGCTGTGAAGAAACTATCCTCCTCAGGGTCATGGAAGGATTGTTTGGGGACTGTGCCCTGAAAGGTGACACTCCGTTGTGCTTTATGACCTTGGGCTACTTGTTCTTGTTTTACATATGAAGATAGGGAAAGAGATCTTGTTTCTAATTTACTTTTGCTCTTGTCACTAACGATCTATATTCTACACCTTACCATACATGTGTGACTCTACACATACCACAGGTGAGCTGTTATGCTTTAAGAGTATTTTTTAGAAAAGGTGAGATAAAAAACATCCCTACATAAGTTGGAGTCATTTCCAACCTAAATTAAGTAGAAGTAATCTTCTGTGAATGTTGTTTTCTGTGTTCATTGCTCATTTAAAGATCTGTCTTTCTTATTTTCATTGATAATGTTATACTTGTTCATATTTATTGAATACTGATTAATTTCACCAAACATTGTAACTGAGGTAAAATGAAGTAAGTAATTTTCTCAGTGTCTTACATGTAATAAATGGGGTTTGACTTCAGAACCTGGTACTTAAACATCCTGTTATGTTGCCTTATTACTAAGTAGTTAACACTTTTTGATTAGGTCTTTGCTAAACAAATTCTTACTCCAGTTGGAAATTCAATTCCTTGAATCTTGTATGGTGAATTAAAGAATTACAGGGAGAATTTTAAGTGGAATGAAGAGATAATGTTATTGTATCCTTCAGCTTATTTCATGTTTTTCCATATAGCAACCATGTTTTTAAATTTTTAACATTAAAACTTATTTTACAAATAAAATTATTACAGCAAGAAAAACAACAGAGGTTAAAAAATTAATCCTCAGTACTATCATCCATCAACTGTTTTACTCTTTCTGTCTTGTTCACAGGAAGATCTTTTTACCTACCTGTATCTGACAGAGCTATATGGTTGAACCATAGACATTTTCAGTGTTTGACCATTTTTTTCCCCTACAAAAACGGCAATTTAATATGGTTCAACTTATTATTTCTCAGCTTTAATTCAACACTTTGTAAAACTTTTTCCATGTTTTTATGTAGCCTTCATATTTGTCATTTCAATAAATGTTTAATGTAAACATTCTGTTTGTTGGATATTTAAGTTGTCTTTAGTTTTTTACTATTATAAGTGAATGTCTTCATACCTAGATTTTTTCCTCTCATTTGGATTATTTCTTAGCATAAAAGCCACAAAATATCAATATTCTTGGACCCAGTAATTCCATTATTGGGAATTTATCCTAAGGAAAGAACCCAAAAGACAGGGAAAATTCTTTGTATAAATATATTCACTTATAATAGCAAAAAACTAAGGACAACTTAAATATCCAACAAACAGAGAGTGATTAAGTTAATATTTTATGGCTTTTGATATGTATAGTTAAATTACTTTACTAACGGAATCTATTTAATTTGCAGTCAACAATATATAAATGTATAAACTTTATCAGAACCTGGTTAGCCTTGAGTATTATCATTATTTTTGCTAATGTAATCTGTGTAAAATGGTACTTAATGAATATTTTAATTTGTTTTTCTTTGATCACAGCAAGGTGGAGTAGTTTTGCTTATGTTTGTGTACTAATTTCAATTCCTCTTGCATCGATGATCAGATGACATTCTTTGTTCATTCATCTGTTGAGCACCTTATTTTTATATGATAAATTGTACATTTTGTATAATACAGATATTAACCCTTCATCTTTCTTTTACAAGCATTTTGATCCCTTATTTTCCTCTTACTTTTAATTATGTTATTTTAAAATATAACATATAAATATAATATATAATAAATATTTATAAAATTATATTTTATAATATTGAATCTGAGAGTTTTCCCCATCAATAAAAGCTTAGAAACTTTTAATTCTTGCTCATAGTTAGTTTTATTTTTTGCCACACTTTGTAAGATTTAAAAGTATTTACTGGTTCCTTCCTGGAAGTTCTAGGGAAAGAATCTACTTCTTTGCCTTTTCCAGCTTCCAGAGGCTGCCTGTGTTGCTTGGCTTGTGGCCTATTCCTCCGTCTTCAAAGCCAGCAATGTTGCATCTCTCTGACCATTCTTCCATTGTCACATTTCCCTCTGACTGTAAGCAGGAAAGATTCCCAATTTTAAGGTCCCATGTTATTAAATTGAGCATACCCAAATGATCGAGGATAATCTCCCTATCTAACGTCTGTACCCTTAACCATATTTGCAAAGTCCCTTTGTTATGTAAGGTAACATATCTACAGGTTCTGGAGATTAGGACATGGATATATTTGAGGGGCCACTATTTTGCCTACAGCATCAGAATTTTTTTATTCTATTAAACATTTGTTAAATGATATTGGAAGAATGGGCATTTGTATGTTATTTTACCTTCATCCATCAGTAATGTGTAATTCTATTTTCATGGTCATTGCTTGGTTTCATTTTGAGGTTATCTTTAGTAGTTTTAAGGACCCTCTAGCATTTAATTATATCCTTTAAACTTCTGTATTGTGTGCTGCTATTGTGAACAGAACTTCTCCCTAGTAGAGTTTTTCCTAATGACTTACTGCTTTTTGTCCTTAGTTCTTTATGAAAACTTATCCACTAATGTAATCTCAATTTGGCATCCACCCTACAAGGAGAAACATATGCTGGCAATACGTGACTTGGTGTGAATGTAGCTTCCAGGGAATCAGCCCAGCTAGGCCATATTGAGAAATCTCCATTTTCATTATTTATTTGAAAAGATGCAAAAATGCTGAGCACTGAAGTGACCTTCAAAAGCTTAAGAGAGGTTGCTGAATACTATGTTTGACCTAGTTTGCTCAGTGTCTTGAGCAGAAGGACACCCAGCAGTCCAGGAGCTGCCCTGGCTAAGGGAAGTGGCATATGGGCCTGGGGTTGAGAGGCAAAGCTTTGCTTAGGGATCTTGCACAGCCCTTCTCTCCATAAGATTGATTAATTTCTACTTCAGCAGATTGCAGTTTGCTATTCATTTCCTTCCAACAGTTTGATATTCCTGTTGAAAGCAGGCTCATGACACAGAGGAAGGAGCTCCGGATTGGGAATCAGGAGATATGGTTCCAACCTCCACTGAGAGCATGATTTGGCCAAGTGATAATGAGACTATAATTTGATCCCCCGGACATTCAGTCCTATTATTTGTAATATGAGAGGGTTGGACTAGTCTAAAGCTGATGGAGATTTCAAAGAAGGGAAAATATATTTGAAGAAGGAACAAAGTGCCAGTCATCTCAAGTCCCACTTTTTTTTTTCTTTACATTAATTTTTTTTTTCTTTACAATCAAGAAGCAGAAGTTCTTTTTGACCCCTTTACCCTAGAAATATCTCTGACCCTGTAAGTGAATCCTTATCTCAGCCTATGAGCCCTTGAGAAGTCACAGAATTCCCATTTTGGGAGTGATGGGGAACTTGACATCCCTTCTAAATAGTAAGTATACAGGATTGAAAACATGTTAGTGTCCTGACACTGAATGCTCCGGTCTGTGTTCCAGAGGAGGCCTTTGCTGCATAGGCCAAGAGGAGAAACTACAGGCCCATCTTCAGGACCCAAAGAAAGTCTGGGTGGATTTGGCTCACCATGGCAATCTTTTCTTACGGACCTTGTTGAAATTCTCCCCTCCTGTCCTGTTTGCAGTAACATGACTTGCTCAGCTACTGTTTATCTCCCCTAGGGATCAGGGATCTGCTGCCTGACTAGAAGGGAATGGCTAGTGGGATCTAGAGAATGGTTTGCAGTAGCAATGTCCTCATTCCCAAACTCATCAGATTATGATATTTTTTTATGGGACTTCCACTCATGGCCCATCTTCTGCTTGGTATCAGTATTACTCGCATAGAGCCAGGTCAGTCAGGTACAATCCCACATGGAGGACTAGACCTAGCAAAGCTGCTGGCATCAGATGGACTTTCTGCAAATACGAGTCTTCCTTTCTCCCTCAAATTGGAGATCTTTTGTTTCCTGTCACAGGAAGCATCCAGACTACAGTCGAGGTTGACTTTTCTGACTGAGGGGATAACTGGCTGTTGTCATAGGCATCCAAGGCATCTTTAACCCTTTCCTGGTCTCAGCAAGG
This sequence comes from Choloepus didactylus, assembly GCF_015220235.1. Lineage (NCBI taxonomy): Eukaryota > Metazoa > Chordata > Mammalia > Pilosa > Megalonychidae > Choloepus > Choloepus didactylus. The sequence goes on from NC_051307.1 coordinate 186,636,840, forward strand.
GAGTGAACCATGAACCTGCAAGTCCCAAGGAGCATGTCACAGCATTGGGCTTACAGTTGTGGCAAGATCAGCAAACCATTGAGAGCCCTTTTAAGCTAAGTCCCTGTGAACATGAAGGCTCATCTTGAGGAGTGCACAATCTTGCTTGGAATTCTGATGAAGAAATAGCTACTTTTAACATGGCATGGCATAAATGATAGCAGTAAGGCCCAGGTTTTGCTGTTGACTTGCTGGGTTGAGAAATTAATTTTTGGGAAGCCAATTAGCCTAATGGTGAAAAGAGCCCTCTAGGGTTAGAGAAACAGAACATGGATAATAGTTGGTATTCTCTTTTGAGGAATAGAGTGGAGAGCAGGGGCAAATACTTTTTTTTTTTTTTTTTTTTTTTTTTACATTTTATAACTATATTATTTATATTTAAAAATTTTGAATCTGACTTAGTTTAGGATTTCAGCTCCCTCATTTACCAGCTTGGTGGTCTTCAAAAAGTTTCTCAGTCTCTCCTCACCTCATTTTCTCTGTGAAGATTCACTGAGATAATGTGCATAATGTTGTTAGCTACTTGTATGGCACTTAATAAATAAATGTTGGCTATTATGGCTTTTCTTATTATTATTATTATCATTTGAAAACCAGAGAAATGTGACAAAGAGAACTGATATTTTGATTCTAAATCTGATCAATCTAGTTGGGCTTTTCAGTGGGATGCAAATAAAGGAAACCACAATAGAAAGCTATCCTGGTGTTCCAGAAAGCCAGGGATCCATAAGCTGGTATGGCCACAGAGGAAACCTCAACTTCAGAAGGAGAGCTCAGAGCCTCAGACCACAGGCTGGCAGAATGCCCTGGCCTGCAGCCACAAGTGAAATGAAGACTTGAGAGAGTAGGAAGTGCTCAGAACTGTACTTCAGACAAGGAAATCCCCAGAGATCCCTGCAGAGAAGAAAAGGAAAAATTAGTGCTGTTGGACAATCATAGCTTTTGAAAAGAGTCTACTTCATAGCATATTGGAGCAGGAAGAGACCTTGATCTGAGGACCTGAGGGTCAGAGGAAGTGGTCCACTCTGGACTGAGCCAAAGCCTCGGCTGCCAGGCCAGGTGGGAATTCAGAGGGACCAGATGCAGCAGATGGTTGTGGCAGCAGGCTGTCTGCCTTCCTCACAAGCTTGAACATAGGTGGGAGTCAAGCTTTAAGCTCCCTTACTTCGTTGCATTGAACTGAATGTAGAAATATGGGCATTAGCTAAAGATTCCCCTAAAAGCATTTTTTAAAAAAGAAGATGGTGGTGGTGGAATTGAGGATTGAAAGATCTGTGTGTGAAAACACAGCTTTGTCTAAGTGGAGGTGAGAAGAGAAGAATTGCCCCTGAGAAGTGGAGTTGGGTGCAGGTACCTTAACATCATGAATTCACTTTGGCATTTGCTTTAATTTTCTGATATTTTGCAGATGACTTCATCTTTTCTTGGGAATTGCATTGTTTGATAGTCCTCTGTTTTGGAATAATCCTTGCAAGTTAGGAGCATGCCCACCTTAGTCTACAGTTTGTGTACAGCCTGTCCCAAACCTTGTCTGTGACCAGGGACACAGCTTATACTCTGTGCCTATTGTTGCTGAGAATCTTCAGACAAAATCCTAAGACAGCATCTGAGCCTTGGTGTGGGGGTCAGAGACAATGGCTCAGAACAATGACCAGTGTATCAGCAGCCTGGTGTTGAAGGATTGGGCTCTGTGGTCAGTAGAATGCATTCTCTGCCGCCTACTGCTGGAGTGTTCCTTGGGCATGTTACTTAGCCTCTCCAAACCTCAGTTTCCCCATCGGTACTTGCTGGGATGAGATTCCCTAATATCCTACAGGGCTATTGGGAAGAGTCACTGGGGTAAATTATGTAAAATACTTAACTCATAGTAAGTAACTTGCAAATGTTAGTTATTCTTATTATCCATGTCCCATTTACAATGATATTGTTCATCCATATATTTATTCATCTGCAGACAGACCAAGATACTGCTCTTCAGAGAAGAGAATTAACTGTCTCAGATAGAAAGCATTTGAGTAATCTCTACTTTGTTGGATGAAATTTTCTGCTCTTGTTTATTTGCAAGGCCATCATCCAAGCTGCAGGATTAGCCACCAGAAAGGTGTCTTGAAATAAGATGTAGATGGAAATAATGATACCTGGTAGAGGTAGGCTGATAGAATAGACAGAGGAGGGGAGTATTAATGATGAGAATCTCCCAAGAGAGAGCCACCTGAATTTTGTGCCTTTGCAAAGATGAATCCATGTAGTCCATGAAAGATCCTGGCCACATACATTGGGTGAGCAAAGACCCCAGTGATCCTGTACCAAAGTGCCCTGGGGAAGGTGTGTGTGTGTGTGAAGCCTCTGTTAATAGCATGCATTTTCTGGGCTGTGGAATAAACCGTGGAAGAGCACAGTAGATTTGCTGCTGTCCCATTGCTTCACATCCTTCTCTGATGCCCAACTGATGTTGTTATAATCCTCCATTTGGCAGAGAACAATCTGGGCAGGCTTTGGGGATAGTAGCCATAAGCAGGCAGTTGCCATTACTGATCAGGTGCTACTTATCAGGCCCTATGCTAGACACTTCATTATCTCTTAATTCTGACAGCAACCCTGTGAGCTATTCCCATCTTATGACTGATGAAACCAAGGCTCAGAGAGGTTAGGTGACTACTTAAGCTACAAAGCTTGAACACTTGTGGTCTGAATCCAAAATCTGTTTTCCATCTCCCATAACTGCTACCCCCAAACAAAAATAATAACAAATGGACTGTAGAATGCTGCCTGAGGCATTCCTCTGGCTCTGACCTGAATCCATATTGGCACTAGAGTGTAGTGGTCAGCAGGATGAACCATTCTGAGGGGCGTGGGTTTTGGATGCACCCATTAGAGTTGGGCAGTACATGGAAGTGGCCTAGGCTACAGGTGAACTAGTGGCGTCTGTGGGGGATAAGATCAGAGATACTATTGCCAGACACAATAGCAGCGGGCTAAATGCTGGCAGGTACATGCCCCTGCTGGTGATTCTTTAACTCCATCTGCCCACATGTTCTGTCTTTGCTCAGAGACCCAGAAGAGGTGGGATTCTGATGCCTGCTCCCAGCAATCTTCCCAACCCAACTCCTTTGTCTGATCTAAGTCTGCAAAGATCAGTTGTTCTTAAAGCTTAGCTTGAACCACACCCTCCTGCAAAATATTTGGATTATCAATTAGTCCTACCTAATTAAAATGTGTATTTAGGTTTTCTATGTCTTACCTGTATTTTTTGTTAACTTTAAGTTATGGGTTGAGAGAAGTGGATTAAAGTCTCCTATTAATATGCTCCTGTTTATTTTTCCTAGTCTTTGATGCTTCACTTTATAATTAGAAAGTGTCCTTCTATATTCTATTTAGTGCTTCTTGCTTGAATTCAACACTAAGGGTAAGAATGAAAACTTACTCTATTTAGACTTGTGTTTCCAGCATACTTCTGTGCATCCTTTCATTTTCAACCTTTCTGAATTAAATTGTCTCAGATATTTTACTTATATACATACAGTTGGGCTCAGTATAAGAATATGGTCTTTCAATAGATGTTTAGATACTTTATGTTTTTTGCTAAAATAAGTTATATATTAGTTCTGTCATGTTTATGTTATGCCTTCTTGTTTTCTTTTTATTGTCTTTTATTATGTGCTCTTTTATTATGATGTTCCTTTGCTTGTGTGTGTGGGATGGTTAGTTTGCATGCATAGTTTCTGATAATTTGAAGGTTCATAGCCTGTTATAATTTCATCTAATGTTTATCTTTATAATCTCACTTATCCTTCTCTTTATTTAGACTCTGTTAGCTCAACTATAATTACTTTTGCTTTCTTCTACTTCTTCTCTGTCTTCCTTTCTCTCTTCCTGCACCTAATTTTAGTTGGTTTTCTATTACTTCAATTTTCTAGGGTATAATTTTATGCCTTTAAATATACTTATTCTACTCCTAAATGATTTTTCAGATTTAAGAAATATACTTTTACCCCAGCTGACAAAAATAGTATCCTACATCACTTCCCACCTTTCTCTGTATCTCCTCCCAATTTTTGTTTTTGAATTTTTAAATGGTTGGTGATGGTGGTAGGTTGAATTATGTATCCCAATTTAGACATGTTCTTAATCTTAATCCACATTCCTGTGGGTATGAACCCATTGTGCAGGACCTCTTGAAGATGTTATTTTAGTTACAGTGTGGCACAACTGAATGAGGGTGGGGCTTAATCTGGATTACTGGAGGTCTTTATAAGCAGAAGAAATTCAAACATAGAGAAAGCCATGGGGAGGAACCAGAAGCTGGAAGTCAGTGGAACCTGCAAGAGAAAGGAGAGGACATCGCTGTGTGATGGGAAAGCCAAAGAATCCAAAGAGAGCTGGCAGTCAGAACCCTGCGAATCCTGGGAAGAAGCAAGCCTTCTAGCCTTCAAAACTGTGAGCCAATAAATTCCTGTTTAAGCCAACCTATTGTGTCCTATTTGTGATAGCAACTCAGGCAAAACTAAGACAATGATGTTAGTCATTTTTCCCCCTGCTCTTTGTCAAGTTTTTCTTTTTTTTTTTTTTCTGGTGAATGTTCTCATTTTACATTTGTTTTCCTGTTTCTGTCTTCCTTTTATTTTCGTGTAGTTTCTTTATGTATATCTGGATTGATTCTTTTTTATTAGGTCATCTTTGAATGAAGCAAGTTCTTCTTGGGCCAGTTTTTTCTTGGAAGTTTGGGCAAAGAAGGGCCTTATGACCAGGTGTGTGCAACTCAGAGTAGGTGCGTCTTTTTTTTTTTTTTTTTTTAGTTTTTAGTTCTCTGTAGACAAAAGAAATTATCAGTACAGAGATGTTTTCAATTGAGAATCTCGATCTCTCTTTCTTCCATGTATATCAATATCAGACTACTTCTTGCAAAGATGGCATGCCTTTGTGTTTCCTCATTGCACCCATATTGGTGCTAAATTGGCCTTCAGAAACTGCTACTGGCAACTTGCTGATCCCCTCGTGTTGCTCCAAATGAGAGATTTTCTGTCTCTGTAAGCACTATCTTGTTTGGACAATCATGCTCAGACAGTTTTGCCTGAGATCTGTACTTGCTGGTGTCCTACTGTACCCATTCACTGGATTTCATAGCCCTTTCTCTTTTATCATGGTTCAGAGTTTCAAAAGTCTATTCTGGTTTGTTGAACTTGGAGTTTGGGCTTTTGTTCCTTTCTTGATGTTTGGGGTGAATTCATAGAGAAACGGCAAGCAAGAACTTATAACTGGATGTTCAGGTGACTGTATTTACTTCAATTCTCTATCCCCTTTCTTTTTGAGCTGTTTGAGTGCCTACAGGTTTTCTAGAATCTAGAACAGAGCACTGAGAGAGAAGGAGCTACATGCCAGCTGCAGAGCAGAGTGGTTATGAAGTGGACTCTGACTCTGTCACTTGTGGGTCATGTGACCTGGCGAGTAGCTTCACTCTTCTGTGCCTTTGTTTTCCTCGTTTGTAAAATGAGTAGTAGTAATAGCCAAGATTTTATTGGGTGCCTACTCTATGCCAGGCACTGTTCTAAAAGTGTTACATGTATTAACTTATTTAAGTCTCATCTATTATTATCTCCATTTTGCGGATGAGGAAACTGAGACAAAAAGTGATTAAATAAAAGGCAGAGCTGGAATTCAAACCTAGGCTGTCTGATTTCAGAGCCTGTGCTTGTCCAAAATAATGTAATTCCTCTAATGCTCAATACCTATCTCATGGGGCTATTGAGAGGATTAAAGTGATAATGTACATCAAGCACCTAGAACAGTATATACTGTGAGAAGTTTCTCCTGTTCTTCTCTACCCCTCCTTATCCTATTTCTCACCCTCCTCTCCCTTCTTCTCCTTCTACTTATACCCTTTGGTAGTGAGGTGGGGGGAAATGATGTAAATGAAGGTTTGACAAAATAAAAATGTCTAAAGTAGCCTTAAAAATTTCAGAAAGCTTCTTTTTTCTGAAGAAGAGCTTAGAATGCTGACCTTCATGTTGGAGATAATTTAGGAAATGAAAAGAAGACTTCATATTTCAGTCTTTGCACCAGTTTTCCAAAAATACATTAATGTCTTCAGGGGCTAAAAGTGGGATATGAAAGAAGGAATCTATCACTGAAGACATTTGGAAGCAGTCACTAAAGTGTGCTGAGGAACTGGATATTTGATCCCATTGAGTTATTTTGTAAGTGAAAGGAAGATGAAGAGGGGCACTGGGTATCCAGACTATCTTCCAGAATAGTGAGCACTGTCTGCTTACCTCATCATGGTCTTTGTCTTTGGGTTCAGAATATCAAAACTGGGTCATAAAGTATAGATTTAGTGGCCAACAGCTGTCAGTCATTCTTTCATGTTTCTCTCCATGTGTTTGCTTCACTCTTAATCTGCAGGCTTTTTCTTAGCAAAGAAGGCACAGGCTGGAAAACAGACTCTTTGGTCTGGCTTTATACAAGCTTTCTTTTCAAAGACTGAGAATGAGAGAGAGAAGAGAGGGGAAGGAGGGAGAGAGACAGAGAACATTAAGGAGACCAACTAGGCTCTCAATATGAATTCCACATTTCTTGCTGAAGAATCTGATTGATTTAGCTTGGGTCAGATGTCCACATGGGTCCAGTCAAAGGTGGTCAGGTTGATGACATACTTGCTGAGGATAAAGACCCTCTAGGAAGGAGCACTGGATGAGGGAGGAAATGATTGGTGGAGAGAATTATTGGCATCTCATGGACAGTAAATTACCATGTCTGGCCCCTGTTCTGGTAACTGGGACTGCAGTAGCAATGTGCTCTGCACTCCCAACCCTCAGTGATAGGGAAAACCAGCTTCTATAGTTCTGCCTACAGCTCCCAAACCAGTTCCCAAGCCTGCCCACCTGCTGGCCTTGGAGTCCCAGTGTTGAGCTTCATTTGCTGCTAGCTATTTAGTTTCTATTACTTGCCTAATGTGGACAGTTTTCCTGGGCTGCCTCCTTTTGGTTCCTGTGCCCTTTCCAAAACAGGGGCCTGTCCGGAATGTTGACTTTGTCCTGTCTCTAACAATTGCTTTCTCCCCTGAGTGCCTTTTCCTAACAGCAGAGCAACCCATATCACACTTTAGCCAAAGTCACTCAAACTCCTATACTGAAAGCAGAGAGGGACAATAAACCTTCCTTCTGCCTCCCCTGTTCCTTTCTGAATCATCCCAATCCACTTTAAAAGAGGGAAGCAAACAATCCCAGGGGACATCTCATCCCTAAAAGTTCTCCAAGAAAAGTTCAAAGATGGGCTGTTGTTTAGAGATCAATGAAAATGAGATGGAATTTAAATATTAAGAAGAAAGCTCTTGCCTTCAGGTAAAGCTGATGTTTGCATAATAATGAGAATGACTAGCCAGATGGAATTGAGAATCTAACTGGAATCTCAAATCCTGGTGCGGAAGACTCATTTACCTGAAATGGCAATGGGAAATATGCTTATCAGGGGTTTGCTGCTGTCCATCACGTTCAACAGATTCTGAGACAAAGAAATGGAGAGAGTTCAGAAATAAGAAGTGATATAACTTGACATTAAACTTAATTTGGTTTGCTTTCTTATCAGCCCCTGACAGATGTGCGAATGTAGAAGTCTTTAAAAGGGTGGGGGAGATTGGTTCCCTTCTGTCAGAACTGCCTGACACTGTCATCACTAGTGCTGTTATTGCCATTATTGTTATTGTGTTAGGAACAACAGGAGGGAGGGAAAGGAAAGCCTGACTATGACCCCGATGGTTATCGGGAAATAATGTGAACATCTTCAAAGGAAGGAAAAGGAAAAGGAAATAAGGGCGTTAAATAAACATTTTTGTTACTTTATGGTTAAGATTGGGATGAATTAGTATCTGAGTGATAGAATCAATAATTTAGAAGAGCTCTTAACTCAGAAATTGAGTTCCTGAGGGAGATGAGGTCATGTTAGCCTGACCCAGACTTGAGTCGGAACTGTCGTATTTTGAGGCCATAGGATCTATCCTGAGTGAAGGTGGAGGGCAGTTGTGGTGGCAAAATTCTAAGATGACCTCGATGATCTTCTTGCAGTTTTGCCTTACAAAATCACTTCACTTTGAGTGTGGGCAGAATTTGAGACTTGCTTCTAACTAACAGAACCTCTCCCATGATTATGTTGCATTGTATGACAAAGGTGAGGGATTTTGCAGTTGTAATTAAGGTTCCTTATCAGTTGGCTTTGAGTTAATCAAAAGTGATATTATCGTGGCTGGGCCTGACTCACTCAGGTGAACCCTTTAAAAGAGGGTCTAGGCCTTCTCTGAAGTCAGAGTCTCCAAGCAGGAGAGACTCTCTCTGTTTTTGCTGGCTTTGAAGAAGCAGGCTGTCATGAGTTTTGTAGCCACTAGGAATTGACTTCTGCCAACAACCCAAGAGAGATTGGAAGTGGATCTTTCCTTAGTCAAGCACAGCCGTGGCTGGTATCTTGATCTCAACATTCTGTGCCCTGAGCAGAGAATCTAGCTAAGCCATGCCTGGACTTCTGGCCCACAGAAACTGCTATAATAAATGGGTGTTGTTTAAAGCCACTACATTTGTGGTGGTTTATTACATGCAATAGAAAACTAATACAGAAGTTCATTCTTAAATGAGTCAATTGGAGCAATGCTATGTGCATTATCTTTTCTGGTGGCAGGGGCAGGGCAGTGAGGATCAACAGTGTTGGTGTCACACTCACATTTCTGCAGCCAGTCCAATGCCAGAATGAACGCTTTTGATTTGTTCAAGAACGCTTCCCTAGGTCTGGATGGCTTGTTTCTCTGATTCCCAAATTACCGTGTGTTCAGCCACGCTTCTTTATTTTGCAGTGGAACGACTGAAACAATGCAGCTCACCCAAGATCACACTAGCAAGGGAGCATGTTAGGGCTGCATCTATTTTCCTGCTCCTTGTTATTCCACTTTAATTCATTTCAATTAAAAATGAAATTTGTTGGGCATTTACTGTATTACAGGCTTCTCAATCGGGTGGGCGCAGGAATCGATGAGCTGAAGGGTAGTATGGTGGAGGGCAGAATCGAAGGTCAAGGGCATAGAGTTCTTGCCTTTGAGAAACTCACAAGTTTGTATGATAAATAGGTTTCTACTGTAGTAGTTATTAAACAGGGAACATTACTAAGTATTAAAACAGATAGCAAAGGGTTGTGGCTCTGTAATTTTCTATTTGGATGACCTTGGGAAAATTTCTTAACTGAGCTTCAGTTTCTTCATATGAACAATAGGGGTAATAATAATGATAACAATAATATTGATAATATAATTTTCAGAATTAAATAAGCAAAAATATATGCAAACAACTTAACACAATACCTGGCATATATTAGGCTTTCAATATATGTTAGATCTTATTAATATTATAGCATACATCAGTTATTCATTAGGGAAAACATTAGACAGACCTTTCCATAGGAAACAACTTTCAATTTACTCTAAAACCATCATGCTATGTATTTGAAGGGGAAAATATGAGAAGATGCCAAGCAGAACTATCAATGATCTAAGACCCAGAGGTGGAGGGACAATGACTTCCTACTTGCTTCCTTATCATATATACTCTTTTGTCCTCTGAAGAACTGTACTGTTTCTTTCAGATCAGAGATTGGAAGACCTGCGAAGGATTTTTTAGAAGGGTATAGGTGTTAGTCTCTGTTCTGGTTTGCTAATGCTGCCATTATGCAAAATACCAGAAATGGATTGGCTTTTATAAAGGGGGTTTATTTTGTTACAAAGTTACAGTCTGAAGACCTTGAAAATGTCCATATGAAGGCATCAGCACAAGTATACCTTCACCAAAGGAAGGCCAGTGGCATCTGGAAAACCTCTGTTAGCTGGGAAGTCATGTGGCTGGCATCTGCTGATCCCAGGTTGTGTTCCAGCTCCTCTCTCAGCTCCTGTGTTTTCTTCAAAATGTTGCTCTTGGGGCGTTTTGTCCTCTCTTAGCTTCTCCAGAGCAAACACTGGCTAGCATCCCCAGAGTGTCAGCAAAAGTCTGCTCTCAGTGGCCATCTCCAAAATGAGGTCCTTCTGCTTTTGAGCTCTTTTAGAGAACTCCAGTGATTAAATCAAGACCTACCCTGAATGGCATAGGGCCTGTATCTCCATGGAAATAATCCATCAAATGTCTCACTCACAGTTGATTGAGACATTTCTCCATGGCAACACTCAGTTGAAGGATTCTAATCAACACTAATAGGTCTGCCCCCACAGGATCGCATTAAAGAACATGGCATTTTGGGGGACATAATACATCAAACCGGCACAGTCTCTAAGCCTCCAACAAGCTTATTTTTCTCTCTGATTGAAACTGGGATTTGCACACTGACATTCAGGAGAGAAAGCGTGTTGTGTGTCTGTTCCACACTTTTCAGAGTGGCACAATCTTAGCTCAGGAAGGGCCTGTTTTGATGGCAAACTGGAGTAAGTGGGGCTCCCACTTCCGTTGTCTTTGGGAAATAGGCAAGAGCAAGGTCTCAGGTAGGGAAGGACCCATTTGTGACTTTGTTGCTGTGGATTTAATTAAATTCAGTTAAAAAAAATCTTATATAGATTGGAAAACCAAGTGCGTCAGGATGGGTTTCTTTCCATATCCTCCCCTTTTCTACCTTAGTTTTGGAAGACAAAGCAAAGAGGCAAAGCCTTACAGTAATATATTCTAAGTTATCCTGGAAAAGGGGTAAACATTATCATGAGAAGAGCTTGATGACGCTCCACTTTGGTCTGGAAGCTTTGAACCTCCTCTTAGAAATGACAGGAGGTGCTTTCCTGCAGCCTGATAGAGTGGACCTAAGACCCTGGGGTGGGGGCAGAGAGCCAAAGGGTAGAAATGGTAGCAGGAAGGAGGAAGGAGATTAGAGAGAGGAGGGCCTCTTGGATGGTTATATAAGGTGGATTTTGTGTGGGCTGAAGGGCAACTTGATAGAAAAGTACAGCAATGTTTTGTCTGTCTCCCAAACTCCATGATTGTTTGTGACAGTAGGCATTTTTGACAAATCTGTGGAATTTGGGGGTGGTGGTTTTGGGATTGCATGAGACTGTTAATGTGGCACATAGATTGGACTTGTCACAATCATAAGAATATTCTTGGTTGAATGGGAAGGAAGGAAATATCACAGCTCTGTCTTGAAATTCAGTGCCGGAGGGCACTGATGAACTGACAAATTCGTTAGGAAGTTCATTGACTTCATGGTCAGCTTGGTGTTCTCTGTGGTTGATGTTGTTGCTGGTTTTGATCTTTGAGCATTACCTGACATTTGCTTCAAAAATTATACTATTGGAATTGCTATTTGGAATCAATATACCTGGGGCTCAAAGTATTGAGCTTGGAGTGTCTATCACTTGTGTGCAGTGGACCTGGACTAGTTAGACTCCCACCACTCAAGTAGCTTGTTTTTCTCCAGGGCTGGGTTCAAATTTCTTCCCTTGGAGTACTCATTACAATCTATAACTTGTTTATTTATTTTCAGTCTTCTCCTCTAGGCTGTGAGTTTCTTGGGGACTGGGTTTATTTGTCTCATCTACTGTCTTGTCTTTACAATCTGTGAAGGGTCTGTTACCGAGTTGATGCATATTTGTTGAATGAATGAATGAATTTCAGTGACACTTCTCAGAGTCCATGAGTATGTGTTGATTGGTGTTTGTGTGTCTCCAGTATTTGCGAGATTGCCGATTTGTATTCATTATATTCCAGTCCATCGGAATAAGGGCTCTCTGTGTGTTTGTGTTGATGTTCCTCTTCTCACTGGGGCAGGGGTGCTGTTTTTCCTCTCCCCACCTTCTGTTCCTCAGCAATGGTTTGAAGGTCCTTCTCTGTAGCATACTTCTTTGGGTGGCCATGACATTGCAGGAATTAGAGGCTGGTGATGAATTCCTTTAGTGTTCACATCTTCTCTGCCTCTTTGGTGGGAGTTGCAAGGCTCTTCAGACAAGGCAGAGGGAAGGGCTCCAAGCAGCTGAAGTGGGGAAGCTGTTGGGTAGGGAGGGTGTAAAGGGGATGCCCACCTTTGACTCTTTTATAAGTGATGACTGCTAGGTAATCCTTTAGCTGGAGGCTTGTGGCCTTAGTGTTGCTCAGATTGGACAATTTATGTAGCATTTGCCAGCAAAAAAATGCTGTTCCCCTGTCCCCTAGGAGACCTGTGAACTTTGTGGGGTTGGGGTAGACTCAGTAAATATACACAAGCATTAACCAGTATTTTTCTGACCCTAATATATTTGAACACATCTCAGTCATATGTGGCTTGAAACCTAAAGCATCTCTCTCATTGGGCATCTCAGATATGTTGTGTCTTGCCTCAAGTCTGGATGACAGTAGAATAGTACCTTGGTGGTCCTAGGATCCAGCCTCACTGGGGGAGCAGAGATCTCAGACCCAGTCCTTCTTACCTACAGAGTTCTTTGATGAATGAATGAACCATTGCGCCTACTTGGAGGTAGGGCTAGTGGGATAGCTGTGTACACAGATGCATATCAAGTGTGCTGTCCCAGGGATGTGTTGGTGACTTGACTGCTTCTTTTTCCTCTGCCACTTGTCATTTATAATTAAACTGTCACTTCATAATTAGCAAAGTCATTCTGACCAGTGAGACATTATTGGAGGAACATTCTTCCCTACAGAACACCAAACTGGCACTGTGCCATTTGTCATCATTGTTGTCATTGTCTTCCTGTGGTTATGATCATTATTAATAATGATGATCATAATCATTGGGCCTAGGAAGAAAATAATGATAAAATGGCTCTAATTAGGCATTATGAATACAACATGTTCTTAACATTATGTTGTCTGGTATTAATTACAATCATTATAATCACTATAACAATATGAACTTCTGCTTGAGTTTGCCTCCTATGTGATCAAAGCATTTGAAGACATGATTAGCTCTCATTACTTTCTGGCAAAGGGAGTGCAGGTTTCAGACTTTGACTCTGTGTGTTGGAGAAAGTATGGACCAAAGGGGCTGTAACAAAGAACTCCAGAAACCAGAAATAAAACTCTGCAAATTAAACAGCGAAGCACCTCAAGGGTAGACAATTGTAGGGAGGTGTCTGAAGTAGTACAGACTCTAAAATGAAATGGATTTCAGAAAGCTCAATTCTTTATCAGTTTGAATTTTGCTTCTGCCTTTTCCCACCTGTGTGACCTTGGGAAGTTTGCTTCATCCCTGTGAACACAGTGACTAAATGTTCTATATATCTATTGTAATTAGAGGCAGCATAACTTTTCCCATTTCACTCCTCCTTGGGTTTAATCAGATAACTCAGTGCTGCTTATATTAAGGTCCTAGGCGGTGTCCTCTTGGAGGAAACCTAGTGAATATTCACTCCAGCACTTGGGACGGAGTTTGGCACATGGTTGGTTTGTACTTAGTGAATGCTGATTGAATGCATACAGATATTAAGAGAGATAGCTTAATTTATAACTAGATGAGATTTTTAGTTGATTTATTAATTTTCCATCACATAGATAGATGCTTCTGAGATGTGTGAAGATAGGGCTGTCATTTGCTCTAGTCACCTGTTGCCTTGGGCTTTGACTCTTCCACATCCCTTAACTCCCTCCAGTGCTGGGCAGAGACCAGGGGATGCAGCCTGTGGAGGAAAAGGAGGTCTCTGGGCTGTGGCATTAAAAAAAATGGATACATTTGTGATGCTGAGCCATGAAGGCCCAGCATCACAAATGTCAGCCTGAGGGGCTTTGACTCACTTCCCCTCTACTGCAACTGCATTACTCCCCTTAGGGACTTCCTGCCACCTCAAAGTTGTTCCTGAGCCCAGGCTTATACTTCAGCTTGCATCTTCCAAGATACAAACATCACACTCCATGACTTGGACATGTGCTGTGACAGTCTCCTGTTTGAGGAATCCTGCAGTTGGCTGAAAGAGGCATGGCTTCTCGATAGTCCAGTGTTCCCTTATTCTGCAGTATTTCCAGTGTGCCTAGGAGGAGATTTGATGACAAAAGTAAAGCTCAGTTTTGCTCAATTATTGGAAATTACTCATTAGTAAAGAATAAATTAATGAACACTTAATTCTTCTTTAAAAGTACTAATCATGCAGACTTAGTATCCTGCAATCTGGCTTCTACTGCCCCTGACCTCTTTAAAGTTACTCCTGTCAAGGCCAGCAATGTCCCAATATTGTCACATCCAAAGAACACTTCCAGGCTTGGCTATATGACCTTCTGGGCAACTGTCCATGCCCTCTCTTCCCTTTCATCAGTGACCTCAGTGGTTATGTGTTTGAGATAGAAGGATCCTGGATCTTCTTGTAGGAGAGGCATCAAGAAAGGTTGACTACCACCTGAGACTGTGCCGTGAGTAAGAAATAAACATCTATTATGTTAGGCCACTGAGATTTTGGGGTTGTTTGTTACAGCAGCTTGTGTTAATTACTCTGACTGCTATAGATACTAACAGAGAAAGTTCTTAGAAGTGGGATATTGATGAGATAGGAATTCAGAGGATTTCTAGATGGAGGAAGACATTCCAGATTTGGTGGGGCCACATGCCGCTCTCTTTATCTTCAGTCCTCCATCATTCTCTTCAATGATAATTCCAGGTAACTGGCTAGGGGTTAACAGCTTACACTGACTTCCCCACATGACTCCCACACATGAACAGTCAAGGAGAATGATGTTTCAGGAGGGCCAGAGTCAGGCACAGGATGCTCCATCAGATTTTCTGCTGGGCCACCCATATGCTCATTCTTCCCTCCCCATTTCCATTTCCATTTCCACATTCAGCTTCCCCATAAGGCATGTTGCCATTGATCATGTCTCTTATCTCTGACTTTGGGGTGGGGCAGAGTTAGGGAAACACAGACACACAGAGCAGAAGTATGAGACGCCCATAATTTCAGGCTAATGAATGATTTGTGGGCTACTTTACTGGTTGCCAGCTCTCAGATTTGTGTGTTGGAAACATCTTGAACAAAATGTCACAGAGAACATCTCGGCAGTGTCCTGCTGACTGAGGACATGGGGGCTGCCGAGCTTGCCATCTGCCTGCAGCCTCTCTGAGGTAATTATATCAGAGTCTCTTAAGTCCTAGAACAAGGGGATGTCAAATGCACTTTCCTTCCTTTAGGAAGGTAATTTTAATTTTCTCAGCTCATTTGGAGTTGCATATCATTATTGTCTGCAGGTGTGAGAAAGGCGCAGGGAGAGAAGATGAGAGGGTATCTGGAGTGAAGAAATGGAAGGGGGCACAGTGGGAAGGGTAGGAGTAGAATGTGAGGTAGAGGGAAGAGTGAGGGAGGGTCTCAACTGTTACTGAGTCCAGAGAAGGATGCATATGCTAATTTTGTCAATTTTTAATTAAACGATAGATTGGAAAAAAATTCCATTATTATTGCTCAGCTTTCTGACTATAGTGGCTTAATGTCTTCTTTATTAGTGTAATAGTCTGAAAGCATTTTCTTTCTTTTCTGATTACTAATTTGCATTAGGAAAAAGAAATGTGTCTTGGAAGGCAAATATTTTCAAAATTTGTTGAAAACAGAGCTTTCAGGCCTTTTCTCTGTGCCTCTACTCCTATTGCTTTTTGTTTGGGGACGGAGAGAAGGGGAATTCAGTTCTAAAATGAAGGATGGTTAATGAGACTGTCATTTGGCAGGACAGGTGCAAAACAAGTCCTCATTGGAAATGCTTCCAGTGTGGGGCTCTTTCAAGTTGCCTTTGCTGAGATCTGGGTCAGTGGACTCCTCTGACTTTGGATAGCATTCAAAGACCTTCTGGAAGAAAGAAGGGTAACAGCATGTTTCTCTTACATATGGTGGAATTTTTATAACAAAAGCCTACTGGCAAAGACCACACCATCAATAGAGGGCTGGGCAAACCTCTAGGCACTGTCGGGTCAGGTAACAAAGGCTTGTATACTTTGAAGAGTGTGCTTTAAAACATTGTTTCCATTGTTCTCATAGCAGGCCTACAACTTAGGTTTTTTAAAAGGTCAATTTATAGTTTGAGAAAACAAATTTTCCAAAGGAAAAATGATTCACCCAAGGTTGCCTAGTGAGTAAGCTGACAAACTATAATTTCCCAGGACTGATGGAGTTCCTGGTTCGTAGAACTTCCAAGTTTTAAAACCAGGATAGCCACAGGCAAAATGGGTCAAATTGTTCACCCTATTAATAAGTTCAATTCTGGGTCTTCAGATCCAAAGACAGAGTGTTTTCTTGTTCCTTTGTTTTAGATTCTGCATTGACTTTATTTAGTCTTTTAATCTTTTTCACATGTATACTATCCTTTCCGTGAAGTATTGTGGCTGATTTTGAGCCACACACCAGGATGAACAAACCGAATATTAGTAATACTAGTTTGTATGTTTTGAAAAATTGCCTTTGAAAGGTTGCATACTTAATCATTGCTCAAAATATGTTTGAAATTCCAAATCTTGTTTTTTTTTTTTTTGTCAGACCCAATTTTTAGGGGCATTCCAGAGACAGCATCTTACTATTTTGTGGTTATATTTTGTGGCAAAATTACCTTTTTGGCAATTTGCCTCTTGTTTAATCTCTCTTTCTCTTCTAGTTTTGGACAGAAAAGAATTTCTTGACTTGATTGAGCCTTCTAAGAGTCTCTGTCTACCTCTCTCTTGGGTTATATAACGTTAGTATATTTTTACACCACAAACTTGTTTCAGTGGCCATGTATCCATAATAATAGAAAACTTGGTTTATTGTAAGTGCAGATGGTGTTTAACAACCATTAATGTGGTTTAATTAGTAATTAGAGGAAATAACCCATTGAATACTGAGAATGCTACATACTGGTATAGTATAATATTTGACAGAACATTACTCAGGTATAATGTGAAGTTGGTAAGGATTCAGAATTTGGTAAATAAAAAACTAAGCTTTGTTACAGTACCATAAATGTAAGAAAGTTTTAGAAAAGAATTCTGACAGGATGTACTAGAATAAAACCATAACAACAGTCATGCATTCTGGCAATAGATTAGAAGTTATGATTATTTAATTTTTTAAAAAGTCAGGAGAGACTATGAATTTTTTAAAATTTAATAGAACTATTGTAAAAGCCTCTAAGAAAGCTAAAACAAACTAAAAAGCATTAAATATTCCCCCTCCCTGAGGACATTTATCTTTTTTTAATTTCATTTGTTAGCCTTACATTTTTGAGGCATATGCAGCAAGTATTGGGTTGAAAAAACGGCAATTTTTTTTAGGTCAGAAATAATCATGCATGGACAGTTGTTATGGTTCAACCTAATATTGCTATTTCCATCTTGCAGAGACAGAAATGAAATTCCTAACCAAGACATAAATTGTTGGAGAAATAGGGCAGAGGTCTGTCTAGCCTTCTGACCCCCGGTACAGTGCTGTTTTTATTTCTTTGTAATTTCAGTTCCAGTGTCTGTCACCAGCAGAAACTTCATAAATGTGTGTGGTGGTTTTGAAAAATAGCTCTGTATTTGTTGACACTCTTACATGGAGAGGTGGAGTCTATGTTCTTTCCCCTTGAATCTAGACAGGTTTTTGACTGTTTTGACCAATAGATTATGGTGGAATTCACACTCTATGAGTCTCAAGGCTAGAGGTCATAAAAGGCCGTGCAGCTTTTGCCTGGTTCTCTTGAATGCTCTTTTTTGTGACATACCCTCCTGGAACCCAGTGGTCATGCTCTGAGAAGCCCATGCCTTATGGAGAGGCCACATGTAGGTGTTTCAGTTGATGGTTCCAGTGGAGTCCAGCCTTCAAGTCATCTCAGCCTGTCCCTGATATGTGAACAAAGGAACCTTCAGATGATGTCAGCCCCCAGTTGTTTTTATCTTCCCAGCTGAGAATTCAGCATCATGGCACTGAGATAAGCCATGCTCAGATTCTTGACCCACAGCATCCATAAGCATAATTAAATGGTTGCTGTTTGAAGTCACTGAATTTGGAGTGGTTTGTTGTATAGCAATATGTAACTGGAGCAGTGTGGAAGGAATGTGTACTTCTTGTCTAGGAAGTTGGGCTTCATTCTCAGAACGCCTGGCTTTTTCTGTTCCTGTTCCCATACCACCCAGCCCATGCCTTCACAGGGGAGCAGAGGGTGAAAAGTCCTAGCCTAAGGCTTCAGAAAAAATGAGTTACGAAACTTAGTCATTTGAGTGCCAGCCTGCTGCTTCCTGCCTAGGGAACTGCATGCGTGCTGTTGATTGTGCAGGAACAAAAAACTGTGGGTCTCAAGAGGACACTGCCCCAAATTGGTGGGATTAACTGAGAGGCCCGAGGAGGATTTCTTCCAGTCTCATCCTGCAGACCTTCAGCTTTATCAGCTCTACCCCTTGAAGGCACTCTCAATTGGGTTCTGGATGCTCCTGGAATGCCATGGGATTCTGCAAGTGTGTATATCTTTTAATTTAAAAATAGCTTTACAATGCCTTTTTTTAAAAAAGGAAAAATGCATATTCATTAAATTTGAACAGAAAATACAGACAAATCAAAAGAAGGAAAGAAGTAAAACAGACATCTACAATTTCACCCACTCAGAGACGAGCACTGTTAACAGCCTCCAGACATCTTTTATTGAGCATAAATCACATGATCTATTTGGATATTGTTCTGGTTTGCTAAAGCTGCCATTATGCAAAATACCAGAAATGGATTGGCTTTTATAAAGGGGATATATTAGGTTACAAATTTACAGTTCTAAGGCCATAAAAGTGTCCAAACTAAGGCATCAACAAGAAGATACCTTCACTGAAGAAAGCTGATGGCGTCCAGAACACCTGTGTCATCTGGGAAGGCCTGTGGCTGGCATCTGCTGGTCCTTTGCTCCTGGTTTCTGGCTTCAAAATGGCTTTCTCTAAAATGTCTCTGGGCTTCTGTCTCTCTTAGCTTCTCTCTTTCAGCTCCTGGGCATCCTTGCTTGTTTACCCAGGGAATTTCTCTCCAAGCATCTAGGGGTCCTGTCTTAGCTTCTCTGGGGCAAACTCTAGGCTTAATCTCTTAGCTTAACATCTCCAAACATCTTTCTGTCTGCATCTCCAAGCTTCTGGGAATGTGTCGGCTCTTAGCTTCTCCCAGGGGCAGACTCTGGATTACATATCTTAGCTTCTCTCCAAAATGTCTCTCTCAGCTTCTCTGAGCTCCTTCTCCTCCTGAGGTCTCTTAAAGGACTCTAGTAAACTAATTAAAACCCACTATGAATGGGTGGGGTCACACCTCCTTGGATCGAAGGGCCCACCCACAATTGGATGGGTTACATCTCCATGAAAACAAGTTAATCAAAAGATCCCACCCGTAATAGGTCTGCCCCCACAAGTTTGCATTAAAGAACATGGCTTTTTATGGGGTACATAACAGATTCAAACCAGCACACATATAATATAATTTGATGTATGAATATTATAATAACATTTATAAACATATATAACATATATGCGTTTTAACATAATGGGATCATACTACCCATATTGTTCTATAACTTTTTTTTTAACTGAAATATATTGATGTTGTTCCATGCCTGAATATAAAGCCCTAAATTATTTACTTGAAAATAGGATTCATTGCATGATTGCATGGTAATTTATTGTTTTCCATGTTGATGGATATTTGTATTTTCCCCATATTTTTTTACACAAATCATGCTGCATTGCCTTCTCAGGTAGTGCTTAAATGATTCTGACTGCCTTCTGGTTGATGCTATTTCTTGTCTTTTGACATCCCTGCCACAAGGAAACCCACTTTCTCTAATAGGTAAACTTTACCCTTCTCCTCTCTCTTCCCCTTTCCACTCTCTCAACACACACACACACACACACACACACACACACACACACATGGAAATTCCAAAGAAGGCAGCTGTGGGATCTTCAGATTAGAGACTTTAAAAAGGCAGTAGGCATTTGCCTTCTCCAGCTTTGTGCAGGTTGCAAGAAACATCTCTAAAATATGAAATATAAAGGTACTGCAGGAAGTAGGTTAGGCCAAACATGAGAAGGTTTTCCTTCTCTCTCTCTCTTGGATTTGTAAATATGTCTCCTATGGTTTTTGTAAATGGGAAATGTCAGCATAAATGTGAATAAAAATGGATTGCTTAGGCCACTGGTTTAGCTTCTCTAAAATGGAGGAAGTAAAATGGAGATTTAAAATGGTATCTACGTTAATGAAGTTCTTCCTAATTTTTTTTTCCTCTAAGCAGAAGTTCTGAAAGGAGTCCTTTGCTTTTTTCAAACTGCAAAATTAGTATAGGCTTTTTCTGGCATTTTTTTTACCTGGAGCAACCTACAAACTTTTCATAGGGCCATGGCAATGTTGTTCATAGGAAACACTTAGAATTTGGGATTTCTTGATGGAGAGAGAAAAGAGAACTGAAAAGAGCTCTCTCCTTTCTATGGCTTAGACTTCCTCTGTCACCTTTCTAGCTCCTCAGTGTGTTTCACAGCTTGAGGCATTCATTAACCCTGAACTGGTCACGTGGCTGGTCTCTGATAAGAGGGTAACTGTGGAGGCAGTTGGAGACTGGGGGCTAGACTAAGGTTTTGCTTCAATATGAGTTGTGTTAGAACCCCACAGTCATCATTTACTAGCTTTGAGACCTAGTGAGTTATTGAACCTCTTTGAACCTGTTTCCTATTCTATATGATGCAGATTACCCAAAGGATCAGCTTTGTCAGGGGTGTAGGAAGTAAATAAAAAGTGGTTGGCACATTATAAACACTCACAAATGTTGGTTTCCATCTTTAGCTAAGACCAACATTTTGATGTCACAGGGCAATGAGCTGGAGAAAATGACGTTCACTGGAATTCTCCTGAGACAGTGAACGATGTCTTTAGGGAAAGCACTTTTATAAGGGCTTAGGAAAGAACTTACGAATCTCCAAGGGGTCAGGGTATGTCATGAATCTGTTTTGTGTGGAAGTAGAAGAAATTCTGTGCATTGCTCCAGAGACATTGAGAGTTAAACCAAGAGACTCTGGAAGGATATGAGCTCTGTGAGGTAAACCCTCTCCATGTGTCATACCAAATCTTCAGGGAAGCCTCCCCAAATTATGAAATGCTTGATTTGATTGATGGCTTTCTTTTGGAAACTGCTAAAATGACTGTGGGTGCTGTGGAATTAATAAGAGACAGGTGTTCAGAGTCAGAGAGAAGCAGGAGGAAATGAACTTTTGAGTTTGCAGATGTTTGGAAGCACTTTTGACTGTTACTGGCAATGGAATCGAGGGTCAGGACAAATTTAACTGAATTTCTGAGGGGCAGGCTGACCTCTGGGTTAACTTGTTTCTTTAAGGCTGTGCATTGTTTGTGATCAATGTTTCTATGTCTACCTCTTTTGGATACTGAAATAAGGCTGATTTAGCAGAATGACTGGGGAATAAAACCTTTGAGTCTGGCTCTTCTGCCTTTCACATAGGCTAAAGAGTACTTTGGCCTGCTGACATTTTTATTACCTTGTAAAATGTTTAATAGCTTTTCCCACAAATCCTGGTGCCTTACTCAGCAATAACCACTGGCAGCAGGGATAGGACAGGGCTTGATGAAATCTGAAATTAATGGAAGAAAAGTACTTGCTGTCCAGAAAACAATTTCTTTCCATTCTGACCCATTTTTTTTTTTTTTCTGAGACCTTGAGCTTGAGCTTATCTACATGTCTGCAATATAATGCATTCTATACTCAACAATCTTTTTGTTCAATAACAGTCTGTAAATGAAGGGCTAGAGTTGAATTCTAAAGTTTGGGCATAGACCGTCTAGGATCAGGGATAGAAAGTAGAATCAGGTAATATAAACCAGTAGGAGAAATATTGTAATACATATAGGTG